>NW_006159632.1:1148584-1152218 GCF_000334495.1 Tupaia belangeri chinensis
GGGCCCGGCGTCCGGCACTGTCACGGCCAGTCTCGCAGGGCGGCAGCGGCGTGTGGACCACTGAGTGTACGGCCGGCGCAGGACGCAGGTCACTCCAGAAGGGAGGGCGCAGTCGGCTGTGCTGACCTCGAAAGCCAGCCCGGGCAGGAGTGTCTCGGCAGAACGAGCCGCGTGGCTGATGGCCTTGCCTGGCCCACGTCTGCCACCTGACCACACGGAAACCTGTTCCTTCGCCAGTTCTCAGGCCCCACAGACACCGCTGGGCAGTGCGCACCACTGAGAGCCACAGGCCGGCAGTCCTGGCAAACAGCCGTGGGGTCTCGTCTCACCTGCAGGCCCAGCGCGTGCTCCCCCCAGGCAATCACGCCACGCTGCAGGGCACGCAGCCGGTGGTTCAGGTGCCTGCCTCTCAGCCCCTGCAGAGAGCCTCTGGTGGCTTTAGGGACATGAAACTCAAACAGATACTGCTTTGACGTTCTGAAACGCCCCAGCAAAACTCAAGGCAGGGGAACCAGCAGTTAGCGTAATGGCTATGTCGCTGGACTCCCACATAGTCGACCGCGGTTCGTGTCCCGGACCCGGTGGCTTAAAACTCACGCCGGGCGCGTGTGCGTGCGTGCCCAAGATCCCGAGAGGAGAATGGAGGAGAAGGGATTGCGGCGTGACCATCCCCCCTGGGGGGTGATTTCTCGCTTTCTATCTCTCTGTCTCTCTCTGTCTGTCTGGCGAGCGCACGCGCCCTACAGTGAAAATCTCTCAAAAAAAAAAAAAAAAAAAACCTCAAGGCAGGAACTTCTTCCTCCCAAATTCTCCAAGTAGCTCCGTGCCTGCATTTAACTGCATGTTCGCTGGCAAGTTAAGTAACGAGCTTTTCAGTCTTCAGAGACTACTCCATTTAAAACCTCAGTTAGAAGGCTCACAGGACTGCTCTGAACATTTCTTTGCAAATTCCTATGAGTTGAGAACTATTTCAAAACAAAAGTTAAACATGTGTGTTTATATATACACATAAGAGAGGGCTTGAAAATTCTGTGGAAAGTAGAATTGAAGTGCGAGCTTACTTCTGCAAGTTTTTAATCCATGCTCTCCCCACGCCCTCCCAGCCCCGCCACCACCTCCGCCCCGGGCGCCCGCTTCTGCGCCCAGGTCAGCGCCACCGTGCCACTGCTCTCGCGGAGCACGGTGTCCTCCGCGGCCACGCACGCTGGACGACAGGAGTCCCTTCTTTTCAGGCTGAGGACACTCCACTGCACGTGTACGCCCCGCCTCCCAGACCACATGCCCGTCCTCACACGCTCACACGCAGGCGCTGCCGCAGGGCTGCGGGCCACGTGCGTGCTGTGAGCACCCTGCACTGTACGCCTGAGACACTCCCAGAGAGGCAGCCAGCGAGTGGTCACCCTTTCTTAGTGACTTCCGATCCCACGTTATAAGCTGGGGACGTTCACAAGTTTAATTTGTCAATTATACTTCAACAAAGCTAAAGGAAAAATGGAAATACATCAATCAACCAGTAAATCAATAGGTTTCATCACTGGTTTGCTCCTCCACAAGGCTCAGAATTCCATGGCACGAGTGACTTCCAAAGTCCCTCTGTTTCTAGGTCTTCAGTGCTCTTTTCATGCACAGATAGAATCCTTATCATTTCCAGGGAGAAGAGGACAGGGAGTAGCAGAGGACCGATTGGTCCTGACTTTCGGCTTCAGCATAAACACTATATGCACACGTGTTCATACAGAGAACAGTAAAGTCAAATCTCGACCTGACGTAGCATCTAAAACCCAAACACGCCCCAAGGAAGCTTCTGCAGCCAAGGTGGAAGGCCGGTGCAGGCTGGCGTCCCGGAGGGTACCACAGAGGCCGAGGCTTGGCCCAGAGTGGTGCCCCACCCACTCCTTCTAGGTTTAGAAAAATAAATTCCTGGGAGGGCAAAATGGACGCTTGCTTAAACACTATCCTCCCCAGCAAAAATAAAAGTAAATAAAGACAGAAACCGCTTGGGTCGCATTATGTAAGAACCCTCCTCTGTCTCTCCTCTTCCCGTCTCCAACCCTGGACTGTGCAGCCATGAGGACGCCTGAGAAGAGGCTGCTATGAGCTACAATCCTCTGAGGCCGCCAGGGGCCCGGGGACCAGGCCTGCAGGACACCTCTCCACCTGCAAGCACCTTGGACCGGGCTGCGAGCCACCCAGCTGCCAACAGTAACTCTGCTTCAGCCCTCACCTCCTTATTAAACAAATGTGGACTCCTTTTCTCATCCGACCACTGTGTACCAGATCAATTCTCCACCCTGAATATGCTGTCCTATTGGCCCAAAGACATCACCATAGGGACAGACAAGAACAGAGCAGCAAGGAAAGGCCCTCCCCACACCGACACCAACGCCTCCAATCCTACCTTCACCACTGGAGGCCTTGAAGGAGAGTAGAGTCCGGTGCTGCCCAGAGGTGGCCGGGCACTCCGGGTGCCACCTCTAATGTCCACCTAGTCGGGCGCAGTGGGGCCTCACTGCACAGATCCTCGGGACCCTACGGTCAGAGCAGCCGCCGTCACAAGCCAAGAGGGACAGAAAGCGCGCAATCGGCTAAAAGCCCATCGGTCAACGCAATCTTAGCATGGTTTTGGACAAACAGAGGAGACAGAGACAGACCCAGCTCCCAGGTGCGGCTGGGCGGCTCTCACTCGGGCTGAGCCCCAGGGGCCGCAGGCAGGTGCAGCCGACCTTCCGCTGCTCTCCTACTCGGCGTGCCTCCCCCTTCGTTGTCTCCCACACCATAAGGGAAGATGCCGGAGGAAGGGCAGACTCCACACGCCTGGTCTGGTCTGCACCGAGAGCCGGAGAGGTAGCTCAGCCCTGAGCTCCAGGCGGCACCGCCAGGCCAAGGATCCCAGGACATGCCTAGCTCCCAAAATCGGCGAGTTCACGCAGCAGCCCACCCCACGTCTACCCGGGCGAGGCGGCGTCGGGGCAGCGCTGGGCTACTCGCGCGCGTCACGCCTGCCGGGTAAAGCGAGTGCTGGGCTCCGGAAACTACTGGGCATTCGCTAACGTTCTTGCTTTTGTTTTTCGTGTTTTCGGCCATATATGCACTCTCCAGAGAGAGACAGAGGTACGGTGAGAGGGAACGAAATCACGCCAAGAAGGTATGGCCACAGTGCAGACCCTTTTCTGTGCTGGGATTTGGAGCATGCACACACACGTAATTTTCAAGCCTCCAGGTCTGGGACCCAAACCACAGGCAGCCCTGTGGGAGTCCAGTGCCGTAACCACGCCACTTACTGGCCCAAGCTCGATAAAAGTTAAATTGTTTTGGGACAAGCACATAGCATAGTGGTTACGGCACTGGGCTCCCACAGGGCCAACTGCGGTCCAGGTCCCAGATCTGGTGACTTGGAAAATATGTCAGGTGTATGTGCATGCATGCCCAAAACCCCACGAGGAAGACAGGAGAAGGGGTTGCAGCATGGCCATCTGCCCAGGGAGTAACTTCTTACTTCCCTTCTCACTATTTCTCTGTCTCTCTCCTTTCTGGTGAGCACACGTACCCTCTGATAAAAAACTTAAAAAAAAAAAAAAAATGAGGTGGCTTCTGTCGTTTGTGATTGAGCCCTGCCCGCCCCCAAAACATCTCC
>NW_006159632.1:1153730-1157993 GCF_000334495.1 Tupaia belangeri chinensis
CCCGCGTCTACCCGGGCGAGGCGGCGTCGGGGCAGCGCTGGGCTACTCGCGCGCGTCACGCCTGCCGGGTAAAGCGAGTGCTGGGCTCCGGAAACTACTGGGCATTCGCTAACGTTCTTGCTTTTGTTTTTCGTGTTTTCGGCCATATATGCACTCTCCAGAGAGAGACAGAGGTACGGTGAGAGGGAACGAAATCACGCCAAGAAGGTATGGCCACAGTGCAGACCCTTTTCTGTGCTGGGATTTGGAGCATGCACACACACGTAATTTTCAAGCCTCCAGGTCTGGGACCCAAACCACAGGCAGCCCTGTGGGAGTCCAGTGCCGTAACCACGCCACTTACTGGCCCAAGCTCGATAAAAGTTAAATTGTTTTGGGACAAGCACATAGCATAGTGGTTACGGCACTGGGCTCCCACAGGGCCAACTGCGGTCCAGGTCCCAGATCTGGTGACTTGGAAAATATGTCAGGTGTATGTGCATGCATGCCCAAAACCCCACGAGGAAGACAGGAGAAGGGGTTGCAGCATGGCCATCTGCCCAGGGAGTAACTTCTTACTTCCCTTCTCACTATTTCTCTGTCTCTCTCCTTTCTGGTGAGCACACGTACCCTCTGATAAAAAACTTAAAAAAAAAAAAAAAATGAGGTTGCTTCTGTCGGTTGTGATTGAGCCCTGCACGCCCCAAAATCATCTCCTCCCTGTACTCCTGGCATGGAGCAGGTCCTGAGAGCCCGCCCCGAGGGCCCCATCGGGCAGTGGGCTGTTGTCACGAGCACACCTCAGGGACATGGCGGGCACTCGCTGGCCCTGGACGAAGAGGACGTGGGACACAGAGAGGGCAAGGCCTGGAGCCCACAGGCTGGGGTGGCCACCCGAGAGCTGCCCACGGCATCTGCGCTACTGACCCTGTTCCCGGCCTCTCGGTCAAGCGGATGTGCCTGCACGGAGGCCCAGGGCCACAGAGGGGGGACTGAGGGAGGGCTTCTGCTCGCAGCCCTGCTCTGCCCTCCTTCCCACCTGCCGCTGAGCTCAGGCTCCGCCCTCCGAGCAGCCAGGGTCCTATTCCTGGGGCTTCTCTGTGCACACCCTGCATTGCCCTGAGGTGGCCCACGGTGCCACCGCATAAAGAGACCCAGAGACACAGCCACCCAAGACGGTCCCAACTGCCCTGACTTCTCGGACAAGGGACCAGCCGACCTCTGGGGGCTCAGGTTCCATGCCCACCAGCTCTGGCTGCTCTAATTTCTGTTCCCGAGTTACGGGTCCCTTCACCCCGCCAGGCTGTGACCCGCCAGGCTGTGCCGTCCCCAGAGTGCTCAGGAGCTAGAGCGGCCTGTGCCCACAGTCAGGACCCTCCCAGAGCTCGCCACTGCGCTGGTCGCCCTCTCCCTGTAGAACAGTCTGTGCCCGCTCCACCCGAAGTCCTTCCGGAGCCCCAGCTCTCCCAGGACACCTCCACCGAGGCCGTTCCTACGGCAGAGCGCAGTGCACTGAGACGCACCGAGCAGCACAGGCCCGGGCAGCACAGCTCTCAGGGTGTTCAGGTGTCCGGACACCCGTCCAGCCGTGAGCAGTCCAGCTCAGTCAGATCCCTTCATTTGGCCGTGACAACTGCACTGCCACTGGGCACCGCCAGCCTGTCACTGCCCCACGAGGTCAGGCGCGGCCCACGGCACGGCCAGCCCGGCCTCCTGTCCACAGAAAGCCCTTCCTCTGGAGCCAAGGTCACGAGGGTGCTCCAGTGACTGTGACCAGAAGACCGCCACTCAGTTGTGACCACGTGTCCATCGAGTCCGGGGAGGGCCAGGAACGAACGGGATGAGAGAACAGGAAAGAGAAGAGGTGGCTGCCAGCACTCCCCCCATCACCAGCCCTGCAGGCTCTGCCCCCCACATGCACCCTTCCTTCCCAGCCGAGACCCCGCATCAAAGCTGTGCTCTTGGCCCCGGTGCCCTGGGCTGGTGGTGCTCCAGCCGGAGGCCACCTCACTGGCCAGTGCAGGGCTGGAGTCTGCAGGTCCAGGGTGGGGACTCAGCTTGCCCAGGAGGGGAAGGAGGAGCATGGGTGTGGCCCCGGCAGGACGTGAGGAACAGGCCTTAGAACGTCCCCGGTGCGTCTGTTTTGTGCCAGGGACTGGGGACTGCAGCCCTGTGCAGGTCGCTTTCTGCAGCTGGAAACTTTCTCGCAGTTAAAAATCAAGTCCCGGGCCACACCTCCCGCCTTCAGGACCCCTCAGACCTCTGTGACCAGGTGCGTGGAGCCTCCAGCTACCCTGGCAGAGGCAGGAGGCAGAGGCAGAGGCCGTCACAGCGGCACCTCCTAGCCCGTGTACGCCGGGCGCTGCTCTACCGAGTCCTGCAGAGCGCACGCCGCTGCCCCGGGCCCTGGGTCTCCCACGGCTAGGCGGGGGCTCCAGGAAGTCTCCTGGCCTCCGTCCAGCAGTGAGGCTCCCTCAGCCACCCCTCTGACCCCGCCCCTGTCCTCGCATCTCCCTCACTCTGGCCTCCTACCTCTCATTCAAGGGAGCGTCCGAGAGCTCACGGAGAGGAAGGGAAACCTGAGTCTGTCCTAATGCAGATGCGTCCCGGAGTCCCTGCGGTCTTCACATACGCATTGCCCAGGACCTGTCTGCCCGTCAGGAAGCGGTGCATGCACGGCTGTGCCCAGATAACCCGGGACTCTCCTCACCTGCGAGCCTGGACTGAATCAGGTGTGCAGTCTGCTGCCACACGTGAGGCCGTTCCCGCGTTCCCGAGACGAGGGTGTGGACACTCTGGGAGGCCTTTGGCCCCGACCTCGCGAACCTCAGATACTCGCTCCTGAAGTAGCGAGAGCACCGCAACATTCTTGGGCAGGGCCCACCGGAGAGGCTGTCCCCTGCGTGTCCCTCCACCTCACGGCGCCGCTCGGAGGCGCTGAGGAGCCACAGTCACCCTCCAAGCCACCTCGGGCTGTCTCCCGTTGTCGTTCCCAACAAACAGCAGGCACTCGTGTTTGCTAAGCATGTGCGGGTGTCACCGCGTCCCCTGAGGGATGCTGGCGGGGGACGTGGGGTTACGGGTAACTGGACAGGGCACACTTCACCTACCCCCCGCTCAGGGGCTTGCTTCTTTGCCACCGAGAGGCTTTGAGGCCTTTGGGCTGCTTCATGCTGACTCATGACCTCTCAGAACAAATACGAGCTCACGCTAGACCAGAGAAGTGGTTTCTAATAATAAACGTACCCGAAAGGAGCGAGGCTGTGTGGAAAGAAGTGGGGCTCTTGTCTATGCCCCCGTCTGATGAGGACGCGCAGCTAGGAATCTGGAAACCGCGGGGCCAGGCAGACCAGGCGGGACCCCCTCTCACTCGCTCCCCCACCAGCTCTCTTCTCTCACCCGAGAAGCGAGAAGCGAGAAGCGCTGCTGCAGCCCAGGCGGCTGCAGAGACCCGCTGGAGGGGAGGGTGCTGGCTGCAGGCAGGCAGGGTGACGCCCTGAGGGTCTGAGGCATGCGAAGGCAGCTCGCCTTGAGAAGGGCAGAAAGCCAGAGGGCCTCCAAGGTGAGCGGGCTGGCGTGGATCTGAGGATGAGCTGGCTTCCCCCAGGAAAATCCTCCCCTGGGGTGGCTGGCTGTCTGGGAACAGAAGGGGCTTTTCCTGTCAGCGGAAACTCGGGCAAGCAGGGTTACTCTGGCTTATGCAGTTACTCTGGCTTATGCAGAACCCCACCTGAAATCCAGACACTCGTGCTGCAGCCCCTTTCGGAGCTCCCGCCAGCCTGCTCTGCCGGGGCCAGTGCTACAGAAGTCCGCCTCCTGCAGACAGGGCCATGCGGGGCGGCCTCCAGGCCAGCGGGCAAGCCGCGCCTCACCTCCAAAGCACAAAGCTGAGGCTCATCTCCGAGGCCCCAGGTGGGTTTCCTGCCGAGTAACAGAACCTGCAGAGGAGAGGGTGTGCCCAGACTGCGTCTCGGGGGCACGGGCTCTGAACTGACAGGTAACTGGACAGGGCACCGTTCACCGAGCCCCGCTCAAGGGCTTCCTTCTTTGCCACCGAGAGGCTTTGAGGCCTTTGGGCTGTTTCGTGCTCACTCAGGTGCTGTGAGGTGCGTCGGTCCCAGGGCCCAGCGCTGGCCGGAGAGCCTCCACAGCGACGTTTGCTGAGCCTGTGGACATGGTCCAGGCCTCCAGTGAGAAGGGACAGGCAGGCAGTGGCCGCCCGCCTCTCCAGGCCCGGCGCTAGGTGCTGGTGGTTATCACAGGAGTGCGGTGTGGCCCGTCCCC
>NW_006159632.1:1158989-1160788 GCF_000334495.1 Tupaia belangeri chinensis
CCGCCACGCGCCAGCCTGCTCGGCCGGGGCCAGTGCTACAGAAGTCCGCCTCCTGCAGACAGGGCCATGCGGGGCGGCCTCCAGGCCAGCGGGCAAGCCGCGCCTCACCTCCAAAGCACAAAGCTGAGGCTCATCTCCGAGGCCCCAGGTGGGTTTCCTGCCGAGTAACAGAACCTGCAGAGGAGAGGGTGTGCCCAGACTGCGTCTCGGGGGCACGGGCTCTGAACTGACAGGTAACTGGACAGGGCACCGTTCACCGAGCCCCGCTCAAGGGCTTCCTTCTTTGCCACCGAGAGGCTTTGAGGCCTTTGGGCTGTTTCGTGCTCACTCAGGTGCTGTGAGGTGCGTCGGTCCCAGGGCCCAGCGCTGGCCGGAGAGCCTCCACAGCGACGTTTGCTGAGCCTGTGGACATGGTCCAGGCCTCCAGTGAGAAGGGAGGCCCCCCCGCCTCTCCAGGCCCGGCGCTAGGTGCTGGTGGTTATCACAGGAGTGCGGTGTGGCCCGTCCTGGCCCGCCACCTGCATGTTGCATGCGTGCCCACGCAGGAGCAGCCGAGGTCTGCACGCATGCCCGCACACCTTACAGACGGTACTGGGGCTGGGAGGAGTCAGGGCCCGCATCTAGCCCCGCCCACATCTGTCCTAGTAGCTCTGAGAGGCCAAGAGCCTCCACATCACTTCTCAATGTGCAGATGTCACCAGACTGTCACTGTCCCCACTGGTGACAGCAGATGCCAGCGAGCTCACCGGGCACTCACGGAGGAGTGGAGCCCAATGCCGTCTCTGGACTGGTCTAGAGCAGTGAGTCCCAGGTGTCACGCTGGTGGAAGAGGAAGAGGTCGGTCCATGATGACCCAGGTGTACCGGGTGGCCACCACTGCCACCTGGCAGCATAGGACGGACAATCAGACAACAGGCTCACTCCCATGGTATCCCAGTACCACGCTGACCCTCCAGGAGCAGCGCGGGCGCTGCAGGGCAGAGCGGCCACATCACGCCCAACCCGTCACCGCCCTCCCCTGCTGCACAGCCTGGCCCCCGGCAGGCACCGACCACCACCAGTCCATGCCAGGGGTCGGGGGCCAGTCTAGAACACTTTCTCGAAAGAAGAGGCGTCTCTGAGCTGGAACCATGCAGACCGAGCAGAGGTCTTCTCTGCTCTCCGCAGAAACGCGCCAGCCTGCTGTGGACTGCCAGGGCGGCCACCCCCACGGCTCTGGGGCCTCTGCAGTGTGAGACCCACCAGTTCCAACGAGACGTGTCAGCACTTCTGCTCTTGCCATGTCCGTGGCTGAAAGAGAGGGTGCTCGCCGGCGCATGCGGCACTAGGGGCAAATCCTCCAGGCCGGCTCAGGCGAGGGGGTCACAGCCTTCCTCTTACTCCCAGCAGCCCGGGACAGAGCACTGCGGTCCCCACCCTGACTTTACTGGCTCTCACAGCAGCGTCTCGTCACCGTAGGGAGCCAGCGAGCCAGCGGCAGGAGCCAGGCGCCGCAGACTGCCACAGGGCGGCCGCGACGGGCCATCAACCGCGTGTGCTGAGGCTCGCATCTGCTCCCCTGGCCTGGTACAACTCACACGCATGGGGGCACAGCAGCTATGAGGGCAGGAGAGGGCCACGTGCTCCGAGGGCGTCCCTCCTGCGGGGACACGCCGTAACAGGAAGAGGCCTCGTCTCTCCACGTGCACGGTGCACACTGCGGTCCCAGGTCGGCGGCCACGGACATGCTCCCTGCAGCAGAGAGGACCCGCCCACAGCCCTAACACCCCTCGCACGAGCGGCCCCCACAGGGCAGAGCC
>NW_006159632.1:1160850-1170329 GCF_000334495.1 Tupaia belangeri chinensis
CAGACTCCCACAGGAAGAGGCTGACTCCATTCCCAGTTTGGAGGTCTGGGGCCCAGGGGCCGCCTCCTGCCAAGGCCATACGTGGCAGAGACGGCCTCGCACTGTGGCCTCCACAGCTTCTGCCCGCCCTGAGCTCCTCTCCCTGCTGTATGTCCCAGAGCTGAGTCACACTCGAGGCCCCACCCTGGGACAGCTCGAAGGGCGGTTTCCACGGAGCCCCCTACAGTGCGACTGAGTCCTTGCACGGGAGTTGGGGAACGCAGGCGACAGCCCCTGCAGTGTGAGCTCTGCCTCGCTGGAAAGCTCTGTGCTGGCTGCAGCCGGCGAGCGGGGACACCGAGGCCCACTGTCCTCACGTGCTCAGCACACAGGCCGCCCTGCCTGTCCTCCAAAGCCCCACGCCCTTCACAAAGGACGGCAGTGTGGCCCCACCGCCTCACGGGGACTAAGGCAGGGCAGGAAGTACCCCACCCCCAGGCGAACGCAGGCCTGGGTCCGAGCCTGTGAGCTCCCAGAACCACAGGACCTGGGAGGAGGAAGGTGGAGGTGAGGGCGAGTACAGCTCAGGGATGCTCGAAGACCTTGGCCCCAAGACGGGGAGAGTCAGGACTGCACTGTGTCCCCAAAACTCCTATGCAGAGCCCCCAACCGCCAAGGCCTTAAACTGTGACCTTATGTGGAGACAGATGTGGTAGTGAGCAGCTGATGGCATGGTGGGCACCGTGACTGGTCCCGCACGGGTGCACGTGCGTGTGGAAGGGCGAGATGGAGAGGGGCTGCAGCGTGACCATGGGGGCGTCACTTCCCAACTTCCTTCTCTCCCTCTCCTTCTCTCTCCCTTTCACCTTCCCTCTCCCTTTCACCTTCCCTCCCTCTCTGGCAAGCAAGCTCTCTAGCAAATTAAAAAAATAAATAAATAAAAAAGAAACTAAGGACTAAGGAACCCGGACCTGAGCATGACCCCAACCCAGCCCACTGGTGCTCCTACAGAGGAGACGCAGGCCGCACAGAGGAATGGCCCCGGAGGCCACGGCTGTCTGGGTCAAGGAGAGGCCTTGGGTGGGACCAGCAGTTAGCGTAATGGCTATGTCACTGGACTCCCACATAGCCGACCACGGTTGGCGTCCCGGACCCGGTGGCTTAAATCTCACACCGGGCGCGTGTGCGTGCGTGCCCAAGATCCTGAGAGGAGAATGGAGGAGAAGGGATTGCGGCGTGACCATCCCCCCAGGGGGTGATTTCTTGCTTTCTGTCTCTCTGTCTCTGTCTGTCTGGCGAGCGCACGCGCCCTACAGGGAAAACCTCTCCAAAAGAAGAAAAAAAAAAAGGAGAGGCCTTGGGGAGCCCACCTGCCACAGCGGCCCCGACTTCCAGCGAAGTCCCGGTTCAGCGCACCACGGTCCTCCGTCTCAGCGCACTGGGCGTCCATGGCAGCGGCTCGCTGGCCTCCCGACCCCCTGCAAGGCCCCTCCCTGACTGCCTCCTCGGGTCCCCAGGAGCCCAGCGCCCACAGGCTGGCCCCAGCCAAGTGGCGTCATGGAGCATCTCGCACCGAGTAGGACCTGGCCCTGCATGCCATGGCCGGTTCCAAGATCCCGGCCACGGCAGTGTGGCTATGGGCCTGCCCTCCCGCGGGCCTGCTCTCTGCCAGCTCGGGGGCCGGGGGGAGGAGCCCGCACTGAGTGAGCTAGCGGCGGGCAGGGCAGGACCAGCACTTAGCCATGGCGCACAGAGAGGTGGTCTTGGCTCCGACCATGGGCCGGGCCAGGCAGGGCCAGGCCGGACACTGCTGGCTCCGGAGCCCTCCCCTCCCTACCGAGCCGCAGCTTCTTCCCTGGGGCTCAGATGCCAAACGCTTTACAAAATGGCTCCAGCAGGAAGCAAACGCTAAGTCGCTGTATAGTACCATGGTCCCAGTGATCCCTTTACACTGATGGTAATTCGCGGCCCTCGACTACGTGAGCCTGCAGAGAGACCGAAACAGACCCTGCTCACTCGGGCTTCAAGTCACACTAATGAGGGACAGCAGTGACAGCCACGCCCTGCAGTAGTCCCTGCTGAAAGGTGCCACGCGAATAGGCAATACCGACGTGACCCCAGGCCTCCTCTCGCTGCTCGGCTGGACACCGCTGCATCGCCGGTGTTCCGGCCCGAGGCAGCGCCCTGGCGCGCTCCACCGGGTGCAGAGGTGTGATCAGGAGAAGCCGCACCTCCTCCTGGGCCCCGGCGGGCTTTTAATCGGTCCTCTTTCCAGAGAGCTGAGAAGGACCTGTGTGTTCGGGACACCGGACCCATGGGGAAGCTGGGGACAGTGAGGGCGTCAGGGTGGCAAGGTCACCTCCCAGAAGTGAACGGGCCAGGTTGGGACTGAAGCGTCCCCAGCAGCAGGGGCAATGGCAGGTGCCCAGCCAGCCAGGCCGCGCTCAGTTAAAATGGGGAGGGCGACAGTGTGCCCTCACTCGGGCATGACAGGGCCCACGAGTTCGAGCATGGAAACCACCAGCCGCAGGTCCTGCCCTCGCCGCTGCCCAGGGGTGTCTGTGGGACCAGTGCCCCCGGGAGCCAGCTCCAGCAGGCCCAGATGCCAGTGGACCCTGCAGGCACAGCGCTCTCACCGTCAGGAACTCCCGGGACGGGACGGGGCTCCTCCCTGGAGAGGTGCAGACACCGCCCTCCTTCAGGCTCTTACAGCCCAGGGCCGCCAGCCTGGCACTCCTGAGAGCCGGCCACCCCGGGCCTCGCCCACGGCGAGGGCGCTGCCTTCCTGTCTTCCTGTCAGCCCACTAACCTGGAGGAAGTAGGACCCCGCTTCCTGGCACAGACTACACCCCAGAAAGCGTCAGCGCTCCGTACCCGGATCGTGACAGCCACACAGAGGGCCTGTCTCTGCTGCCGACTGAGTGGCGTGGACATCTGCCACTCTGCTCCTAGGCCACGGGCAGAGAAAACCAGGACGAGGAGGTCAGCACGGACACGGAACGTCCACTCATGGCCACGGAATGACCCGGCGGGTTCACACAACACCGTGGGCAACAAGCGCCACTGAAGCCAAGGCGAGGAGGGTGAGCAATTGTTAACGCGCGCCACCACGTGCACCCCTGCGCACACCAAGGTTTCCGAGACGTCCTCGTAAGCGCAGTGCCCACGGAAGAGCAGCGCTAAAATGAAAAGTAACAGCGTCAAACACATTCCTTGAGAAATGGCCTAGTGAAAATAAACTAAAGCGAGTAGCTTTGAAAATAAACACATCAGAAAAATATCCAAACTCTCGCCTGACACAATTTTTTAAATGGGCTTTGCTAAAATATTGAAGGAAACCGCTCACTCCAGACGACGCCATAGCTCGTCTCAGTTTACAAACCGTGGAAGGTGGCTGCTGAGCACAAAGCTACCTCAGAAGGGGCCCCCTCCCAGCCGGCCTGGTGCTCACAGGCCACCTAGCCCTCGGGCACCGCGCTTGCCCCCTACCGGCCCTAAAGTATAAAGCCCTCTTGGAAACATATTACTGAAAATGGACATAAATAACAAGATTATTTCTCTCCCTGAAGAAGCCAACGGCAGGAGCCAGCGGGAGGCATGGAGGTTAGGGTGCTGGATCTCACACGGTTAACTGTGTGGTTCAAGTTCCAGCCATGGTGGCTGGAAAAACACACCAGGCGTGTGTGCATGCATGCCCAAAATCCCGAAAGGAGAACGAAAGAGAAGGGATGCGGTGTGGTCATCCTCCCGGGGTGTTATTTCTCAGTTTTTCCTTCTCTCTGTCTCTCTCCAGCAAGCACATGTGCCTTACAGCAAAAAAAAAAAAAAAAAAAAAAGAAGAAGAATAATCCTTTAAAAAGTGCATTATGCTTCCACACACATTTTTCAAATGCCCGTGAGTTCTGTAAGCCCGAGAGTGGGCGCTTCACTCTTCTCCACTGCCTCCTACCATCACAAAGATGGTCAGATGGTCAGCACCACGCAGCAGAGTAAGCCTGGGCGGTCCGTGGGCTTTTCTAGGGCCTGGAACAGTCACCAGCTCTCCTCCAGACCAACCATTGAAGAGTGGCTTTGATTCCCGTTTCTAAGGCTCGGCAGCTGCACAGACCACAATGCCTGCAGAGCCACCCCACCTAGCATTAGACGTCTCTCCTTTGATCACCTCTCTCCTGACTGAGGGAGTCCCCTGGGGCTGCCCCATCTGGCCCAGTGCTGGCATGCGTGCGGGTTCTGCTATGCCCATTTTCCTCAACTCACACACCTAGGAGCAGGAAGAAGAAAATGTCAGTGAAAGGCCACAGCATAGGGAGATCTAAAACCAGCAATGGGAAGTTCATTTTTTACATCAAAAGCCAGAAAATAGAGAGACAGAAACCACTCATAGCTCACAGTACAAATGAACTGCGGTGAGCAAGGATCCAGTCACAGGTCTGCCCCTATCGTAACAGAGCAGACACTCTCTGAAAGAAATTCCCATACCCAAATCTACTCTGCAAAATCAGGGTGAATTTCACCCTAAGAGTACAGGGTAGACGAGGGTAACACGCGGGTGCTTTCCTGCACCCCCTGGTCACAGAGAATGTCCCCCGTGGAACACGAAGCCGCCGACCCACATGGAGCACGCGCTCACACGTGTCCACACCAGCAAGACCTGGTGAGTGATCAACATGCCTGACTCATCATAGGAAGATTCCCAGCCCACGTGGGCACCACGGCAGTCTCGCCCTGAGACTCCTGAGCCACGCTGAAGGTCCCCAACCTACAAAAGAGCTGTCTTTCCGAAGGCATGGGTTCTGTCCAGAACCTGGGCTCTGCACGCGGCCCAAATCTGTGTAACCACCACACTCACTTCCACAAAGTGTAAAACAAGCCTTACTTCTCTGAGGAAAATGGCCCGGAAAGAAGGCTGAGCAATTGACTGAGCAAGTGAAGAACTTTCAAAGTCGGTGCAGCTCTTACCCCAGAAAGCAAAGTTTCAGATGTGCTGTTTGCCAGAGGGCACGGTCAGCCCAGACCTTGCAGTCCGTGAGCAGAGCACACGGCCATCAGAAAAGAAGAGGGATGGCAACTAACGTGTTCGCAGCTTTAAAAAGGCTCGGCCGAAGGAACTACAGAGGCACAATGAGCGACTAAATCTCTGCGTCACAGAAGAGGAGGGTCAGGAAGAGCCCTCTGCAGCACCACCGTGAGCCAAGTCAGAAATGCCTGGCGCAGGGCTGACGCAGGCTGGCTCGGTCAGCACACACATCCTATGACCAAAAGAAGAGAAAAAAAAGAACCTTTAAAAAACTTTAAGAAGACAGCAGAGATAAATCTACATGTGATACACTAGAATTACCAATTTCAAAAATAGTTATAATAAATATCTTTGAAAATATCAAAATAAAACACTATCACAGTTGAACTTGCTTTTGCATAAGGAATCAAATGCAAATCCTATTACTAAAAAATAAAATAACCGAGTTAACCCCATAGCCTAGTGGTTAAGGAATCGGACCCCACACATAGCAAACTGCTGTTGGAATCCTGAAAACCATGTTAGGTGCATGTGCATGCCCCAACTTCTAACAGGAGAAGCAATGGGGATGGGGTTGCAGAATGATCTCTCCTGTTGTGGAGCCCCCCCACCCCCCCGCTCCCTCTCACTCTCTGTCTCCGCCCGGAAAGAAGGCTGAGCAATTGACTGAGCAAGTGAAGAACTTTCAAAGTCGGTGCAGCTCTTACCCCAGAAAGCAAAGTTTCAGATGTGCTGTTTGCCAGAGGGCACGGTCAGCCCAGACCTTGCAGTCCGTGAGCAGAGCACACGGCCATCAGAAAAGAAGAGGGATGGCAACTAACGTGTTCGCAGCTTTAAAAAGGCTCGGCCGAAGGAACTACAGAGGCACAATGAGCGACTAAATCTCTGCGTCACAGAAGAGGAGGGTCAGGAAGAGCCCTCTGCAGCACCACCGTGAGCCAAGTCAGAAATGCCTGGCGCAGGGCTGACGCAGGCTGGCTCGGTCAGCACACACATCCTATGACCAAAAGAAGAGAAAAAAAAGAACCTTTAAAAAACTTTAAGAAGACAGCAGAAATAAATCTACATGTGATACACTAGAATTACCAATTTCAAAAATAGTTATAATAAATATCTTTGAAAATATCAAAATAAAACACTATCACAGTTGAACTTGCTTTTGCATAAGGAATCAAATGCAAATCCTATTACTAAAAAATAAAATAACCGAGTTAACCCCATAGCCTAGTGGTTAAGGAATCGGACCCCACACATAGCAAACTGCTGTTGGAATCCTGAAAACCATGTTAGGTGCATGTGCATGCCCCAACTTCTAACAGGAGAAGCAATGGGGATGGGGTTGCAGAATGATCTCTCCTGTTGTGGAGCCCCCCCCCCCCCCCGCTCCCTCTCACTCTCTGTCTCCGCCTTCCCCTGTATCTGGTGTGCAGACACATCCTCTGGTAATTGGAAGAAAAGAGAAAATGAAATAGCTGAAAACTAAAGAATTTAAGAGATGAGCTTACCAGCTGGCTAGACCAAGTGAAAAAGAAGATTTGTGATCCAAGGCCAATGGGAAATGTCCAGATTCAAGTATAAAAAAGTGAAAATACAGGAAAGAATAAGAAAGAGACACAATGGAAAGGTACAAAATACGTATAATTGGAATGCCAAAAAGAGGAAAGAAAAAGTACGAGACAGACCAATGTCTGAAGAAATATTAGCAAATAAATCTTCCAAAAGGGATGAGAGACATCAAGCCGCAGGTTCCAGATGCTCTGAAAGCCCACTCAGACTGCTGCCTTCACACTGCACCCCACGTGGTAGAAAAAGGGCCCGAATCCCACATACCGGGCTCACCCTCATGTGCTACCTCCTGACAGCACCACATCGGGGCTAGGATCCCCATGCAGGGCTGTGAAGGGACACAGCTGTCCAGTCCACACACCAGTACGATGCATAATAAGAGAGCAGATTTAAATTCTAGGTGTGTGAGCTACGTTTGCACAGGGTAAGACTTTACTAGACAAAGTTCGACAGCTAAAAGCAACCAAACGTCTCTGAAAAGCCCAGCAAACTCGATACTAGATGATATTTCCCCAGGTCCCCTGAATTGAGGGAAAGGATCAAAAGATTTCTTCATGTCTCCTAGTCCACATTAGCGGGCTCTGAGCAGAGCGATGACAATGAATAAACAAAGCCACGACGCAAACACTAAGACTGTCTTTAAATACAGAGGACACTAATCAGCAGGCAGAGAAACCCAGAAGCCTGTAGATAAATATCACAGATAAACAATCACAGATAGAGAATAATACATGAGCTCAGCGAGGTCACTAGACACAAGATCAACATAATAAAGACAGTCGCGTTTTCACATGTGCTCTAGGAAACACTTCTAAAATTATATTATTGGCATTAGTATCAGTAAACATCACATACCAAGAAACACATCTGACCCCCCAAATGAGAAAAACCTCTCATGGTGAGTGTAATTACTAAGAGCAACTGAACAATATCTGTAGTCATGCATCACTTAGCAATAGACATACTTCCTCAGAATGTATCCTTCGGCAATTTTGTCACTATGCACACATCACGGAGTGTACTGACCCAGATGGAGATGGGCGCCATTACAACCACTCCCCACCTTCGTATCCATGGCCCACCAGTGACCGAACTTTGTTAAGCAATGCGTGACTATAAAAGGCGTACTATGTTCATTGATGGGAAGACTTACTATTACAAAGGCGTCAGTTCTTCCTAAGCTGGACCATCGATGTGATATTACCCCGCTGGAGTCCCAGTGGTTTGTTCAGTGGACATTTACAAGCCTATTTCAAAACATAATCTTAAATGAAAGGAGCCAGGAACAGCAAAGACAGTGCTGAAGGGTGGGAGCAAAGAGAGAGCGAGCACCAGCACACGGTGAGACGGCACAGAACTAGAGAGATTTAAAAGTCACAGCATCAGAGCAAAAAAGGCCAAGTAATGACTGAAACAGAATGGAAAGCCCAGCCACAGACGGCCCCACAACCAGGCTCCTATGCAAGGTAAGGGGCAGGGCTCAGTGACAACTGGGCTGGATCGCCTGAGGGCTGGGGAGACTGACCTCTACCTCAAGTTGAAATCGGGGAAGTCAGACCTGAGCAGCAAGCTTAAAATAATAAAGCCCCCAAACATAACAAGGGATGTCTTCATAGCCTTTAGGTAGGCAAAAACGATACAAAAAAGTCTTAAATTTTAAATATTGGTTAACAAACTTGATTCAAATGAAAAACAGCAAGGCCAGCTCGTGATGTGGAAGTTAGGGAGCTGGATCCTGTATGACTGGCCAAGCAGTTTGAGTCCTAGACCTGGAAGCTTGAAAACACACAGGACGCGGGGGCCGGCAGGTGCCATGGTGGGTTAAGAACGCTGGACTCCCACATGGCCAACCACGGTTCAAGTTACAGACCTGGTGGTTTGCTTGCTCTCTCTCTCTCTCTCTCTCTCTCTCTCTCTCTCCCACCCTCCCTCCCTCCCTTCTTCCCTCCCTCTCTCCTTCCCTCCTTCCCTCTTTCTTTCCCTCTCTGTTCAAATTAAAATAAATATATAAAGTTAAATAAAAACAATTATTTAAAAAAAGAAAGAAAGAAAAGAAAACACATCAGGCACACGTACATGCATGCTCAAAATCTCAAGAGGAGAGCTGAGGAGAAGGGATTATGGTGTGGCCATTTCCCCCTGGGGTGATTTCTCTCTTTCTCTCCTCCTGCCTTCTGTGTGTCTCCAGTGAGCACAAGCCCCCATAGCAAATTTTTTAAAAATAAATAAAATACTGTCCAACAACAAAAATAAAGCACCAGTAAGAAATGAAAAAAGCAATAGAACAGTGTTGGAGAAAATACCTGCAGAGCTATCTGAGAAAATAATTATGTGCAGAACATATAAAATAACTCTCAATAAAATAAGGAAAAGACAACCTTAATTTTAATACAGGCTAAAACTTGCATAGGTACTTCCCAAAAGAGTGGGGCTCAATGGTCATTAAAGACAGAAGTAGTTCGATAGCACGAGTCGTCAGTGAAACACAAGTGAGAGTTATGGTGAAATGCCTTGACATATAGACTGTAAGCATTCGCTTTATAGAAACTGAAGTTCACCAAATGTTGCTGACGGGGCATGAATGGTGCCGCCACTTAGGAAAACTGCTCGGAAGGCTGAACATCCCTGCGGCTGGATGAGCCACCTAACCCTTAGATGAACACCCGACAGAAATGACACATTGCTATATTTCAGGTGTGGGCTTAAACATTTAAACCTCCCTATTGAAGAGTAGTAACACTAGCTTTACTCTTACCTGCAAAAACTAGAACCGACCCAAGACCTGCCGACAGAATGGGTACTAGAACTGTGGCACAGGGCACGAGCAACGAGCGAGCGACAGTGGACGCGACAGCACGCGTGTGTCTCGGGCGTGACGTCCAGCCACAGCAACGGGCACGGGAGGGGCCGGTGCCGC
>NW_006159632.1:1170495-1180916 GCF_000334495.1 Tupaia belangeri chinensis
GCCGCGCCGGCAGGCTTGTGTCTCGGGCGGGCCGTCCAGCCACAGAAACGGGCACGGGAGGGGCCGCTGCAGCACCCGGGAGCGTGGTGCAGATACCGCCGGCCGGCCGCGCTCCCAGAAGTCAGCAGCGGCTGCTTTGGAAAGGCAGGGCCAGTGGGAAGGGCGAAGGGAGGCTGCCCCACACAGGTAGCACCCGCGTGCTGCTCTGAGCGGCAGTGACTGCACAGGGGTGTGTGCACCGCAAAATTCATCACGGAGTGCATGAACACTCGTACGTTAGCGCACGTGTGTTAGTACGCCGCCGTTTTCCACTTTCCGTTATGTAAGGACTTCCAGGGGACCGTCTACAAAGGGCCGAACCCCTCCTGGCCACACTGTCCTGGGGGCAAGGGCCACTGTGCGGTATCTCACGAGTCACGGAGTCGAGGAGGACTCCAGGGGGACAGGCCTTTCTGAGGCCGACAGCACCCCAGCTCTCGTGGCAGCAGCGAGGGCCCACGCACGTGGAGGTGCCCTCCCTACGTCTCCGTCTCTGACACGAACAGGAAAGGCCTCCTGCAGCCTGCCTCCTCCATGCCCTCCCAGATGAAGGGAGGACTGCAGGCTGCATGTCTGCGGAGGGCAGGACGGGGTCGACACGAACCCGCGGGGTCCCTCCTGGCCAGTCCCTGCGTCCTGGCGTCAGCACTTTCCTGTTTAGACGTCTTATTAGAGACGACGAGGACAACCTCCGAAATACAAATGAAAAAGGGCTCTTCAGGGCCCACGACGCCCGACCAACGAGGCAGCACCCTCTCTGCTGGGTGAAGTCAGGCACATGGGAGCCCTGGCCTCCCACGCCGCTCATGGTCCCCACGCAGAGAAAAGCCACGAAACCTGGTCGGTGGCAGTCACAGCACCTGTGGGCTGGAGCGGCCAGAGCGCTCGCGCTCTCCGACAGCCAGCACCGGCACGTGCCCTGATGCAGAGCCCACAGACGCCCGGCCCCGTCCCCCGCAGCCCACAGCAGCTCCTCTTCTTGGGAGAACTGCTCTCAGAACTGTTTATGGCACAGATGAATCTTATCAGAAACACTTCAGCAATCGCTATTCCCCGCCCGTAAAAGCAGGCTGATTTATTTAGCCTTAAAAATAGACTTGGTTTATCCACGACATCAGGGCCCTTCTTGGAAGCCGGCTGCCCTGCAAATCCTGCGGTCTCCGCTCCGACTGTCAACAGTAAGCAGAGCGGCGCCATGACTCAGCCCTCCCGGACACCAGCGAGGGCTTCTCCTTGATTTATGGACCCGACTCTGCTCTGGCCAAGTTCTCGCTGGCTCCATCACTCATGCTAGGGGCAGTGGCACCGGCATCGTTAACACGAGGTGTTAACACCAAGACGGCCGGTCACCGGCTCGTCCACGGACAGAGCCACGCACAAAGCCCAGGGCTCCCGTCTGCCGTCCGCGCAGGGGAGAAGCTCTCTCTGTCCACCCTGCTACTGCCGCATGAATGGGTCAGGGACGGAGCTGCCGGGCCCCTCTCTACAGACCCCCAGGTCCCTGTTTTAGGCCGCTGCAGACTGACATTTCTTTCCTTACAATTTACGCCACGCTTCTTGCTCTGCTAATTTTGAGACATTCTCTAAATGCTGTTCTGCAGGAAAGGCCCAGGCAGGACCTAGACGGCGGCAGGCACGCAGCTGTCGCCCGGCAGCAGTGAAGGTTGGGGCTAGCTCCTCGCCATCTCGTCGTCCCTGCATAACCTTGCAGGACAGGGTTGGTCCATGGCCCGAAAAGCTTGAGGAGCACACCGGGGACGTGGGGGTGTGCCCCGCATCCCCACGGGATGGAGACCAGAGGGAAAGGGGTTAGAGCGTGACCCCACTGAGGCACTTCCCTCCTCTGTCTCTGGCAACGCACACACACCCTGGCCAGACAGCAGCCTGAGGGACACCTGGCAGACAGCTCCACGCGCACACGCGTGACGCGCTGCACACGACTCGGAGGCCCGCTGTCGGTGCTGACAGGAGCAGCGGTGCCGCTGTTCTCAGCCACGTTCTGGCCGATGGCCTGCTCTGGCTGGAACTGAGTGGTTCTGCAGTGCTACCGTCCCACAGCCATATTCTCTGTTTTTCCCTTTGAGAGAAAGTTGCCATAGGGCACATGCGCTCGCCAGAGACAGAGACAGATAGCGAGAAATCACCCCCGGAGGGTGGCCACGCTACAATCCCTTCTCCTCCATTCTCCTCTCAGGACTTTGGACGCGCCCACACACACGCCCGATATGAATTTTAAGCCACCGGGTCCAGGACTCGAATACTGTCCACTACATGGGTGTCCAGCAACGTAACCATCACGCCACCTGCTGGCCCGACTCAGGGCATACACAGTAAGACACTCCGGGCCAGGGCGGAGATCTACTGCAAGATTGCTTCTCACAGCTCTGGTGCTGAGACAGACTGGACCACACACACCCATGCCACATGCAATGCGCTATGTTCTCTAAAAAGCAGTATTTTGCAAAGTACAAATTTTATGTTCAATATAGAGCCAATTGCACAAAATGCGGAGAAAACATCTCTGAAAATACAAATGGCTTAATTTCCTGAAAAAGCACTGAGGTTGCGTAGCCGGCCGAACGACTCACCACGGGGGAGAGCCCACAGCCACTGCCGGCAGGACTGCTGTTTTCTCAGACTCAACATTCGCTCCCGACCGGAGAGTTCAGAGAAGTACCCAGAGCACCCCTAGACAGCACGTGCGAAACGTGTCTGTAATTACCGCGTACGCCCCCGCCCTCCCGAGCCAGCAGCTGCAGGCTAACAGGAGGCCCGCCAGCACTCCGGCCGTCTCCCCTCGTCCTAATGGGAGAACGAGCCCCCGGGCAGCTGGGCCATTTTGTCACCAACGCCCTGCTTGGAACCAGCGAAGCCTTAGAGGGCTCTAACGTCAAGTACTTACTGAGAGGCCCCGGCAGAAGATGAAACTGTGCAAGGCTAAAGCCAGAGTAAGAGACAGCAGTGTGCTCTAACTAGGGAGGGCAGGGGCGATCGGGCACCTGCCAAAGGACGGGCCGTGTCCTCTCAGGGTACACCGGTAATGGGGTCCCTATCCTGTCTCAGCCTCCCTCCTCCCCCACCTCGGGTCCGGCCTCCAGTTCTCCCTCCTCGCCACCGCGTGGGTGCTGGGGCCTCCTGCACCCTGGCATTGGCTCCGTGTCCCCCAGACCAGGTGAAGCCCTGGCATCCATCAAGGCCCCACAGCACCTTCCTTCGGCCTTTGCTCGGGGCCCAGCCCCACCTCCGTCTCCAAGGCTTTGCTGCCCACCTGCGGCTCCACTCTGAGCCATCCTCCCTCCAAGACCCCAAATCCACGCTCCACCCCTGGGCCTGGCAGTCACTGCCCAGAGCTGCTGGAACCAAGTGGCAGAGGCGGGCAGCTAAACCAATGGCTGCAGGCCTCCCCACCGGGGCCAGCCCCAAGAATCAGGTGTCCCAGTCAGGCCCTCTGGGGGGACAGAGGGTCTGTCCCGGGGGCCTCCAGCACTCCTTGGCCTGTAGATGACCCCTGATCTTCACAGATGCCCTCTACAGGGTCCTCCCACCCTCCCTGCGTGAGGCCGCTGGCCGTGAGAAGCAGACACACCCTAACAACCTCACCTGGACTCGACTGCCTCCATAAAGACCCTCCTTCCAACAATGGTCCCCACTGTGGTCCTGGGGGAGGTGCCACGTATCTCTTAGGGGGACACAGTTCTGTCCACAGCACACCTCCAGATCAGTGTGTCCAGAGTGGACCGCAGCGCCGCCCTCAAACCCTCGCTCCCTCCTGGTTTCCACGTCAACACCCAGCTTCTCCAGGTCTCCCCGGCTCACCCTGGCCGCTTGCTCGCTTCACAGCTCGTCAGCGGCAGGCGTGAACATAGCCCTCCCCGACGTGTCCCTCAACTCCCCACCCACCCCAAGGCCCCGTCTCCGATCACGCCAACCAGCTCGGGTCTCTCTCAGAGACTACAAACTTCTGCCCCATTCACCTTTCTGATGGACGGCCCGAACCTGCTGCCCTGCCTGGGAGAGAAAAGAAGACAGAACACTCCGAAGCCTCTCACTAGGGACCGAGAGCCCCCCCGCCTGGCCTCAGCTCACACTCAGGCACCTGGCTGCCGGGCACACGTGTGCTATCCTTCCTGTTCTCCTCCGGGTCACCTGAAGAGTCTCACGAAGGGGTTCACCGGGAGAGGCCCACGGCAAAGTGGGGCACCTGGCGAGCAGAGGCCATCACCTGTCCTTGGCCTGAGGCAACGGACAGGGATATGTCCCCGCTCTCAAGAGCAGGCAGGTGCTCAGGTGTGCGTGTGCCCCATCCACCCTCCGCACCCTCAGGCATCAGAATCCACCACCTGCCCGTCGGAAGGGCTGTGGGTCCCAGGGAGGGCAGCTGCTTTGCAGGTGAAGGGACCTGGAGAGAGGCCACATGTCTAGCCCATCCAAGGGCGGCTGGGTCCCAGAGGGTCGCGTGGGATGGCCAAGCACACGGATGCAGAACCCATCCAGATGGGGCGGGCCCGCTCGACGGCGTACCACCAGGCGATTGGCACTTTCTTTACTGTTATTAGTTTATTCAACTTTGTTTGTTATTGTTATTATTATTATTTGACCAGAGAAAGGGAGAGAGAAGAAATGTGAGAAAGCAAGCCACCAGGTCTGGGACTCAACCCGCGGCCAGCCACGTGGGAGTCCAGTGCCTTTGACTACCACACCACCCACCAGCCGTCCCCCTCTTTTTTTGGAGAGATTTTTGCTAGAGGGCGTGCGCTTGCCAGAAAGACAGAGAGACAGAAAGCGAGAAATCACCCCTCCCAGGGGGGATGGCCCGCCGCAATCCCTTCTCCTCTGTTCTCCTCTTGGGATTTTGGGCATGCACACACGTGCACCCAGCGTGAGTTTTAAGCCACTGGGTCTGGGACTCAAATCGCGGTTGACTCCAGGGGAGTCCAGCGATGTAACCATTATGCCATCGGCTGGTCCCACAACTCGCACTTCTATAATCAAGAATCCAAGGCCCTGCACTTGGCACTATCAATTTCCTACTGCTTAGCAGAGCCGTAAAGGAGCCCAGAGACCAAAGAGAGGCAGAGTCAGCGCAGAGGGGTATGTGAGCGGGCGGCAGCCTCCGTCCTTGTTCTGCCCGGCCCACAAGTGTTCGCAGTTTCTCCTGATGGAGGCAGGCCGTGGGGACTGGGGAGGGGAGGGCTTTGGCATCCCAAAGACCCTGAGCTCACCAGCAGCATCCTGACTCACTGACTGCTCCTGGGATCCGTTCTCTGCAGCTCAGCGTCCCGATCTGTGTACATGCAATTCACTTCTTCATAGACTAAATGAATGGATCAGGAACCGAATGAATTGTGGCTATCCTGTCTGAGATGAGCAAATGGTAGCCAAAATACATGTCTTCTCTCTTTCCTTTCTAGTGACATCATGGGGTTAGACCATGATCCCTGAAGTTCCTTTTCAGTCTAAAATTCTGTGAGTGTAAATGCCGCCTCCTCCAGGAAGCCCTGGCAGCCACCCTCATGTGGCACAGACAATGCCCTTCCCACCACAGCGTTTGCCCCTCAGGGTACTGTCCCTCCCCCCTCACCGGCTGAGATAGAACCAACCCCGCAGGCAGAAGTGGGCTCAGGGCACTTGAGCGCCCACCCGACACATGGCCCCCCGACACGTGGCCTCTGGCATGCCTTAGAGCGACCGCACAGAAGGCGAGACCACAGGCGTCCCCTCCTGCACAGGTTGGGCTGTCGGCCGACTCTGCCCTTGCCCGGTGTGCGGCGCCACTCGCTCAGTAGTGACGCTGGGAGGGGCAGGGCCACGGGAGCAGACCCGGCTCGGCAGTGCGCCTCGGGAGTGCTCTCCTGGCGTCTTGCTGGACGCCAAGCCAGAACTTGTAAGCGGATAGGAACACCCACGTGGGGGGCCTCCCTGGGGACACATCGTGTAAGACATGTCCAGGACAAAGCACTAAGGCGAGGCCGGGGCCGAGTGCCCACGCATCCGTGAAGCACCGTCCCCAGAGCAGTCCACAGGCCACATCTCCCTGCGCTAGCATGAGTGACACGGGCCAAGGGCTTCGGCTCTGAGCATGAGCTTCCCTCCCTGCACGACGGAGCCCTGGCCAAAGCTCGGGGGTGTTCCTCTCTCCCTGCCCAAGCCCCTGGTGGGGGCGGGGAGCTTGCTGTTTGGTTTGAAGCTTGTTGACTTATTCCGTGAGAGAGAGGCCGCGATAAGCACCCGGCAGAGTACCAGGCCACAGCCCCCGCTGTCGGTCGGGATCTCAGACACGGAGCCTTCTCGTGGGCCCAGATGTGTCACCTCCACACCTCGCCTGGCCTGGTCCTTGGGTCACACACGTGCTTGTCACTTCAGCTGCTCTGTGCCAGCCTCCAAATCTTTTCTTTGCAATTTTAAGTATGAATCTCTTGTCTACTTTTTAAAAATTAATATATTTCTTCCATGAATGAGAGGTGCAGAGAGAGACAGAGGCAGCACCCTATGTCGTGAGGCCACGGCCCCACCCTCAGCAGCCGTGGGCCGTGAGCACACGTGTGCCTGGCATACCCTAAAAGGCTCTAAGGAGAGGGGTGGGGACACGGGGATTGGGTGCCCACACGCCCGTGTACCCCTGCTGCATTCGTGTCCGTCCTTCGGAGGTGTCTGGGAGGTCTCAGGGTGCGAACCGGCATCTTCCAGTGTGGGCCGGCCTCGCAGAGCTGGGTCTCACTGCCGTGCCACCGACAGGCCCTCTCCACCGGCCTCGCGTGCTTCCTAGCCCAAGGCCAAGCCACCAGAAGTTGCCATAGTGCCAGAGTTCTGGCGACAAGCGTGTGGGCCATGGTCTCCCCACCACCCCGAAGGAGACCAGCAGGAGTCCTTCCTTGCTGATCCGCCCTGACAAACACCCTCTGCGGCCGGAGCGTGGACAAGACCCATGGGAGAAGTCAGTGCCCCAGCATTTCCGGTCCTGCCCTGCCTGCCAATGTGTACACTCCAACTTCCAGGTAAAAGGTCACGTAAGCCGAGGGCCGAGCTGCTGGACCTCCCGCCAGCTCCCCGAGAAGACCCCTCCATACATACCCACCCAGAATTCTGCGGCTTCGCCATCCAGGGAGTAAGGCGCAGCCTCTCCGCCTCCCCAGCTCAGACGGGCATCCCCTCTGCTCTGTGACATTCCTCCGGTGACAAAACCATTGGCACCCTGTTTGCTGTCAATCCAAAACACACGTAAACCGCGAGCAAAGCAGCCTCTCCCCGGGACAGACAGTAGCCACGCCCTGAGCCGTTCTGCAATGCTGAACGCCAACCGCGACCTCAACTGTCCTGCACCTGCCCGGCTGGGCCCAACCACCTGCGGCCCTGCTGCCTGCTGGGCCGGTCTCCGACCTTCACTCTCTGCTCAGCACTTCCTAAGATGCTCCTCGCCGTCGCGGAGCAAGGTGCGGGACAGCCCAACTCCATGGTGACAGAGTCACTCTGCACAGAACAGCCAGGCAGGCTGGAAGTCACTGCTGTGGGCGTCACCTCTGCGGCCAGGGCCCAGCTTTCAGTCTCGAGCTTGCTTAAGTACAAAAGCGCATGCCACAGTGTGCCCATAGGGACTCCCTGAGCCTGCACAAGGGGAGAGGCCGGGCCCTCGGAGCACCAGCCCTCGGTCAAGGCCACCTTGTAGCCTGGTTTTCTTAGGGCCGAGGAAATGCCTCCCATAAGCTTCTATAAACCTGCTTAGAAGAAGAGAGAGCCTGAAAGGATCCACGTTACTACTGGCACATACCAAGTTACGGTTCGTCACCATGTTGGTGACCTAATCAATGTTCTTACATAAAATACGCCTTCAGGCTTGGTTGTAGGAAAGTCTGGGTACGTGAGCACCCACTGGGGGCCAAGGCGCGTTCTGTGATAGGAACCTCCCCCCGTCTGAGAGTGCCCGTATACCCGGCTTTACACACGCTCCCAGCCTCTCCAGGCGACCAGCGAGGGGCAGGGCACTGAATCGGGGCTGCCACCCATCTGCAGATATCACCGGAAAGGAAGTGAGCAGAAGAGAGGGGAGAGGGACTGGTGTGGGCTAACCGGACACAGCCCGCCACGAGGGAAGGTGTCGTTCCTAGCGGCAGGCAAGCCACGGACGCCATCTGTTAAACACTTCACCTCTGGTGCCCCAGTAGAGGGCTTAGGCCTCTTCTAGAAAAAGAAAAAATCTGGGGACCAGCAGTTGGTGTAATGGCCATGTTGCTGGACTCCCATGTAGTCGACCACGGTTCAAGTCCCAGACCCAGTGGTTTAAACTCGCGCCGGGCACGTGTGTGTGCGTGCCCAAGATCCTGAGAGAAGAAGGGAGGAGAAGTGATTGCGGCGTGGCCATCCCCCCGGGGGGTGATTTTTCGCTTTCTATCTCTCTGTCTCTCTCTGTCTGTCTGGCAAGCGCATGCGCCCTATAGCGAAAACCTCTCAGAAAAAAGAAAGAAAAGAGAAAGGGAACAGTCTGTCCATGGACACCATCAGGAAGATGCCAGCACCAACCTGTACGGAGATGAGGACCAGCAGGTCCCGCCAGAGCACGGGGACAGCCAGCAGGAACACAGAAACTGCCCGAGCAGCACCTCTGAGCCCCCCGCTCCGTGCCCAGAGCCCAACCCACTGCCATGGGAAGTCTTCAGTTCACAGCAATTTTATCTGGGTGCACAGAGCCTTAATAACCCCAGGGCTACTTGCTTTTTAAAAAAGAGAAATAACTCATACTGCCAAATCGTACACAGCAGAGAGACAGATGCCCAGAAAATGAGAGCTGGATCCACGTTAGAGCGGCGTCCTCTGCATTACTAAGCCCATTAACATCTCCTGACTGCGGGCACACTCGGGTTAGAGAGTAAACAAGATACAAAGGAATGAGGGCGGAAGACAGGAGCTGGCGAAGGGTCTCTGCGTGTCCATATTAGAATTGTACCAATGCTGCAGAGAAGGCATGCTTTCCCCTCAGATGTTAATGCTACATCAAAAAAACACACCCTGCTGTGCTGCACTGCTCCCTCAAGGTCGTCCGTCACCAACACACAAGCACCTCCAGATGGCCCGTTACAGGGACAGCCTGGCCTCCGACAGCGGGTCTCTGCCCAGGAGCCTCTTATCAGAGGTGTTGCCCAGCTGACAGACAGCTGCCGTGGCGTTGCACACACATTACTTTATATGTGCAAAACCCGGGCCTGAAAGGGCCTGCAGCCCAGGGGCACCCTGATAACCGGGGAGCCGGGCTCACGTTTCAGCCTGCAGGCCCTGGGGGCGGAAGCCTCCCCAAATCACCTGGCTAATGTTAACTCCACGGAATTTGATAAAAATTGAACTTAAAAATTATAAATGACTATTTTGTCTGCGTACATAGAAGATTGCTTGGTTTTGAGGAAAAACCTGACATGGCATTAATTTTTTAAGAAGCATATAAACAATTTTTCACTAAAAAAATTAACTGCATCACCAGCCGGCCTTACCAGGCGGGAGAGCTGCTCAGCTGGGCCTCAGCCAATGGGGCCGCCTAGGCTGGGCGGGGCAGTGAGTAGTGCAGCCCCACAGGGGGCTCACTCCCCAGCTGACACCGGCCCTGGAGTTCACTTCTCCCGGGAGCTGCCACCCCCTTTAACGCACGAATTACTGGGTGGGGGCCGTTCACAGAGAGCCACAGAAAGGGAGACAGCCCTGCATTCCGGCCGTGTGCAAATCCACCTTTCACCTCTGCGTCGCACGCATCACCCTGGCATTCCCACCCTGAAAGTCGCCGGGGGTTAATATTTCGAAATGCGCCCGCCTCTACGGTTTTCTGAGATTCAGGGGGAACTGTGCCCAGGGCTCCTGAGAAGGGCCCGCAGAGGCCGCAGTGCTGGGGGCAGGGGCTCCTGGCCCGGAGTCTGAGGAAGGGGGACGGGGCGCGGTGGGGGCTGCGGGCTGCTCGCCCCGTTAGCCCTGGCCGGGCGGGAGGTATCTGCAGTGTCGGGCTCTCCAGGTCCGGAGCGGTGCCAAGAGGCACTTAGGGCGGAAGGACCGGTCCCAGCTTGCCACCCTGCGTGGAGATTCCGGCAGCCGCCCTGCACGCGCACACACACGCACACACACTCGCGCACGCACACACTGCTGCACTTGGCGCTCAGCAGCCAGCACGGAGAGAACGACCCGCTCGCGATGCCCCCCACCCCCACCCCCGCGCACACTCGCGCCATACCTCCTCGCTCTGCAGCGCCCCCGGCACCTCCATGGCATCGGCCGCGGCCCTGCAGGGCCCCTTCTCAGGCTGAGGGTGGGGGCAATCTCGGTAGCGTCCTGCACCCCCGCCCCCGCGGGCAGTGCCCTGCGCGCCCGCGCCCAGCCGCGAGCAGATGGCTGGAGGCGGGGACAGCGCACAC
>NW_006159632.1:1181612-1193052 GCF_000334495.1 Tupaia belangeri chinensis
GGGATCGGGCCGCGCGCGCCCGCCCTGCGCACGGTCGTGCACCTGCCCCTGCCCGGGCGGGCCGCCCGCTCCAAGACCTTAAGCCCTGGAACAGGAGGAGGGCGCTCCTTTGCCTGGCCACAGGGCAGAGACTGCCATGGCCCCGGAGAGCTCAGAGGAATCTCGTCTCCCAGCGGGCACGCGGGCAGGGTGACCCCAGCACCTGGGAGTGTAAACGGGGTCACCTCTAGCCAAGACTGGCAAGGGAATCCCTCCTGTATGGCCTCAGAGAGCGTGTATGGTGCAGATAATCCAGGCAAAGGGCCTGCTTTAAGTGCACAGAACTTCAAATTCACTCGCAAACAGGGTGAGCGCCGCGGCTCGCCCTGAGCAGACGGTGAGAACAGGGGCTCCAGGCTGACACAGGGTAAACGGCCCAGGTTGTAATTCAACAAGACACGGCAGTACAACGCGGGGCACTGTCTACACTGCAAATCCCTGGCTGGCTCTAAGCTCTGCCTCGGGTACCCTGGTCCTTGCTGAGAAGAGGCCCAAGCATTGCTCCACGCATGCGACACCTGGGCTTGAAACCCTCCACACAGTAGCACACAAAATCTCACAGAAGTCCCCCGTGAGTGATCTCTGTGTTCTGAAACTGGTTTGTGGTCTCATGTTAAATGATTTGATCTTCCAAACTTAGAGCTGACTACATCGGCCTTTTCAGAACTATGTACAAAAGTTTCTTAAATAAAACACACACACACTGTATGTTTGGAATTACCTCATTCTGTCCATTGTCAGTTAAAATACTATACCAAAAAAGGCATCATTTTAAGGGTTTTTATTTTATTTTTACAATTAATGACAGAGTGCACTTGTGTGCACGAGAGAGAGGCATGTCCACAGGGCCATCACACCCGATCCCTGTCCCCCAATCCTCCAGCCTGCCAAGATCCCCTGTAGGTGCACACACCTGCTTTTCAGGCTGACCAGGCCAGAGACTCAAACCGAGATCCACTCCGCAGTGCTCAGCCCTACCAAGGGTCTCGCAGACTTTGGGCCCATCTCCACACCTTAACTAAACTGGAAGCTTTCCTACCAAGAGCTCACTCTGCTTTTTGTTTGTTTTTATTTTGTTGTTTTACCAGAGGGTGTGTGTACTTTCCAAAGAGACGGAGCAGGAGAGAGAAAGCACCCTCAGTGAGGTGTGGTCCCACGCCGGTACCCCTCCCTCCAGGATTCGGGACACAGTGAGCAGTGTGGACCCGCTCCCCACACGCAGCTCTTCACGCTGCCTTCAGGCCACCCCTCTGCTCCCTCCTCATTCTCCAGCCTAAGCAAGGCGAGCAGAAGGCCGGGCACGGGTTACGCCCACCAGGGCAGTGAGTGTCCAGCAGTAGGTGTCTCCGAGGCGCGCCCTGTGCAGACTGGAGGGCCTGGGAGCACCAACCTATGCTAAAAGCATAAAATCATCTTTGAAAAAGACAGCTTATTAAAAAAAAAAAACTGAAGCCAATACAGCAAGTGGTTCAGTCCTGGCAGCGGGGGCCAGCAGGCGGCACGGTGGTTAAAGGCGCTGGGCCCCACATGGCCGGTCGCGGTTGCCTTCTCACTTTCCCTCTGTCTTTCTCCATCTCTCTGGTAAAACTGGAAAACAGCAATAACAATCAATAAAATTAAATAACTTTAAAATATTGGCAGTGGGTATACAGGAGCAATATTATTTCTGGCACTCTGTATTTTGATAGACTTCGTCATTTTAAAGCTAAATAATTTTTACAAGAGCACTACCTCAGTGACACTACGGGGACTTTTTACTTATGTAAGTTTTAGAAACTTACTTGTTTTGGGTACTCCGGATCAGCTGTAATTCTCTAGTTCTCATTTTGGTGAACAATTATAGTGAGGAATTGTGTTTTCAGTGGGATGATAACAAGATGAGAGCTAATCCAACATTAAATATAATTTTAAGACAAAAATGTAATCCGAGTACAGCTCACAGTTTCTATTCAGAATCTGTAATCCTTATTACAAACTTCAGTTACCAGGAATTAGCAGGCATTTTCACAGGCATAGAAACTACAGTTCATGAAACAGAAAAAATATTTTATTTAGAATTTTCATAAGCACCCAATACTTGATATTTACATTTTTAATTTTATGAAAGTTATAAAAGTTATATTACACAAAGTAGTTTATTTTGCTTTTTTGCTATTTGAATTTTTAATCTCAATATTGCTTTACTGGAATATTTATATGCTATAGTCAGCAGTCTCTTTGGGATCCTTATTAATCATAATGTTAAACGTTTGGAGGATAAACTTTCTATTTCTGTTTTTAATCCAAATTTGGGGAACGTTTTTCTTAGGACTAATTTTACATCCTGCAAGGGAGGATAGAAATCATGTTTCCTTCTTTCTTGAAAGTAAGAGTTCTCTACAGTCATCTCACTCAGAACGGGCCGGCATGGGCCACTACAGCCGACAGGACTGCAGACATCCTTAACGAATAAACAATTAGGACAGGAGAGTTTTCTTTCATTTTGGCTTAGAAGTTGCCAACCGCCCCCGATGACGTACGCGAGCACAAAACATTAACTGCTCACGTCCCTGCAGTCAGCTGCGACATGCACCAGTCTCGGCTAAGAGCGGGCAGAGACCTTACTATAGCAGGGAAACCCTGACTTGGCGCTGGGTCACTATGGAACCAGGACTGTGGGTGCCCTAACTTCCCGAGGCCCAGCCCCTTCCTTGTTGAATCGGATTGCCAGCTTCAGAGTCTCCGAGGAGCATCTCATACATGTCTTCTTACCCCAGTTTGGAACTCAACAAACCACGTCAGAAGAAGCGTATTTCCAGCTTCGTTACATGTGTTCTAAACGACTCCAATTCTGATGCTCGTCTGTCTCGGAACTAACCTCTGGGAGCCCCAGTGGGCCCTAATGCCTGGAATGGTGTTGCGGATGACAGGAGGAGCGGTGACAGAGCCTGGTTTACTGAGCACCTACTATGCTCAGACACTTGATTTTCATGGTTTCTTTTCATCTTCACAGCCAGGCCAAGTCAGAAAAAAAACAAACCAAAGTTTAGAAAAGTTAAGTCGCTTGAGCAAGATCACACAGGGCAGGGGGGCAGTGAGGCGGGTTCCAGCCTAGCTTTCATTGTCATGTGAGGCTGCTCCCCGCCCCCAGTCCAGGCGAACAAGGGAAGCAGCCAGAAGGCTTAGCTATAAATAGCTCTCCCAGCCCTGGGAGACCTGTCCCTGGCTCCAAGCCAAAGCAGGGGCCTCTAGTACTTGGAATGCAAGTACTTTCTGGAAAGAGACAGGGTTATAGGCGGCCTTGTCCTAGTCGTTGAGGGAGCCAGATCCACATGGCTGACGTGGTTCGCACCCCAGCTCCAGTGGCTTGGAAGACACCCCCAACAGGATGGAGAGACGGAGAAGAAGGGGGTGCAGTGTGCCACGCCCCACTGAGAGGTGCTTCTCCGCCCCCCGCCTGCCCCCCGTCCATCTGCCACGTGGACACACGCCCTGGCAATTAAAAAAGAAAAAGGGAGCTGGCCGGCGGTGGTTAGGACAGCAGGATCCCACATGGCCACTGACTGTTTCCAGTCCTGGACCCAGGGGATTGGAAATCACGCCAGGCGTACACGTGTGAGTGCCCAAAATCCCAAGAGGAGGCCATTCCCCGGGGGTAGCTTCTCACTGTCCCTCTTTCTCTCTCTGTCTCTCTTCAGCGAGTGCACATGCCCTAAAGCGAAACTTCAGAAAGGGAAGAGGGAGGCGGGATTACCGTGTGTCCAGACACGACCACCTGTGACCCTCTACGGCCTGGGTTCTTAGGGAAGCCGTTTCTTCAGGAATTGAAGGCTATGTACCCACAATCTTATCTGGTCCTTAACTTGGTCTTACAATGAGGAGCCCCAAACCAAATTAGTGTTTTTGGGATCACAGGTCAGGACTGAGCACCCCATGGAGGGCGAGATGACCTGTCCACACCTTGGGCACAGGAGCCCTGACTCACAGGGAGGGCGACGTCACACAACTGCAACCTTGCTCATTGCCACCTCCACCGAGCAGGCAGCGGGCTCCCAGGAGAGGGCTCCCGGACAGTGATCTCAAGAATATCAGCAATCCTTAAGAAAAACGATACATTTTATGTTCTCAAATGAAGAGCTTCCATTTTCTTAATCTCCAAGTAGAGAGGCTTTAGGTATTCCTCAAAGATCTAAAAAAAGTAATTATATAATTTACTAAAATAGCCTCCCCTGTTTTTATCTTTCGGCTCAATAGCACATGCTGAACGTCTCCTACATACAACGGACCGGTTAACAAGCAACCACGGGTTGTACCGCGTTCTGGCTTCAACCCAATCCCACGGTACAGCCGGACTGCCAGTCCAGGTGGTGCTGGGCAGAGGGGGTGGCACATGTCCAACACTGCAATGCTGTGGGGAGGGACGAGCCTGGAACCCAGCCAGCGCAGCCCAAGCAGGGCTCAGGTGCAATCGGAAGTCTGCATTTGAACCTGCCATGGGACGCCACGGGCGCGGCGAGGCCTAAGAGTGTAAAAAGAGCCAGAGACCTCCAGAGCAGGGGGACTTGCCAGCCTGTGTGGGCGGCGGGCACAGTTCTGCTCTAACTCGGACAGCAGGCGGCCAGGTGCCAGGGGCATAGCCCAGCCATGAAGGACAAGGCTGCCCTGACCATCTCTGCTGTGCTCTGCGGAGGCCGGGCCAGGCCGGGCCAGACCCACCGAGCCCCAGCTGGCACTCGGGTGCTAACCCAGTCACCCTTGCCCAGCTTCACCCTCACGGGGCTCTGTGCTCTGCTCAGTTCAGGGTGAACAAGACAGTGCTGGCATCTGGAGCCAACAGGGGTCCGTGGGGAGAGGGGTGGGTGTGAGCCAGGTAGAGAATGGGGAGGAGGGTCAGCCTAGGGGGCTCTGGGGGCTGCTTCCTTAGAGCACACGACTCATACTCCAAGAAGGCCTTGCTCAGGTTTGGGGAGGGGTGGGCCAGAAGGGCAGTGTCCCCACGGTGTAAGAGCACAGAAAGGCGGGCCCCATTGCCCAGTGGTTAAAGAAGCCAGGTCCCACATGGCTGACTGCCATATGAGAAGGGCAGTGTCCCCACGGTGTAAGAGCACAGAAAGGCGGGCCCCATTGCCCAGTGGTTAAAGAAGCCAGGTCCCATATGAATCCAGGTGCCAGGTCCCATATGAATCCAGGTGCCATATGAATCCCAGCCCTGGAGGCGTGTGCAACATGTTCAAGTTCTGGCAGCGGGGAGAGATGGAGGCAAGGGGGTTACGGTGTGCCCACGCCCCGTTTGGGGTACTCCCTCCCTCTCTCTCTCTCTCTCTCTGGCAAGTCTACAAGCACACACACTCTCTGGCAATTAAAAACCAAACAGACAAACAGAGCACCGCGCACTACCTCGAAGAAGGCCAGGACGGCCGCTGGGAAGCTCCTGGCGTGCGTCTCGTCCATCGGCCGTCGACATTCAGTAGCAGTCACACGGGCACACCCAACCGCAGTTCCAAAATCGCCAAGGGAGGATCTGAAGTTCTCTGAGACGTGGAAAGGGAATCAAAGCTCCCGCCTGCTGGACCTGGCTGGGAGAGGGTCAGCAAGAGACCCTGGCAGCCTCCAACTTGCCCCAGAGGACCCTCCAGCTGCCCCAGAGCCCAGCGCTCCACCAGCCAGGCCAGTGAAGGAAGTTCCTGGGACTCTTAGGGCTGCCAGACTCCAGGGAGGGGTCTCCTGGGACACCCAACTCCCAGGCCCCAAACGCTGCAGAACAGGACCACTTGAGCACTGAGCGATGCTGAAGGGAAGCCCACACAGGACAGAGGGCTGCAGGCCTCCATGGCCCAGAGTCCCCAAGTCCCAGCAGGCCTGCATGGACAGCTGCACGGAGAGCTCACAACAGGAATGTGGCAGTCCTGTCCCCTCCTGGGGGTGGCCAGCCAGCGGGGACCACTCCAAGGAGCGCACTGTCTGTGGGCACACCCTCTCTCCCTGCAGAAAGACCAAACAAACCGAAGAAACAGACACTCCCCTGACTAACCGCAGGCACGCCCTGGCGCTCCCCTCCCCGGTCATAAAACTCCAGAAACAGCTTCTTGCCCCGTCCCTGCCACCTACAGCACACCTTCTGGAGAGCTCCCTGAACCGAGGGCGAGAGCAGGGGAGAGGCAGGCAGCTGACCAAGAGGCAGGCACCAGGGACTGGTGTGAAGAGATGGAGTGAAGAGGTGGGGCCATGGCATGGCGGCCCACCCAGACAGCCTCCTCTGTGCCCACTGGCACCTGCTAGCGCTACAGCCCACCGCACCTCCGACACTAGTGCTCAAGGGGTCCACGTGGTGCCTCCCCTGCTAGCACTGCAGAGGACCACCGGGAGCCGCACATCGGCAAGCACCTGCCAGTGGTACAGAGGCCCCCTCAGAGGTCACTCAGAGGTCACTGTGCACCTGCTGGCGGCTGTGAGCACTGCCCCATGCTAGTGTAGGGGCAGCCTTCCCAGAGTGGAGCCCCTGCTACTCCAGCAACAGCCTTCCTCCCTCCCCCTGCGACAAACCACCTGCAAGGCAGGGCCACGCTGGGGAGCCTCAGCCACTGGGGTGGGTGGAGTTCTCTACCTCCCGGGAGCGCACACAAATGGCACACTCAACAGCTAGCTGCCCTGACCTCAGCCCCTCAGCCAGCACCATGCTGCCCTGGTGTGCAGCCCATTCAGGGCGGAAGGTTACTAACTTTGAGTCTGTACCTGCACTCACACCTCAGCTGGAGGAAGAGCCCCGGGCCCTCCACAGGCTCCAGGCAGTCAGGTAGCAGCCCCACAGGGCAGCAGCTGCCGCAGGCACAAGGGAGCCTGTCCCCTCATGGGGAGAAGGGAGTGTTCCACCAATGCTTAGGCAGCAGCACAAGGACATGAGACACATGGAAACGAGAATGGACTCTCTTCAAGGAGCATATGAGCTCTCCACTAACAAGACAAGATTCGGGGAATCATAGAAATGTCAGAAACGGGTTTTAGAACATTGATTCCAGAACTCAGTGAGACACAGTAGAATACAGACAGGCAATTTCAGACGATGAGAAGGCATTCCACGGTATGTAGGAGAAATTCAATAGCAGTAGGATTCTTTTAAAAGAATAAAACAGAAATTCTAGAGATGAAGAATATAATACAGAAAGCAAAAAGTTCTGCAGCAAGCAGCAAGTTAGACCATGTAGAAGAGTCTCCACAACTAAAGACACACTTAGGAACAGTCTGAACAATCAGGAAGAAGAAAACTATGTTGAAAATGATGATAACGTGTATATTGTGTATCCCATAAGGCAGAGAGATGGGAAAAGGCATGGGAAAGTTTATTTCAGGAAATATTAGCTGAAAATTTCCCAAATCTAAAAAAAGAGACAGACATCCAGACCTGGGAAAGAGGGCAGGAGTGACAAATGCAGAAAGAGAATCTCAGAGATGAACCCCAAGAGCAGAGAAAGGGGGAGCCATCCCAAGACTCCCCACTGAAACTGAAATGGACCAAGGCATGGAGTTAGAGCTGCCACTGATTTCTATTACTGTCATTGTGTTTGGGGGAGCCAGGAACCCAACAGACACTCGGAATTCTCTGAAGTCCTGCCTTGCTGTAGTTGTGACATCTCAGACCCATGGAAATGTTTTGCTCGTGCTAGAGCGATGGTGTGTCTGCACTGGACATCGCCAAGCTTCTTGCCTTACTGTAGTTTCTTGTTAATGATAAATTTGTGTTCTTAGAAAAAAAAGTCATTGAGTGCCAGGCACTGAACTAGCTGCTAAAAATGCAAGAGTAGCACAGAGGAAAGGTGGCGTATTCGTGTGTCTCTGTCTCAGTGTGGCTATCGGAAGGTCGAAAATAACGGAACAGGTAGCAAAAGTTACCACGCCCTAGAGAAGTTTTAGCACAACTGGTGGGACTCGCCCCAAGGTTCTGGCACGCCATGCCTCCAAGTACATCCCCCTCTCGTCCCACCAGGCACTCCCTCTGGGGCATCTCCTCGGACCATCTCACAAAGGCCCCATCGCCGCCTGGAGCTCAGCTCATGCATTCTGTCCAGAAGGCCTCCCTGGCCACCATTCCTGAGGCACCAACCTTCGCTCACCATAGCGCCCTCATTGCCTGGCCTGCGTTCCTCCTTCACTGCTTACCACTCCCGGAAATGCTCTCAGAGAGTTGCTTTCTGGGCAGAAATCACCCCCCGTGGTGAATCGTGGACGCTCCTACCCACTGCCTCCCCATGCGGCCCGCCATCACTCTGCCAGGGAGCAGGGTGGCTGGGTCTGATGGGGCCTGTGCACAGCCGTTCTGCCATCACTGCCCCACTGGCATGCTTACAGGCTTTGCCCTGCTTCCTCCCAGCCTCCTTCCCGACACAGAAGTTGTGCTTATCAGTCCGGAGTCTTCTCAGTTATCCTTTTTATAAAAGTATCGCTTCCGATTTTTGTCCTCATTCAAGCCTCTCCCCTGCAAGTCCTCCAAGATGGCCCACGCTTACTTGGTGCTCACCCACATGCCTGGCCCGACGTGTGGGTACACACGGCTCTGACTACTCGCACTTTCTTCACTTCAGATCTGACTTATACCTCCACGACCAAACCACACTGTGGCTGGCCCACACAGTGCACAGCCTCACAGGTCATTACAGAAACGAGAGCGGTATCTGTCTAATATGAAAATACAAACTGTCATATCTCATTACTAAGACACGTGCAGTCTCCCACTTTTCCTCTCTGGTTTGACCTTAGCTTTCTCACCTCACCCGCCAGCCTTCAGCATCACTGGGTTCCTCCTTGTGGACTGCCATGTGTGTCGAGGCCACCCTGCAGCCATCCTGCCCTGTGCGGGGACAGTGGCCACCAGACAGCAGACCAGGTGGGTGGCGGTAGCAGAGAACTTTCGTGACAACACGTGATGGGCAGGTGCCTCACCTGGGCCACGAGGAAAGGAAACAGGGTCAGGAATGATGGGGGCAGTGGCTCTGGGGGCCAGTGGGCCTCCCATCAGGAAACCAGGACAGCAGACTTCCAAACTTGCAGCCTCTCAATGTTCCAAACCTTACTGACAAACACAAGAGGCGTAACTGAATCCCGAAGCTCATGTTCACAAACGAAATCCAGCGTGACTGAGGGACCGAGGGCTTTCTAAAGGTGGCAGCAGGCTACGAGTGTAGGGGGAGCGACGTGAGCAAACAGGCGCGTCCCCTCCGCCCAGGCGACCTGGTGCTACAGATACGAAAGGCGGAGCTACAGACTTCCCAGTCGCCCTAGCGGACTGGCACGAAGCTGCTTCTGCACGGCAAGGGTTCCATGTGAGGGGCCTCCTGCTGTCCCCCTTCCCCACCACCTCCCCAGGCTCCATCCCAAAGCACACCTGGGGGTCAGGACTTCAGGCCAAGAATCTGGGGACACTCCCTCCACGGTGAGGGATTCCAGAGGCTCACGGAAGCATCCCTCTGCCCCAGGAAAGTGTGCTCCCTCCTCGCGGGCCTGTGAGGTGGTTTGCTGAGAGTGTGAGGCCTTCGGCCAGGCGCTAGCCCGGGAATCTATTTCCCATCAGAGGAAGTGGCCCCGGCCCGGCCCGGCCCTGCGAAGTCTGAGCCCGAATGACGGACGCCGGTCCCCTTACCTGAAGCGCGGGCTTAATCGCGCTGGGTTGAGGTTGCTGTGGGCTTTCTTTTGGAATATTTACATACATGTGACTAGAACACCTCGGGATGGAGACCAGGTCTAAACACGACGTCCGCGTGCATCTGTGCACACCGCGCGCAGCCTCGGGAGGTTTCCACAGTGTTCTGACTGACAGGCTGCCCAGAGCAGGTGTGGAATTGCTCAGTGTACCGTCATGTCAGGGCTCAAGACCTCCCGGGTTCGGAGCACTTCCGATTTTGAGTTCTCGGACTAAGAGGTGCTCACCTGCTCCACAAATTTGGCCATGACATTAAGACTTTTCTCAGTAGTGAACTTCCATGTTCTGAAAACGAAGACTTCCCAGGTTAAAGCAAGCTGGCAAGCAGATCCCTACAACAGCAGCTACGGGGAGTCGGGGTAACGGGAGAGGGCGGCCGGGGTCACAGCATGCATCTTACGGCTTAAAGGGTCGTACCAACCTCTACATTTTCTGTTTGTTTGTTTAAGAGGTTTTTGCTTTAGGGCACATGCGCGCCACACTCCGAGGTGGGAGACACAGACAGACACAAACGGTGAGAGGGGAAGTGAGGAATCATCCCACAGGGGCTGGCCATGCTGCAGTCAGCCCCTCCATTGCCCTCCCCGGACCTTGGGCTCGCACGCACACACACACGCACACACACACACACACGCACACACGGAGTGATTTTCAAGCCAGTGGGTCTGGACTTGAACCACGGTCGGCCACGTGGGAGTCTAGCGATGTAACCACTATGCCGTCTGCTGGTCCCACATCCTGTTTTTCCCAGAGGAGCCTGGAGTCTGTCTCTGTCTCTCTCTCCTCTCTCTGCCCCCTGCCCGGCCCCAACATCCTTATGTGTGCCTGCTCTCCGTTTTTCCCAGCACGCCTCCCCCCCTCTGTCTCGTCAGAACAAGTCGGCCTTCCACGCCAGCCGGTCACTGTCCAGACAAGGGCGGGACCTCGTCTACAGGGTCCCCTTCCTTCCTGGCAGACCCAGACTTCCCGTCATCTCCTTCCACCTGCGTCGCAGAGAAGCTGGAGACGGGGAGACGAGTGTGCCAGAGAGGGGGTCTTTCTCGTCCTCATTGGTGTGGGAGTTCTCTCTCCACACACCCTGGGGGCCACGGGACGTCCCTCGTTACCACAGGGATGAGGAAGTTGGCGCCGGACAGCAGGGCAGCAGGCGATGAGGCCCCGAGAGCAGCCCAGACGGCAGGCGGCCACATCCAGGCCAGAGACCTCTGGGCATGCCAGCCCGTGGTGCCCACCTCTGGGGCTGGCCATGGCTGCAGGAGGGTCACAGCATCAAAACCCTGTCTGGGGGATCACCAGTTGGCGTAACAGCTATGTCGCTGGACTCCCACGTAGTCGACCATGGTCCGAGTCCCGGACCCGGTGGCTTAAAAAACTCACGCTGGGCGCGTGTGCGTGCGTGCCCAAGATCCCGAGAGGAGAATGGAGGAGAAGGGATTGCGGCGTGACCATCCCCCCTGGGGGGTGATTTCTTGATTTCTGTCTCTATGTCTCTCTCTGCCTGTCTGGCGAGCGCACGCGCACTATAGCAAAAAAAAAAAAAAAGACCCTGCCGGGAGGGCGCTCCGTCTCTGTCTCTGTCTCTCCCTTTCTCTCCCATTTACTCTTTGGATAAATTAACGTTTTAAAAAGAAACATCAACATTAGCCCTAACTATCCCACTGGGTTCATTTCCCAGGGGTTCCACAGAAAATCGCCACAGATGGGGTCTTGCCAGAGTTGGTACTCAGGGTT
>NW_006159632.1:1193075-1200058 GCF_000334495.1 Tupaia belangeri chinensis
AGCAGGGCCGCGCTCCCTGCAGGACTCGGGCAGGCTCATCGCCACCTCTGCCTGTCCTCTGCGTCTGCCATGGAACGTCACCCCTATTGGGTTTAAGGCCCCCCTGTGACATCCTTAACTAATGACATCTGCAAAGACCCCAACACCAGGCCCAGGAGGTGGCATCGTGGCCAACACGCTGGGCTCCCACATGTGCAGCCACAGTTCAAGTCCTGGACCTGAGGGCTTGCTTTCTCCCTTTCTCTCTCTTTCTCTTTGTCTCTCTAGTGAGCACATGTGCCCCATAGCAAAAATGTAAAAATCATGGCAACAACAATAATAAATAAAGTAAATGTGGAAAAGGCCCCACATCCACACGGGTCACGCCCTAGGCTCTGGGTGGACATGAACTCGGGGAGCACCAGACAACCCCGTACACCGACTATCGTGAAACTTACTTGAGTGTCTCTATGACCGTCTCTAGTACACTAAGAGTCTCACTTGTCCACGTGCGTTCCAGGCTCAGTAAAACCCCAAGTCCCATTACCACACCTGGGTCCTCAGACTGAGTCTGCCTCTCCTGTCAAAGAGGGTTTCCTCCTGGCCGGAGTGGTCCATGCTAGCTCTAAACTAAAGTATGCTGGCATTCTGCTCCTGGAGCAGGTGGGGTGGGATTCCTGGTAACCCTGGCAAACACAGAGGGAACTGGGAGGGAAGGGGCAGGCCAGGCTTGGGCTGGGGGTGGCCCTGCAGTTGGCCCTGCAGTGCTGCCCTAACTGGACGGCCACACACCCAGCTACTGACCGGAGAACGGCCTGGCCCCACGGCTGGAGTCAGCACTCGTGGCTGGAGAACGTGGGCAGATTCTTTTCTCGAGAGTCCGGTGATGAACCGGCAGGTGTGGGGATTAAGAGCTAGTTCTAAAAAGAAATGCTTATGTAGGGTGGACACCTGTTGGCGTGCTGAGGCCTGGCCGGTCGGCGACACTCCAGGCCACAGCCACTGCAGCGCTGTCTCCCTCGCTCGGCCTGTCTTCTGCGCACACCTGATGCCGGGCTTAGGACACTTAGACGTGTGTGTGACCCCGCTCAGGTCAGAGAGACAGATAAGCTTGGGCTCCTGTGACCCCCGCTTGCTCCTGAGTCTTAACACAGAGCAGGAGGCCACGGTGCGGAGGCGTGGCAAGTGGGGCCAGCCCCAGCACCCCGGCAGCCCGGCACCCCGGCAGCCCGGCACCCCGGCACCCCGGCAGTGAGAGCCGGCCAGTCTGAGGCCACTCAGGGTGCAATGGGCACCAGTGGAAGGCCTGAGGTGCTGCCATCCTCACTGAGGGCCCCGTCCCCAGCTGTTACTTGCAGCCCACGCCTCCTGGCCAGGTCAGGCAGGGGCAGCGCAGTCGCCAGCCCTTGGGGTAGCCACATGGACTTGTGACATCAGCCCAGAGCTGCTCAAAGAGGCGCCTGGCTTCAAGAGGTGCCTGTGAGGTTCCAGATGCCGGCACAAAGCAGCCCTGGACTGGAGGGGGTCGGACTTTGGAAAGGAGGCCACGTGAAAATGGAAACTTTCCCACGCTGGGAGAAGCAGGGCGGTCCAGAGGCCGTGACCTGCAGAGCTGCTGGCATGCCGGGGCCGGGGTCGCTCGGGACCCTCCATCGGGCCTGGCCAGAGCAGTGCTCCTCACAGAGCTGCCGGCCTGGGCTGTGGGCCGGGCCTGCAGGAGGTGACCCGGGCTGGCGAGAAGCCAGCCAGAGGAAAGCGGTGCTGACAACCACGCGGTGCGGGAGAGCGACCCGTCCTCGGCACTGTCTCAGCCAGATGGCCGGGTGCACACGGAGCCGCCCCGCCGTCAGACCGCCACCCACTTGAAGGCATATTTAAGATAACGCTCTATTTATACGTCCCCGAGCAGAGAGGGAACAGAGTGACCCTGCGAGAATTCAAAATATCCCATGAGCGTGAAATGGAAACACAAACTACAAGACGAAGCGGGGCCAGACGACCTCGACTTAAGGCGATCCGTCTAAAAGGAGACGATATTAATAGCCAGATGTTTTTAATCAGGACCAGAGCAAAACATTGCCATCTGTCAATCTCTAAAAAGAAGAAGAGAAAAGGAGACCCCAGCCCGCCTGCTGCCAGCATGTGACGTGGTCTGAACACGGGTAGCTGCTAAGGAAGGGGCCTAGACGGAGCTAAGAGGGACGAACCTCACTGGTCCCGTCGTCTCAGTGAGCAGACATGAGGGGGACCTCCTCGACTGACGAAACCGTCACGCTGTCCGGCTACACACGGCCCACGTTAGCACACGGGGTGGGGCCGGCCCGGCACCTGCTCTGAGTGTGACGCCGTCTGCCGCAGAGCCGGGGAGCGAGGGGCTGGGGCGGGGCAGGAGGTCCTTGCTCCCTCCCTCCCTCCTTCTCCATGTCTTCCATTAGCGAGAGAGACAGAGAGACAGAGACAGCACCCAGCAGGGTCCTGTGCTGCCATCCACCCCCTCGCCAGGCCAGGACCTTGGGCACACGTGTGTTCCGGGCACACCAGGAGGTCTCCGGATGTGAACACACAACATGCACCATCCCGCATGGGTCAGCCTCGAGGGTCCCATTTCACTGTTGCGTCCACTGCGGGTCAGCATCTGGCCGGCGGCTCACAGCAAACCAGTGGGACGGGGGGCTGGGGCGGAGTGTGAAAAGGCCCCAGTGGACACACTGCACCGAGGACGGGGAGTGGGCCGGAGCAGCGGGGAGGCAGGACGGCCACCCCGGCAGTGCAGGGGAGGGAGCTCAGCTCCCAGAGGACAGCCAACTGGCTGAGAGGCCGACACAGACGGGCAGGGAACTCAGCGAGGCTCTCTGGTGAGAGCCACCCAGGAAAGGATCCAAAGGTTCCCACAGCCCCACTGATTCAGGCCCTGCAGGGACAGCTGGCAACCGACCCCAGGAGAAGGGAGCTGTGTCCCGTAAGGCAGGGCCTAGACAACCCAAAGGAAGACAGCAACCCATAGCAGGCCACCACGCCAGACCAGGGAGGAGGGTGAGAATGCAGGCAGAGACGTGGCCTCTCCAGGACCCAGACACGGCAAGCCCTGGGCATGCTTGCTATGACCTTGCAGGCCCCAGCCACCTGTGCTGGCAGGGCCGACCGCCAACCTGCTGCGCAGGAGAATGGCGCGGCCAGACGCTGGGTTCTTGGTGACACATGACACAGCAAGACCCCTAACAGGCTGAATATGCAAGGCTGGGCTCAGCAGGTGGCGTGGTAGTGAAGGTGCTGAGCTCCCACGTGGCTGACCATGGTTTGAGTCCCAGGCCTGGCTGTTTGAAAACCATGCTGGGCGCAAAGGCATGTAAGCCCCAAATCCTGGGAGGACTGGAGGAGGAGACTGACATGACCGTCCCCTGGGCTGATTTCTCCCGCTCTCTGCCTGGTATGTGCACATGCCCTATGCAAAAATCTAACGACCGAAGAAGAGAGATACAGGGTCTTCAAAAAGTTCGTGGAGAGGCCAAGTTTATCTAGCGGCTGAGCTGGGCTAAGCCCTGATGCCAGAAAACAAAGGCCGGGTGACCCGGCACTCGGTTGGCGCCTAAACACCCCTCGGCTGTGCGCCCACCCACTGCCCGTCCCTGCAGGGAGCAGTCTATCGAACCACGGGTGAATGTTCCTCTCACTTTTCAAATCGACTCTAAGACAAGTACAGAGACATGCCCTGAGCTGCCCCGCCCTTGGCAGACGCGGCTCTCTCTCAGCTGGCGCTGGCGCTTCCAGAGGTCCGGGGCTGCCCCGGCGAACGAGGGGAAATGTGTCCAGCACAGGTTGAGGCGAGCAGGAAGAAGCTGCTGTCCAACTTCTCTCAAGTAGCTGGGCACATCGCTCCACACGGAACAGCAACGGCAAAGAGCAGTCTGAGCGCTTAACAGACACGTGTGTGGAGCGCAAATGTCACCGCACCTGCTTTGTTGCTCCACCTTCACTAGAACAGCACAGGCACAGTCCAGAGTCAGTAGGCCGTGCCGCTGGGACACAGGACGACAGCAGGCAGGCGGGGCCTTGGGCCGTTCCAGAAACTGCGGCTCTGATCACCGAACTTCCATCTGGAAATCTGCCTCCCAAAACCCGTACGACGCAGAGCGGCTCTGTGGACTGACACCCACCCAGACCACGCAAAGGCTCTGTGGGCAGGAGCCGTGGCGGCACAGCCCCCGAGCCACCTGCACACCCGGAAGGCGCCGCCCGCCCACTCCGGGCAGGCCCCGCAGGCGCACCTCCAGCCTGGGGTAGGCTACACTGCGTGAACCGAGGTGGTTGTGAGGCCGCAGGGCGCGGTCCTCGCTGGCCGTCAGAAGGCGGAGAGGGGCCATCGGGGGCCAGTTTCTAGTTGTGCCTGGGAACAGAGGCCCAGCCTGGCCAGATGGAGGAGAGCGAGGGCTGGTCACTTTCTGTGTCCAGACCCACGTCACGAGCAGGGAGGCAGACGGACAGAGGGGCCACCAGAACAAGCCTTAGATGTCAGAGGAAGACCCGGGGACAGTGCGTTCAGGCCACAGCCCCGTGTCCCCCCAGAGGGCCAACGTCTACAGAGGTGACATGGTGGCCAGGAGACACGACAAAGCGTGTGTCCACTCAGGAGCGAGTGGTTTCACCTGTTCACTCTACCATGTCCGTGCGTGTCCCCACTCCGCTCTCTAGGTCCTGCCCTGTTCAAACCTTCTCCAGTCACACCCTCAGAGCCAGCGCTGACCAGTGCTGAGTGTGGTGCATGGAGTGGGACCGGGGCCAAAGCCCTGAGGCCAGTCGGGGCACGCAGAGCAGCAGCGAGCTTGAGGCCTCCCTGCTGGAGCAAGAAGCACTTGCTAGGCAGTCCCCACAGTGCACTTTGGGGTGTAGGGCAGACGGCTCGGCACCCCCGCCCCCCCAGAGCCTACATTTGACCCAAACAGGCTGTGGACCAGAGCCCAACAGGACGAGCCTCTGTAGGCTGTGGCAACTCGGTCTCCGGGCCACAGTGGGCCAGGGGAACAGAGCCACGGCCGCCCACCTGCCTGTATCCCACACACTGGGAGCCTGTTTGTGGGCACACCTGGGCGCTGGCTCTGCTGGGCTCCCAGGCCAGGTAGATGAGAAAGCTCCACCCGTCAGAGCATCAGACGTGGGCAGCGGCATGGTAGCCTGGCACATCCTTCTACAAAGAGCAAGGAGGGGCCTTGAGCCAACCACAGCCCCACAGCTGTGAGGCCCAGGGCCCATGCCTCCCCGATGAGGAAAACTGGCCGATGGCAAACGGAGGTGCACATGGCACCTGCTGTGATTATCCAGGAGGTCCAGCTGTGACCTCGGGCAGAGGGGCAGCCCTGTGCTTAGACAATGTGGTTACACAGGGTCACTGGGCCACCTGCTGGGAAGCGGTGGCCATCCTTCTCATCTCAGAGAGGACCAGCCTAATCTGACTGCCCTGGGCCCTTGCTTTCTCTCTCCCACCCCTCTCCCCGAAGTCTTCTTGGCTACACCGTCTCTGAGAAGAAGGGACAGCTGTGCCCCCCCCAGGAGGTAGGGGCTTCTGCTGACAGCTGATGCAGAAAGCGGCAGAGAGGCTGCCAGCCTACCCCGTGGAGCAGGAGGCTGACAAGGAGCGGACGAGCACCCAAGCTCCCTGCTCCCTGGACCACGCCAAACCGTTAGAATGCTCGGCTCCTGCCAAAAAAGGCGAAACCAAATCACGCATTGCCCCGGGACAGCTGGAGAGTCCTAGGCCAGCCGGACAGTCCCGGGCCAGCCGGAGAACCCTGGGCCAGCCGGAGAACCCCAGGACAGCTGGACAGCCCCGGGACAGCCAGCGAGTCTCCAGAACTATGAACTACGTGGAACTGGGAGCCCCTGAAATGGTCCAGAACGAGTCTGACCCAGTCCCTAACCCCAACCCAGCTTGCACCTGGGTCTCACAGGCTCTGACCACCAGAGTCGGGCTAGAACCCCCTGGCCTCACCGGTACTGGGAAGGAAGGCCAAAGGGTTCATGTCACAGAGAAACTCTGCTCTCCCCTAGAAAAGAGCCTGCATGGCGTGGCAGAGAGTGGCACAGCTTCCCGCCGCCCCACCCCACCCCGGCTCGGCACACCGGTCTCCCTGGGCCCTGAGGAGCTGAAGAAGCAACAAGAACCAGGACCCCGGCCAGGGTCCACCTGGTGCCATGGCCGTCCACCGTGGTGGAGCCAGCGCCCTTCCATGCTGGTCACGAGGAACGAGGGTGGCAAAAGCCAAGCACGAAGCAGAAGGCCGCCATGCGGGGATGCTCCGTGCGGGCGACGTGGCGCTGCGGCGACAGCCAAGCACATGGCAGGGCTGGCAGCAGGCCTGGGCAGAAGGGGGTGTGAGCGCCATGGCCAAAGCTGAGCACCCCGGCAGAGCCTGCTCGCTTCGAGGGCTCAGAGAATCAGAGAACTCTTAGACGTGAGCAATGCAGCGGCCCAGCAGGGCCGGGAGTGGCCAGCCCAGGCAGGCTCCCAAGCAGAGCAGGGAGGAACAGCAGCAGGTGCCAGGGAGTCATGGTGCGGTGGGAGGCCGGCGCTGGGCAGCGGGCCCCGAGGAGAGCGGAGTGGAGGGCCGCGCTCCGAACAGCGAACGGCGGTGCGGTTCCGAGAACTGAAGGACACACGTTTCCTTCGGGACCGGGCGGCAAGTAGCCAGGACATCGTCGCCGCGTTCAGAATACAGGGGACGAGGCGGAAAACAAGGTGGCACCAGAGGCTGCGCGGTGCCCAGAGCCAAGGTCTCAGCCTGTGAGCGGCACCAACACGAGGAGGTAAACAAGCGAGGGGAAAGGCCACGGGAGCAGGGCAGACCCGGAGGCCGGGCGAGAAGCAGGCCACGCTCCAGCGGGCACCTGGCACCGCGGCCGGGGCGTCTGGGAGGGCGGGTGGGCAGGCAGCGCAGGGCTGAGGCAGGAAGGGCAGCAGGGCAGCTGAGAGGCCTGGAGGCCACGGGGGGCGGGGAGGGGGGGCCATCCCG
>NW_006159632.1:1200332-1201225 GCF_000334495.1 Tupaia belangeri chinensis
GGGGTTCATGGTGCGGTGGGAGGCCGGCGCTGGGCAGCGGGCCCCGAGGAGAGCGGAGTGGAGGGCCGCGCTCCGAACAGCGAACGGCGGTGCGGTTCCGAGAACTGAAGGACACACGTTTCCTTCGGGACCGGGCGGCAAGTAGCCAGGACATCGTCGCCGCGTTCAGAATACAGGGGACGAGGCGGAAAACAAGGTGGCACCAGAGGCTGCGCGGTGCCCAGAGCCAAGGTCTCAGCCTGTGAGCGGCACCAACACGAGGAGGTAAACAAGCGAGGGGAAAGGCCACGGGAGCAGGGCAGACCCGGAGGCCGGGCGAGAAGCAGGCCACGCTCCAGCGGGCACCTGGCACCGCGGCCGGGGCGTCTGGGAGGGCGGGTGGGCAGGCAGCGCAGGGCTGAGGCAGGAAGGGCAGCAGGGCAGCTGAGAGGCCTGGAGGCCACGGGAGCAGGGCAGGCGGGACACTCCAGTCCGGGGAAAGCAGAGGCGGCCATGAAAGCGCTGGCCTGCACCGGGGCTCAAGGCTCACCCTCGAAACGCATTTGAATCGTCACGGTGAGTTCCAGGTAGGTTCGCGCCGAATCGTGCTGCAAACCGTGCTTAGGACGTTGAGGGGCAGAGGCAGACGTAGGCAGACGTCTGGGTGGGGCCACGAAGAGGGGTGGGACGCCCCCTCTCCTCCCGTGGGCCGGAAAAGTCCGCAAGTAACGACCTGGTGGCGGCCTGGTCCTGGGTTCACGGTGGGGAGACTCCCTGACGTGGAGACCGGAGCCCGTCGCGTGTGCACGCCTGTGACCCAGGGACAGGCGGGGCATGGCGTGGACACCGCCGTGGGGGCCTCGCTCTCGCTCTCGCTCTCGCTCCCACACTCTCTCGCTCTAGTCCCCCCCTCT
>NW_006159632.1:1201674-1209205 GCF_000334495.1 Tupaia belangeri chinensis
CTCTCTCTCACTCTCTCACTCTCTCACTCTCTCTCTCTCACAGTCTCTCTCTCTCACAGTCTCTCTCACTCTCTCGCCCCCTCTCTCTCGAAGAAATGAGTAATAAACTCTAAAGGAGAAGAAAGAACTAAGCGCGTTGTTCAGAGACACAAAGGTACACACTGGAAGCCAGCGTTGGGGTGGCGGCCTCTGGAAAGGGGCGAGGGTGAGAGGAGCTGGCAGGTGGCGTGGGCGGGCAGCGCAGGTGGCAGAGCGCAATGGCCAGACAACGCCACCTGGAGCTGAGGCCGGCGGCAAATGCAGAAGGCCACGGCCATGCTGGCACTTGCGGTCTGTGCTGGCCACGAACCATCTGTGGCCGAGGCTGTGCCCACCCCTCGCAAGTGGGCCACGGGCCGGCCTGTCAGAGGGCCCAGCGCAGCACCCCAGCCCCACCACGCTTCCTGCAGGACTCCGCCATGCACTGGGAGCAGAAAGCCTCTCTCTCTCTCTCTCTCTCTCTCTCTCTCTCTCTCTCTCTCTCCGTCTCTGTCTTTCCTTAAGAGACTTTTGCCATAGGGCGCATGCACTCGCCAGAGAGACAGAAAGAGAAGTCTCCCCCCCGGGGGGGATGGCCACACCGCAATCCCTTCTCCTCTATTCTCTCGGGCTTTGGGGCGCACACATGCCTGGCATGGTTTTAAGCTGCTGGGCCTGGAACTTGAACTGCAGTCGACTACATGGGAGTCCAATGCCGTAACCATCAAACCGCCTGCCGGTCCTCAGAAAGCCTCTCTGTACTTGTATCTGAAACAGGAGTGATGGTGCTCAGGCTCAGGGCTGGGCCTGGCTAGGCTCGCCGGCAACCCCAGCTTCTCTCCTGAGAACACCGGGCATGCGAGTCTGCCAGACACCGAGCAGTGCTGCCGGAGGGCTGCAGGGAGGAGGCAGGAGGTGGGGTGGGAGGACGGGAAGCCGGGAGAAACCCGGCCTTGGTCCCGTTCCCCCAGTTTGCCTGCCCACGTCAGCAATCTGGAGGAAGCTCTGCAGAGGGGATCTGGGCAGGAGGGGGTGCAATATTGACAGCAGCTACCGGCGACTCTCTCTGCTGTCATATCACCGAGGGGTCACACATGTACACACATGTCCTCGGGTCAGAGGTCACACACATGATCTCAGGTCAGAGGTCACACATGTGCACACATGTCCTCAGGTCAGAGGTCACACACATGATCTCAGATCAGAGGTCACACATGTGCACACATGTCCTCAGGTCAGAGGTCACACACATGATCTCAGGTCAGAGGTCACACATGTGCACACATGTCCTCAGGTCAGAGGTCACACACATGATCTCAGGTCAGAGGTCACACATGTGCACACATGTCCTCAGGTCAGAGGTCACACACATGATCTCAGGTCAGAGGTCACACATGTGCACACATGTCCTCAGGTCAGAGGTCACACACATGATCTCAGATCAGAGGTCACACATGTACACACATTCCCTCAGGTCAGAGGTCACACACATGATCTCAGATCAGAAGTCACACATGTGCACACATGTCCTCAGGTCAGGGGTCATGCACACATGATCTCAGGTCAGAGGTCACACATGTACACACATGTTCTCAGGTCAGAGGTCACGCATGCACGCATGCACGTGTTCTGAGGTCAGATCTCAAAGCACTTGTGAACTTAAATCTCACGCACCAGCCACCTGCAAGGCCTCAGGACGCACCTGCTCTGAAACAGCATCTGTGCAGGCCAGTGTCCTGGGGAGCGACAGGGCGGTGACCTCCTGCACGCACACGCACACGCACCGCACACGCAGGCTGCCTCCACTCCCACCACGCCCAGCCCTCAGAGGCTCAGGATCTAACCCAGGCCTCCTGTGCGGCCTCTGCTGGCCAAGCAGTGGCCCAGGCCCCAAACCCTGGCTGCGCAACAGTGCCTTAGGACCTCACGTCTGTTCCAGCAACGACCTAACATTTCTCATTTGCAGAAACAAACCAGATTCTGAGTCAGAACGACATCTAACCCCACAGCCCTGGGCGCGGACGGGGCTCTGAAGAAAGGGGTCTGAGTCCCGCCAAGAGGAACCGCCACGCCTCCCCCCACTTCCCTCTTCCTTTTCTCAGAAACGCGCTTCTGTTACACCTCCCTTTGCTCTCATGGCGGGCAAGCATGCCACTCACTTACTGCGTGAGTGAGAGCCAGCAGCCGCAGCAGGGCTTCCCTCCGCGCCGCCCCAGCCGGCCGGGGCCCTGCTCGCCAGGTGCTCGGGAGCCCCAGGACGCGGCCCCACTGCCTGGCCAGCACGCCTCCTTACAAACAGGCACATCTGCCAAAAGCACCCTGTCTTTTCCCATTTTCATGTTTTTAAATATTGCACTGAAACACTGGGACAAGAAGGAAAGGCGACTGCTCGGGGCCACTCCCCCACGGCTGTTCTGCCCCGTGCCGCCCTTGCCAGGAGCTGGGTTCTCCCCACCCACCCCAACCACGGAGCCTCCTCGAGGCACCAGCTCTGAGCAAAGGCGGGGCTGGGCCCGCCTCACTCGCCACTTCAGTGTCCAGGGCCGAGCTGGCCATGGCATGGGCACTAGGTAAATACTGCTGAGTGCTTCATAATTATACAGTGATCTGCAGAAAGTCACAGAAAACACCCAAAACCCTGGGTGGAATTGACACTTTCTGCACTGAAATCAACTCCGATGTTGAACTCCACTTTGCCACAACCCTGCTGGAGTCCCTCGTAGCTTCTGCCGACAGCCTAGGGTCCACTCGGTAGCCCTGCATCTCCTGTGGGAGCACTCCGAGGTGGCAGGCAGACCACCTGCTGCAGCTCTCCGGCACTCCAGTTACTCCATACAAGGCCCCGAGCGCGGAGCAGGGCTCGAATTCTTGTGCTTCATATATATGCCAAGCTATTTTTCCTTTTTATAGTTTTTTAAATTTATAATTTTTTAAAATTGTGTCTGTGTGCATGTGTGCTCACCAGGGAGACGGATAAACAGAGAGCGGGAAGCACCTCCCCATAGGAAATGGTCACACCACCCCTTCTCCATCTCTCCCTCCTTTTGGAATCCAAGGCAATGCGTGCACAAGTTTCTCAAGCCACGGGGCCTGGGGTTCTAAGAGCCACCCTAGCCACCACGCACCAGCTGGCCCCGAACTACTCTTTGGAGAGGAGATTTCCAGCGTGGGTAGGGCAAGGCCTTCGGACTCAAGCATGCAGCCCTGTGCATCGGTGACACCCAAGTACGTCACCGGAGAGCTTCTGGCTGGCTGCCAGAACACCAGGTGAGGGGCCAGACAGTGAGCAGGACGCCAGCACCACGGTGTGCCCCGGGCACCGTCGCTGCCTGCAGCTGGCTTGAGCAGATGGCTGCAGCTTCCTCTGGTGTCTGCGTGTCCAGGGACTTGCTCACAGTCTCCTGCACTCTTGTTCGGTTTAGGCCATCAGGAGGGAGCCAGTAGCCGGGTCCCCGGACAAGGGATGGAGCGTGTGCACCCCAGGGCCAACCACAGCCTGCATGTATCTGAGCCTCCGTCCTCTCCTCTTGCAGGCGTGGCGCTCTGCGGGGCATGGCCCAGGCTGCACAAGGAATCTGTGGGCGCTCTGCTCTGCTCGCTCCACCACCACTCCTCACAGCTGCCTGTAGCTGCACCTCTGTCGGGAGCGTGCAGGGTGTCCGCTGTGGAGAAAACCCACACGGCCAGACAGTGCAGCCACAGCCACAGCCACATCCACGTGTGCTGGGGTGACACATGCTCAGTCACCCCAGCCTGCCCCGGGAGGGTGTCAGAAACAGTGCTGAAAGCTTCAGTCCGGGCCCTTGTTCTATTCCTGGCTCCACAAAGTCACAAGGCATGGGTGAGCCATCCTGTCTACGGTGCCCAGTCACCACCCCTGGCATGGTGGCTGAAGTGGCTGAGTCCCATGTGGTTGACTGTGTGGCTGGAGTCCCGGACCCAGAGGCTTGAAAAACACAGCAGGCGTGTGTGTGTCCATGCCCAAATCCCGAGGGAAGGACGGAGAAGAGATGCAGGGTAGCCATTCCCCTGGGGAGCTGCTCTCTCACGCTCCCCCCTCGCTCGCACTCACGTTGGCAAACTCACACTACAGCACCACTAGTGTGACGGGTCAGATGAGACGGGGTGTGAACGCTTTGCAGACTGACGTGCAGTGAGACGGCGTCGCCCACTGTCGAGAACGCAGAGCAGCCGCTGCTGTTCACTCCACAGCAGCCATCCGCGCCGTGCCCCTTCCCGGCAAGCCGAGGCTGCAGGTGGCTTCAGGGCCGTCCAGGGCCCGAGAACAGGCCGTGACCGACTCAGCTATGGAAATCCATTCCTCCTGGGGCTTTCGAGGCTGGCATGTGACCCGACGCAGAAAGGGGACACCTGAACGTGTGGGGCTGGCCGTCCTCCTTTCTGTAGCCAGGTGGCCCGTGAGGACCCTGTGCTTGGCTGCTGTGCCCTCTGGCACAGAAAGCAGCAGAGGGTCCCGCCCTGGGGCCCCAACACGGTGAGCAGAGCACCGGCCTCTGGGACCAGGAGCTCCAGCTAGTGCCACGTGCGATTTACTGTGAGGACACCAGGGCTCGTGTCAGACATTCTCTTACAGAAAGGCCCAGAGGCAAAACCATGGAGGACCGAATTGACCAAGTCCGGTCAGGTTTACTCAGTGGGTCAACCCGAGTGAGTTTCAGCCAGCAAGCTGTGTCCTTGCCTTCTGGATTTCACCTGCTATGGCTAGATGTTCCTCCAAAACGTGTTGAGTTGAACTGCCATTAACAGGCGTTAGAGGTCAGACTGCTACAGGCGACTAGGTCTCGAGGGCTCTGTCCTCGTGATGTATCAATGCCCCAGCAGGAGCGGGTTCTTGATAGAGAGGATGAGTCTGACCTGGTCTCCGCCCTCTGCCTCGTGCTGTGAGGCGTACGGCAACACAATGTGGTTTTCAAAGTCTGCATGCAGTGCGTGAGTCTAATCAGGAACGTCTCTGTACATCATTCCCAACAGAGAACTTCACCTTCTTGTGTCTAAGTGCTTCTTTCCTGAGACCCGCCATCCACCCTCTACCACCCACTCCCCCTCCCCTACTGTCTCGGGTGTCCACACTTTCCTCCCTCTTGTCCCATCTTGAGATCCTTCTACTTCTACCATATGGAGCGGACATTCTATCTATATGGAGCAGAGACATACATTGTTTGTATTTTATAGACTGGCTTACTTCACTTGGATAAAAAAATATCTGTATTTTTGCACTTTGAATCAAATGTCAGGGTCTCACTTTTCCTGATGTCGGAGTGGTACTCCGCTCTGTGCAAATGTGCCACAGTTTTACAACCCATTCATCAGTTTTTGGGCATTTGGGTTGGTTCCACGTGTTACTGTGAATATTGCTGCGATGAACATGTAAGCGCAAGTGTCCTTCTAACCGAGCTTTTCCTGTCCTTTGAGTAAATACCAAGGCGTTTCCTGTCCTTTGGGTCATGTAGTAGTTTTATTTAAAGGTTTTAAACCTCAAACTATAAAACTGCTGATGGAAAACATAGGAGAAACTCTTGAAGATATTGGAGTTGGTAAAGATTTCTTAAATAAGACCCTAAAGTACAGACAATCATCCCAAAAATAGATGTGCGATCTTATCAAGCTACAAAACACCTGCATGGCAAAGGCGACAGTCAGAGTGAGGAGACACCCTCAAAACGAGAGGAGATACTTGCAAACTATGCTTCAAATAAGGGACTGATAACCAGAATATATAGGGAACTCAAGCAGCTCATCCACCAAAAGAACACAAATAATCCAATTTTAAAAATGGACACATGAGTCGAACAAACAAGTCTCTAAGGAAGACATCCAAATGGCTAAAATGCATATGTAGCTCACTTTTTAAATTACATCAACAGCTTCTGAGCAAACCAAACTCAGACATGAATTTAGAAGGGCACACAGCAAAATAAAACTAAAACGTAAGGAGAGTGCTATTGCTTGAACCATGGCACTGAGGAAAGCTATGGGCTAGGAGGTCTGCCTCACGGAAGACCCAAAGCAGGACACAGAACAGAGGCGGCATGGGCTGCAGAGGTGAATAAGGGGAGCCAGGAGGCTTGGGGAAACCCCGAGGAGAAGGAAGGCCTGCACCTGCGATGTGTCACCCGCCTCTCTAGGCAGGTGCCACAGTGGGCTCGTGAGTGCAGCTCTTACTCCCAAGCACTGGGCACTCTGTCTTCCTTATCAGAAGAGGCATTGCTTGGCCTGAAAGTGTTCCCCAAAATCCACATGCTGAAACCTCACTGCCAGTGTGATGGAGTTGAGGAGGGTTAGGGGAGGAGGGGAGAGACCTCGTGAATGGAATTAGTGCCCTGCAGAGAAGGGCAGGGCCACCCCAATCCCTTCCCTCTCTTTTGCCACACGAGGACAGAGCTCACTCCGTGCCCTCCAGGGACAGAGACGGGCACCATCTTGGAAGCAGAGAGCGAGCCCTGCCTAGACTTCAAGCCCGCTGGTGCCTTCTCGGACTTTGCAGCCTCCCTCTGTGAGAAACGACTGTCCATCACGTACGAGTTACCATCTGTGGTGCTTCAGTGTTCCAGCAGGGATGGAAGGAGACAGTTAACAGCGTGGCATTTGGTTTTGTTTCATCTGGCTCCTTACATGCATGGAACTATACCATGCATGACCCTGGTTCCTGACAAGTAATCACCACTGATTCTTACATAGCCCTTTTTTTTACTTTCATTTTTTATTTTTATTATGTGATAAATACAGCTAGCCAATGTCACCCAAGAATTAAAACTTTACCAACAGCATACACCTACTCGAGAGCTTGTCCACGATCCCATCTCCTGTGTGCCTCTTAGAGGAGTTAATGCCTTCGATTCTGTGTTTCTCATTCTCATCCTTTCTTCATCTTTTGTTCTGTTCCATATATTTGTATGTCTGACCAATTTACTGTTTAGCTGCTGATTATTTAACACCGCTCAGCTACAACGCATCGCCGTGCTAACCGTACGGAGTTCCCTTGGCCTCAATGCCGTGTTATCCCACTGTGCGTGCACATCACAATTTATTCATTGGTCTCATCAAAGGACATTCGAGCTGTTTTCATTGTTTTTATTAGACAGAGGAGGGATTCTGTGGACATTCTTCTATATTGATGCATATGTGCTAAAGATTCATTTGGATATTTTCCTAGACGTGCAATTTCAAATATGCAAATATCTACTTGGGCAAGATACTGCCAGATTATTTTCCAAAGCAACAGTGCTCGTTTAATTCCTCACTGGCAACACCCAGGAGACCCCACTGACCGTTGTATCATGAATACTTGCTGCCAGACTTCATTTTGTAAGAGGTCTTCACAAAGTTTCTAGAAAGTGCATTTTATTTTTTAAAAAAAGAAACAGATTTCCATTTTTGCACCCCCCAAAAATATGCTTAAGTATTTGCTGTAGGGCACATGCGCTTGCTTGCTAGAGAGAGAGAGAGAGAGGTAAAGAGAGAGAGAGAGAGAGAGAGAAACTCCCATGGGGCA
>NW_006159632.1:1209284-1215645 GCF_000334495.1 Tupaia belangeri chinensis
GGGAAAGAGAGGGAGAGGGAGAGAGAGAAAGGGAGAGAGAGGGAGAGAGAGGGAGAGAGAGAGAGAGTAAGAAAGCACCTCCTTGGGCATGGGCAGCTGCAATCCCTCATCCATCTCCCCTCCTGTTGGGATTTTGGACACAGATGCATGCATGTCCAGCATGTTCCTCAAGCCGCCGGGTCTAGAGCTCAAACTGTAGTCATTCAAGTGGGCTCCAGCTGCCTTCACCTCTACACCACTGGCTGGCCTTAAACTCATATTTAATTGCACTTTTCCACGAACTTTCTGAAGTCGCATGGGAACAAGTGGCAGCACCGCGCGCGAGCCCCCGCGGGTCGGCGTTTCTGTGCATTCGTCACTGTGTCGTTCTGTCTGCGGAGACTGCGCTTTTCCTATTTCTGCTCCACTTTCTGCATTGGCCCATCTTTTTCCTATTGATATGTCGATTTCTTGAGTAATCTCTATCGGTTATTTGTGGCGCAAACACCTTCTTTCTCACCTCTCCGAGGACACACAATCATTCTCAGAAGCATCTTCTAGACACACAGACAGACTTCGACGAGCCGAAGTCCAACCTGGACATCCCTAACAAGACTCGGACTTGAGGAGACTGACCATGCAGGTAACCTGTCATGGGACAGCAGCTAGGGAGACAAGAGGGCCGTCAGAATCAGGCTGGTCCTCCTAGAAGCTTGGGCCGGGAGCTGACAGTTTTTCTTGCTAGTTTTGTGCTCATTTTTCTTTTTTTTTTCGGAGAGATTTTCGCTATAGGGCGCGTGCGCTCGCCAGACAGACAGAGACATAGAGACAGAAAGCGAGAAATCACCCCCCAGGGGGGATAGTCACACCGCAATCCCTTCTCCTCCATTCTCCTCTCGGGATCTTGGGCACACACGCACACACGCCCAGCGTGAGTTTTAAGCCACCGGGTCCAGGACTCGAACCGCGGTCTACTACGTGGGAGTCCAGTGACATAGCCATTACGCTAACTGCTGGTTCCCTTCATTTATGTAAAGATTAATTTTTAGGACATTTTCAGGCTTCCAGAAAAATTGAGGACGCACATTACACTAGCGGCCGGTGCGCCTGACACTCCCCCAGCAGCGCCGTTTTCTCAGGATCCCTCGATCCGGCTCAGCAGGCACCCCGGCACACACTGCATTTGTCCGCGCTTTCCCCCACCAGCTGGAGGCAGGTCTTTGGAAGGAGGTTCCTGGCAGCCACGAGGCGACGCCACAGCAGGTTGCAGGGTACAGCCACGACAGGCACAGATGGCTCGAAGGAAAGGAACACACTCCATTTCCCCTCCAAGACCAAGCGCCCCGGGGCCATGCCCTCTCGCCCTCTCAGGAAGACACTTTCTGGCCTCTCCAGCTCCTGGTAGCCCCAGGGCTCAGCTCTAGGCTCGTAATCCAGTCTCTGCCTCATCTTCCGTGGCTGCAGCCTCCCCACGGGACTTCTCCCCTTTCTGGTGGTGGGACTGAGGGCCCACCCTGCTCGCATTATTCTAACTGCACCTGGTGGTGGGACTGAGGGCCCACCCTGCTCGTGGGCAGTGACGCTGCAGTGACGCTGTTTCCAAGGCTGGGGCTAGGACTTCAGCGTGTCTCTTCAGGGGATGCAACACAGGCTGTGTACACACTGTGGGTACGACCATCGCCATGGGCACTAAACTTGTCACCCGACCAAGGAGGTGACCGACGGCCTGTGTCCATTCTCCCCACGTCACAGTTCCTCTTCCTCCCCTCCTGCCTCCTGAGGACGCCATCAGGGCAGCCAGGTCCGGGAGTGGGGCGTCCTGCCGCCCTTCCTCGGGGGTCTGCTGACCGCTCAGGGCTCCTCCGCAGGAGCCATCGGCCTTTCCCTCCACTGTGTCAGTGTGGGCGTGTGCATGGCCACTTAGGCCCCGGTTATACTCCATCACTCGTTTACCTCCTTGTACAAACCGTCCAGCTTTGGTCACTAGGAGCTCTTTCGGCTGGCTCCTATGTCCCTGAGACAAACCCACATCAACGTGAGTTTGGGGTCTTTTTTTAAGTATGTCCTTATTTTCTGGAACCACAGAATGCTGCAGGCTTATCCTGTAGATTTCCTGCCACAGACACAGCCACCCCTTTGCAAGGAGCCCTGGTTCCTTCCCGTGAAGAATGTGGGGGACGAGGTTCGGGTGTTGGCACACTGACAGCTGCTGACGCGTCACTCCTCTCCAGCCACCCCCGCTTCAGAGCTGGGACGTTCCCTGTAGACCAGCGTGGGCCCGGACGTGCCGCCCATAAGCTCCCCTCTGCTGCCCCTCCGTCCCCGTCCTCTCGCCTGGGGTGCAGCCCAGGCTCATGCGCGGCCAGAGCCTCTGCGGGAGAGGCTGTCCTGACCCTGACGAGGGAGCAGTCGCCGCTCACGGCGCCTTCGGCCTTGTGGACACACTCTGTCTCAAAAGTGCTTTACGTTGGCAGTGTTGCCTCTCCTCCTTCAGTGAGTTTGTTTCACATACGGAGTAGTCAGGAGAGTCATGATATATTTTCTGTATGTTTTCCATGCGAAAATACGCCACGACTTTTCCGACAAGCAGCATTTGTAATGACTACACAGTCTTCTCGTGGGTATTTAGTCCTTCTATCAGAGAGAGCGGTGGGCACTCCCAGCAGGGCGCTCACCCCCCGGCCCGTCCCCAAATGGGGGCCCAGGGCCTTCCCTGGAGAGTCCAGCATGGCTGGGCACAGCGTCACTGCCCAGCCCCCAACCAGTCTCAACCAGGTTCTCTTGTCACTGTCCATCCCTCCTGAGACCGCCCGACTTCTGAGCAGTCCTAGTTCTCATCCGCCCTCGCAGGTCCATGCTCAGTCCCATGGGTTCTGACGACGCGTACCCAACTGTCCCAGCACTGCACAGCTTGGTCTCACTGCCCTGGAACCCCCACGGCCCTGCGTCCAGCACGCCCACCCTCCTCCCGGATCTTCCTCTTCACTCGACAGGTCGCCTCTTCCAGGTCATGCGGTTGGGGTCACACAGCACACACCTCTCTGACTGGCTTCCTCCAGCAGCAATGTCCAGTGGAGTCCGACTTCATGCCCTCGCAGGTCAGTCCTTTTCATTTCTGAATAATATTCCACTGCATGGATGTGCCAGTTCCTCCACTTGTGGAAGACACCTTGGCTGCTGCCAGATGCTGTCGACACTCACGTGCTGGGTTTTGTGTGGACATAAGTTCTCACCTTATTTTGGGTAAATACCTAGAAGACTGACTGGTGTGTTTTTATGACAAAACTATCTAGTTTTGCCAGAAACTGCCACACTGCCTTCCAAACTGGCTGTCCCACTGCACCCTCCCGCCACACGCCCTCTTTGCACTCCGTCCTCGGCTTGCCCATTTAGGGTACACGGTGGCCTCTCACCGTTCTTCGAGTTGGTGGCTCCTCAGCAGACGATGCTGAGCCCCCTCCGCGCGCTTACTGACCATGCGTGTCTTTTGTGTTGATGTGTCTGTCTAGATGTTCGCCCTTCTTTTAAGTCAGGTCATTTTTCATGCCTTCTTTTTCTTTTTCTTTTAAGGTTTTTGCCATAGGGCGTGAGTGCTCCCCAGAGAGACAGCGAGAGCAGTGAGGGGGAAAGTGAGCGGTCAGCCCACAGGGAGAACAGAAGTGCCACAATCCCTTCTCTTCCATTCTCCTCTCAGGACTATGGGCATGCACACTCACATGCCTGGTGTGAGTCTCAAGCCAGCAGTCTGGGACTCGAACCGGGGTCAGCCATGTGGGAGTCCAGCACCTTAACCACCACACACCTGCTTTCTCCATCAGGCTGTTTTCATAATGCTGAGTTTTACGCACACATTTAGAACACCAATCATGTAGCAGACTGTTCTGGAAACACGTCCTCCCGGGCTGCAGCTTGTCTTCTCACCCTCTTACTAGCACCTCTGTCAGAGCAGAAGTGTTCAGCTTTAACAAAGTCCACCTTATTACTTGTTTTTTCTTCCATGGACCATGTTCTCAGTTTATCTAGAAACTACAGCCAATCCCAGGATCTACACGTTGTCCTAGCTTTCTTCTCAAATGTCTTCCGTTTTGCATCTGCTCAGGGGTCTACAGAGCACGGGGTCTGGGAGAACTCACAGCCTGTGTTGAGGCTTCGGGTTCCAGGCACCTGGCCGTGAACCTGGTGCAGGACAGTTTGTGGAAGAGTCCACCCCTCGTACATGGAGCTGTCGCCAATCATGCCGGTGCACGTCTGCTTCTGGGCTCTTGGTTCCAGCTGCTCTCAGCCGCGCTGTCTCCGTTACCGGGTTGATAATCCAAAGCGCGGAGTGTCAGACAGTCCCTCTGCCTTTCTCGTGTTGGCTGTGGGTCCTTCGTCTTCACATATAAATTCTAGCATCAATTTGTTGATTTCCACCGAAGGACTTAGGGAGGTTTCGGTTAGCACAGCACGGAACTATGGACCAAGATTGGGAGGACTGAAATCAGTATTGAGTCTTGCAGCCTAGGAACACAGAACATTTTTATTTTTTATTTTTTTCTTCTTTTGGAGAGGTTTTTGCTATAGGGCGCGTGCACTCGCCAGACAGAGAGAGACAGAGAGATAGAAAGCGAGAAATCACCCCCCAGAGGGGATGGCCACGCTGCAATCCCTTCTCCTCCATTCTCCTCTCGGGATCTTGGGCACGCACACGCACCCGGCGTGAGTTTTAAGCCACCGGGTCCGGGACGTGAACTGCGGTCGACTACGTGGGAGTCCAGCGACACAGCCATTACGCTAACTGCTGGTTCCCAAGGACACAGAACAATTTTATGAGCTATTTTTAATGCCCACATTGTCCCAAGGAAACAGAGCACCAAGTAGGAGTAACCGCTGAGGAGGTGACTTGGAGACGGCATGAGACAATCCCCATTTGAAACGCAATCAAGGAAAATGCCCTCAAAGTAGGGATGAGGCAAACTCAGGGAGAGCGAAGAGAACGAAGCGGGGAGCCCTTCTGACGGCAGACCAAGCGCTCCCTCTACGCACAGGAGGCTGAAGCCGTAAAGCAGACGCTCGCGTGGGGGGAGCCCCCCCCCCCCCCAGCCGCTGGAAGTGCATGGAACTCTAGCCGTGTAAACCTGAGGCCTGCCATAGCTGGACAGTCCATCTACTTACCAGTAGTTCGGACAACAGTTCCTGCCACATCCAGCCAAAACCTAACTCACCCTGCAAACTAGGTGTGGCAGCCGCTGACGAAGCGAGGAAGGAAGTGGAAGCAGTTCTGCTGCGCCCTGCTCAGAGCACCGAGGTTGGAGTCGTGCCTGGAATGACCCAGGACGAAGTGTCTCTGGCCTGTGTCAGGCAACAGCCACACTGGCATTTCTCTGGAGGAAACAGAAGCACGGCCTGGGCTGATCCAAGCAGTCACGGAAGGTGTGCAACTTCCGTTCAGCCCGCCAGCACAGAGGACTTTCTGAAGGAAGAGAGAAGGCAGGAGACAGAGGCTGGAGCCATGTAGGGAAGGCGGCTGTCCTCGGTGGTGTGGAGGGTAGGAGCCGAGGGGACCTGGGGAGACGCTCTAGACAGAGGTGTGGTACAGAGATCAGAGCATCCTGTGCCTTTGGGAAACAAGGAGGCCAGGGTGGGGGAGGAGGGGGCAGAAGGAGGCCAAGCAGGAGTGGACATGGGGGCCAGCCAGGGTGGGCAGGGCCCGAGGGTCTCGACAAGAACCACTCAGGGTAGAAGCAGGACAGCAGATCGCCTAGGTCCACGCCCGTCCACGTGATGGCTACTCCTCCGGGGCTGGGAGGAGCAGGCGGAGGGAGCTGGTGCAGCCCCGGGGTGAGGTGGGGTTACAGGGCAGCGAGGGGAGAGGAGAGGCTTGGGATGTTTTTCAAAGGAGGATGCCAGGACTGGCAGGTGGGCTGGAAGTGAGGCAAGAGAGAGTCCGTCAGAACCCAGGTGACCACGAGGCCTATGCCATGCGGGTGGCCAACGCCTGAGGCAGGCACGTCGCCCCAGCACCTGCACGGGGGCAGCCTGAAGGGAACGTGACGTTCCTTTTCTCCGCCGCTCATTGTAGAGGCCCATTTCACTAATGCTTCAAAGTTCATGTCTGTTTCAGGAAATTTGGAAACTAGAGAAGAACAGCCACCCTTCCACCCCCGAGCACACGTAAAGCACCTGATGCCCGTCCTTCCAGGCCGCTCAGGACTGACCCCGGGGCCGCAGCACACACCCCCTCTGGTTCCTCCATCTCCTTTGGGCCCCAGGGGAGACACCCTGCCCTGCCATTAACTCACTGCCATTTTGCATCAACTTGTCTCACAGTGCGTGCTCACAGGGCCGCAGGGGGGGGCACGGCCTGCGGTGTCCACGGGGGCCTGCCCGCTCACGGCCACAG
>NW_006159632.1:1215993-1222598 GCF_000334495.1 Tupaia belangeri chinensis
TCCTGCTGAGTTTTCTTGGGGCCTTTTCTCGGCACTGGAGCAGCGAGAGTTCCCTGGTGTCCTATCCTCTCCCACAGGACACCCATCCCATCAGAGTGGGGCCCTGCCTAACGGCCTCCCTTCTCAGTGCCTCCCTAAAGGCCGAGTCTCCACACACTGTCACAGTGGGCATCGGGGCTTCAACTCACCAACTCAGTCCACACACTCCCAAAAGGTTCTTTTTGGGGGGGAGGGAGGTTTGCTATAGGGCGGTGCGCTCACCAGAAAGGCAGAGAGAGACAGAGACCAAAAGCAAGAAATCACCCCCCAGGGGGAATGGCCACACCACAATCCCTTCTCCTCCATTCTCCTCTCAGGATCTTGGGCACGCACACACACGCACCCGGCGTGAGTTTAAGCCACTGGGTCCAGGACTCAAACTGCAGTCGACTACATGGGAGTCCAGTGACACAGACATTACGCTAACTGCTAGTCCCCACCACCCAAAAGGTTCTTAACATTTTAAATCAGATGTGAAATGGGAGTTAGCCACTCTTACTGATCACTTGGAAAACTGATATAATGACTGATACTCATTCCCTGCTTCGGCCGTGGAATGACATGCTGGGGAGGGCCGGAGCTCTGCACCGCGCTGCTGGTCCCAGGTTCTTCCGTTCTGCGACTCTGAGGCGTGACAATCTTGTGTAAAACAGGTCCAGACCCGGCCTCCCCATTGCTCCATAATTCACAGATTCACATCGAGTGCTTAGCTCTAAAACGCTGGTCCCACAATGAGCCAGGGCCGCCCACTGCTCTAGCCGCCAGCATCCAGTCGAGTCGCCAGCTCCGCACTGCCTTCCTGGGTCCCGCGATGGAGCATTGCCCAACTAGAGCTTCGGTCAGCGGGAGAGCCTGCCCGTGAGTCCTGTGGGCAGCCTGAGATGCGGCCAGAAACACCCACACAGGGCCTCCAGGGCCCGCGGCCAGACGGCAGGTGTGCGTTCCCGGTGGAGGGCACCTCTTCATCAGCGCTTGCTCCTGTCCTGGCAGAGTGAAGCTTGCAGAGCCAGTGTTTTCTAGAAGCTCTGCCACGTGGGCGTCTACAGCTGCAGGGGCAGGGGATGGCTTCGCCCAAGGAAGCTTAACTTGCTTACTCAATCTTGCCAAGTCTTACTTTTTCCCTTGTAAATGGGAAGTTGGGGTGAGCTGAGAACGCGTCTGTGAGGTGCCCTGTCCAAGGCGGAGTGGGGATGGAGTCTCCTGGGAGCTGCTGCTGCGAGGCTCCTGCTGTGGTCACAGGGGCCTGTGCTCAATGCTCAGCCCACGCCGGCTGTCTGCCGGCCCCACGAGGACCACAGACCACGTGGGGTTGCTGTTCTCTCAGCCGTCCGCTGTCACTGCCCACCCAGGCTGCACCCTTCCCCGACGCCCGGCAACCCACCCGACCCTCTAGGCCGCGGCTCTGCAGCTGCGGGTGTCAGACGGCGAGCATACTCCTCAGAAGACTGCCAAGTGGGAGAGGAGATGAGGTCCCCGCAGGAAGGTCTTCTCTGGGACTCAGGAGGGGAGGGAACAGAGTTTTCTGGAGTGGCAGAGAACTGGGACAATTGAAGGCCAACGGTAGTGTCCTTGGCAGGTCTCTGCCCTGGCCCTGGGAAGGGCTGCCCGCCTGGGGTCAGTGCAAACGCAGACCGAGAGCCAGAAGTTCCTGTGACAGCCCAAAAGCAGCCCCAGAGACGCGTGTCTGAGCCCCGAGTGCCACCTGACTTGGGAAAGCAGCCCTGCAGAGAAAGGAAGGGCCGCAGAGGAGCGCTGACCCCGCATGGCCTCGCCGGGCCCCGAGCCCCTCACTCACAGGCCCTGTGAGAGGACAGAGAGCAGACAGCAGGCCCTTGGAGAGGTGGCGCGAGGACGCGGGGACCGGAGGGCTAAGCCCGACTGTCGGGGTGCCAGCCAAGTTGGCAGGCGGGTTCCCAGAGCCCTGGGCAGGCTGCAGCTACCACCCTGACCCCCCGCTGGGAGGGAACCGTCCGCTATGAGCAGGCAGGAGGCCGGGCGGTCCTCCTCCAACCCAGGAAAGGGCAGCCCCACCCCACACCCCAGGCCATCCCTGCCGTGGCAGCAGGGAAACCCGCTGAGACCCCGAGACCGGGCGACTCGGCCTTGGCCCAATGGGAGGGGCAGGAGCAGCCTCTGAGCCTCACAACTCAGGAGGGCCCTTCCGCTACAGCTGTGGAGCCTACCCCACCCCTGCTACCCAGCGGCCTCATGGGCCTCTGTCTCCCACCCAAGGGAGGGCTTCTATGGGGTTGCTGGGCCACTGTGGAAGGCCGCATATTAGATCTTGCACAAGAACAGCTGTTCATCCATGTTGTCCCCTTACCCTAACACGGCTGTCTGCTTCTGTAACCCCACTTGCTCTTCCGTGAGAAAGTGGCCTGTGCCAGCCACAGAAAACCGTACCTGGGATGACAGCCTGTACCTGCTACCGTCTTCGCTAACTGGCCCCAACCCTTCTGTTTAGCAGTGGAACTGCTTGCATGGAAACCCCACTCCCCTCAGAAACAATTACGCTACCTGATTCAGCTTCCGAAACTGCTTGCACAGAAACCCTGGTAACTGACCCCCATAAAGACTGCTCCGACTTCGGTCAGGCTGCAGTTCTGACTCTCAGTGGCCCCGCTCCCCAGCCTCAGACTGTAGTCGCCGGCAGCTAATACAGACTCCGTTTCAACTGCATCTGGCTTTGGTGGTCGTTCATTTGGTGGCACTCTGCAACACACCATCTGCTGCTTCCAAACCCCCCGTCAATCCCCTGAGCACTTCCCTGTGTCCAGCAGGTCTAGATGTGTGACCACCAGGCAGCCTACAGGCCCTGCTCCCTTACTGACAGCCGCCACCTGGGTCCCGAAGCCACACCAATCCACTTACGGGAGCTCCTCCTGTCCTGCTCAGGCCATAGGCACAGCCAGACGCCTCACCTTCAGCCCATGCTGCCCCCAACGGCAGAACCTTGCTCAGCCCACACCTGTTAACTACACGGCCACAGATGAGCTTCTGGGGGGTGGGGGGAGGTGCTCTGCAGCAGCCTCTGGAACTCGCGGAAAACCCACTTCTCATCTCAGTCCCCCTGAGCCCACGGCTGCCCTAGCCCCACATGCAGCAGCCTCACTTCCAGATGGGAGATCGCACTAGTCCATGCCCTCCCCCGACTCCTGCTCATCAGTGATGTGAACAGATCGGGGGACAGTCATCCTCTGGGTCCACACGAGGGACAGAAGACAGACGGCCCCTCCCTGGCCCGGAGCACAGGTGCCGTGGTCCTGCCAGGGAGCCTGGCGCAGGGCGTGCACCACAGGTGGCAGGCAGGGCTGCTCGGACATGGGCTTGCAGACCTGGACAGCCTCCCCACTGGGGGCCGCGTCCTGCCCTCCCCTGGGCCTGGCTTCCCTCGGTGCATGGCTCAGGGTATCCCTCAGCGGCCCAGCCGCACGCCAAGAACCAAGCGGGTACAGGCTCTGCGGGTGTCGCACTCTAAGTGGTGTCCCCTCCCCAGAAGGCACCCTGCCCGGCCGCGATTGCTGTCCCCACCCCTCACTGGACGAGAGACGTCGCCCGCGTCTTCACAGGTGTGCGACGGTTCCCTCCCCCCAGATTTTACTGCATCCTCGATTTCCACCCGAATGAGGAAGACGAGAGCCCGAAATGTCTGTGACCAGCAACAGCTGGACTGAGGAGGTGACGTCCCCACTGTCACTCCTGCATCACCCCCACAGGACGGCGGACCTCCCGGCTCCTAGCAGGAGGGCAGGAAGTGGGGAGGAGCCGTGGAGTACGCGGACCCAGGGCGGGCGGGAGAAGCATGCGGGTGCCCAGGCCTGCTGCGGTACCGCCCAGTACCAGAGCCCTGGAGGAGACCCAGTTCCAACTCTGGGTGGCCCTGGACGTGCCAAGTACATCCATGAGCCCAGCAGGCAGCAGACTGGGAAGGGATTGCAGCATGGCGGGACCCTGTGGAGGGCACCTGCCCCCTCTCTGTGTCTCTTTCTTCCTCTCAATAAATACACTGTTTCTAAGAAAGAAAACGATGAAGAGGGCGTGTGGAGTGGCCGTGAGGGCGCGGGTGCACTGAGCACAGGCAGGGTGCCAGGGCACACCCTGCTTCCATGGGGCACTGCCAGCCAGGACTCTGGTGGTCATGCCCGGGGCCTTTCCTCTCAGAAGCCTCGTCTCCCTGAGGCTGTAGGAAGACCTCCACCAAAGCTCTGCGCAGGCCGGGGTGGGCCCTGCCGAAGCTGTACTCCTTCCCGCTGGGAATTTGGCCAAGTGAAAGCACGGGCAGAGCCTCACCCTGGGCAGGGAGCAGCTGAGCTCCAGCCCCCAGGCCGCTCCTACCTGGGCCAGATCTTCCAATGGCAGCGCGTGCCTGGTCCTGACTTCTCAACGCGGGAAGGCGGCTGCGACTTGGACACCGAGCACCGGGAACTCTCTCCAGCCTTGTCACAACTCCCAAGACTCACACTGCTGCAAAACAAGCAGATCATAGTTCAATTAAAGCCGGGAGTTGGAACAGTGGCCGCCCGCACCAGCTCAGGACCTGAGACAGGGGGCCCGCCAGCCTAAGACTAGCCTCAGGCCATCCCCAAAAGAATCAAGCCAGGACGGGCCACACTGGACAGCGGGTAAGGGCTGCGCGGCGGGACTCCCACCCTACACAGCCGCCCACAGTCCAGAGCTCAGCCTGAGGGCAGGTGGAGGGTGTGAGCCCTGGCGTGGATCCCGCGTGGCTGACTCTGCGGTTCAAGTCCAGACCCTGCAGTTTGAAAAGCGTGCCAGGCGTGTGTGCACGTGCTGGAAGTCCTGAGAAGAGGATGGAGAGGGGACGGCAGTGTGGCCCCCCGCGGGGTGATTACTCACTCTCCCTCACTGTTTCTGTCTGGTGAGTGCACACTGTACATAAACTAAACACAAACAAACCCCAGCCCCAGCAGCTTGGGAAACACACTGGGCACATGTGCATACGTGCCCAGAGTCCTGACAAGAGGGAGGGAGGGGACTGCGGCATGACAGGGCCCCATCGAGGGGTGCCCCCAACTCTCTCTCCGGGGTGAGTACACACATTCTCTGGCCATTAAAAAGATCATCGGGAGTTGTCCTTCTGCTGCTGAAAACCCGCACTGGGTTCACATCGTGCCCGGGGTAAAATCCAGTCCTTTCCACGGCCACGGTCACAGGGCCCGTGGGGCTGGCCTGCCTGTCTGCAGCTCAGCTCACCGGTCTGTGCCCCACACTTAACCCCAATGTGGTGGTATTGAGAGGGGCTTCCTGGGAGTGATGAGGTTACAAGCACTCCACCCCCACAAGTGGTCACACAGGGCTGCCACCGGGTAGGACCCACGCCACGGCACACACAGCTACCTTCAGGCTCTCCAGACCTGCTCCAGCTCCGGCCACAACCCTGAGCCCTGTGTGATCCAGCCACGCTGCCCGGCTGACCTCCTGGCTTGCCACTCCTGGAACACGGAACGTGCTCACGCCCCAGGTGTGTTCTGATGTCCCCTGCCTTGGAGACTTCCAAGATGCTGGCACTTCCTGCTCTTTTTCATGCAGGCCTGGCTCCCACCATTACTTCCCGGGCCTTATTTCTGGAACTTGTGCCCACACAGAGGACATGCAGGAAGGCTGTGAGGTCGCATCCACCGTGTGGTGACCTCAGCAAGCTGCTCTACCCCTGCGGAGGAAGTGGCCAGGGGGCACCCAGACTGGGGACCACTCTCCCGCAGGGACATGCATATTCTGAAAGTGGCAGCTGGAGCCCAGAGAGCTGAGCCAAGTCCTCCATAAATCAAGGGTCTAGGGCTTCGGAGAGGGTCTTGGAGGGTCCCTGGTGACTGCTCTGAGCTGTCCAACCTTGTAGGAAGCAAGAACAGTAGCCCCACCCCACAGGACCGGATGCTCAGCTTCAAACAGCCTCAACCCTCGGCTGAGCGGACGCGGTCTGTAACTGTGAGTGTCCCGGCCTAGGTGTCTGCCAGGCAGAAGTCAGACTCTCAGCAAACACCACAGCACCGAGGGCTCACAGTATCTGCGCTTCCGCACCCGGCACTGGAACTTATCAAGACAAAATAGGCCTGGAGGGAGGGGAGAGATGGCCCAGACAAGAGAAAGCAGACCCACAGGGTCTAGATAACAAAGCGCGCACTGACACAACTGGGATGACCGTGTCTAAGAACATAGAAATCGAGAGTTGATAAACAACTTGCAAAATATGTTTAGAAACTATAAAAGGGACCGAGTGGAGAGTCCAGTGCTGAAAAGTATGAGCGAGATTAAGGACATATCGAATGAGTTTAACGTCACATCGGACGCAGCAGAAGTGAGGATTAGCAAACTAGAAGCTGGAAACCTGTCAAAGGCGAGACCAGGAGCTGACGACACATGAGGGGACTTGGAGAATTTATGGAAACGAAATTAACATGTATGTTTACTTGGGTACTAAACTTCTAAAAATTTTATTTCTATTTTTTTAATTTACTATAAGACACATGCACTCACCAGACACCACACATGCACGCGCGCACACACACACACACACACACACACACACACTCACACACTCACACAGA
>NW_006159632.1:1222886-1227301 GCF_000334495.1 Tupaia belangeri chinensis
ACACCACACATGCACGCGCGCACACACACACACACACACACACACACTCACACACTCACACAGAGAAAGTGAGAAAGCAAGCTGCCAGGTCCGGGAGACGAACCACAGTCGGCCACGTGGGGGTCCAGGGCCTTAACCACCACCCTGCCTGCAGGCCCTGCAGTATATTATTACTATGTTTAATCTGTAGGACAGCTTCTTAAACTCCGAGGGCATCTCAGGGCCCTCCAGACCCCCCATCCCTGCTGTGGCTTCAGAGCGAAGGTCCCTCGCCAACCCCGCCGGGTGCTGTCCAGGTAAGTGACAGAGCCGGGGTGGGGGCAAACGCACTCCCAGCCCAGGTGCAGCCTCTTAAGCTCCGCTGGCTTCAGGGAGGCCGAGAAACGCAGGGTGGAAGCGGCAGGTGCTTCCGAGTCTGTGACCCGCCCAACCCTTGTTGCACGGGCGCTTTCCCTCCGACAACCCCCTGTGGTGCCTACGGGGTGCTCTCACGCCTGGTCTCACTGGCCCTATGCTCCATGAACCCACGCAGTTTATTCATAAGTACACACATCCCATGAACCTTTTGAAGACACCCCTCATAGAAAATGATACAGGACACGAAGTTTTAACACAGTGGTCACTGCTGTCCAGGTGGACAAGACTGGGGCAAAAACAGCACTCAAGCGATGAGAGTCATGGCTTGCGCGTACTTATGTATGCACACGTGGATTCTCATGGCAACGCAGCAGCTCAGACTTCAGAAGTGGGAATCTGGTGGTGTCACTTCCCTGCCAGGTTTCTGTCTTCTGCAGACCCGCCTGGCCCCTGCCACAGCCTCGCTCTGCAATGTTTGTGGCACTGGCGATGCTTCAAGCTGCTCACCAACAGACCCTGCCCCAGCCTGGTCACTGGGTGCCTCCCCACTCCCTGAGGCCAGCTGTGTGCAGGCAACGTCAGTGCCATCTGGGGTGGCGAGTTTAAGGCCCGTGTTTCATAGCAGCCTAAAAAAGTTCCTTCTTGTCCCCTTGTCTGGGTGTCAAGAGGGCCTCCTGGGTGAGCCTACGAAACAGAGCTTCCTGCTGGCCCGAGGGCTCATCAGGTGCCAGACGAGAACCGCTGGCTGTCGCAGTCATCCACGCAGACCCCGTCCTGTGGGAGGCTGCCCACCAGCGAGTCAACCGGTTTCTCAGAAAGCAAACAATTACACAATGCCAAAAGCCATGATTGGCTTCCCTTCAAAACCTGACCTTTGAAACCTTGCTCTGATTGGCCACTAGAATCCCTCAGATTTGCATATCCGGCACCTCATGATTGGTCCAAAAGCAACCAATCATAACCCACCGTTAACAACCAATCACGGCCCACCAGTGTGTATATAACCACAATGCCTGGCCCACAGTAGCCAGACGACACAGACGACCAGGAAGACGACACAGACGCCCAGGAAGATGATGACGACCAGGAAGACGACAACTGAAGAGCCTGAAGAGCTGAAACACCGCACAGTCTCCAGACGACCCTGAAGATCCTGAAGAGCTGACACTGCATCGTCTCCAGATGACCTGGGAGACCCTGAAGAATTGTAACACTACATCGTCTCCGGACGACCCTGAAGAGTTGTGATACCACGTCGTCTCCATGCTGCTCACAGTAGACGACGTGACCCTTAAGGGCTGTGACACTGCGTCGTCTCTGTGCTGTACCGTGCTGCCCACAATAAACGGACGACGCTGTCGTCTCCGTGCTGTAACACTACGCTGCTTGCCCCGGCTCTCACTCCTTCACTCAGGAAACCTGTTCGGCTGTCCCCCCGGGGATCGGGACACCTGGCGCCCGAACAGGGATGGGACACCGTTCCTTCGAACTTCCTCCATCCAGTCACCGCTCCTGTTTCAATCCCAGCTCTAGGAAACCTCTGCTTGCTTTTGGGTGCCAGGACTCTGCTTTGCCCGGGGATCCCTTCTGCATCTGTGCTCACTTCCTGCCCCTCCTGCCAGTGGGGTGCTCCCATTATTCCCAAGCATGCCCCTTTCATCCGATTCCTTTCTTCCAGGCAGCTGGCAGCTGTACACAGTAGTGGAAATTTCTCGGGCGAATGACTAGAAATAATGTCCTTGGGGAACACCCACCTCCTCTCTCCAGCTGTCTGAAATGCAGCCTCCCCTGAGCTCATCCATCCCTTGCTCATCTGACCAGAAACCAGCCAGTGGGTCCTGCTGATGAACACAGCCTGGCTGGGCGTCTGGACACCACCCAGGGTGCTGGCAGGCTCAGCAGTCCAGCTGGAGGACTGGGTGTGTGGGAGCTCCACGTCTGCAAACAAGAATGCAGGTGGAGCAAAACATGCCCTCTATTTTTCTTTTTTCTTTTGCAGACGTGGAGCAAAACATGCCCTCTATTTTTCTTTTTTCTTTTTTTTTTTTTTTTCTCAAGAGGTTTTCGCTATAGGGCACATGCACTTGCCAGACAGACAGAGACAGAGAGAGACAGAAAGCGAGAAATCACCCCCGAGGGAGGATGACCAAGCCACAATACCTCTCCTCCCTTTTCCTCTCGGGATCTTGGGCATGCACACGCCCGGCGTGAGTTTAAGCCACCAGGTCCGGGACGTGAACCGTGGTCGACTACGTGGGAGTCCAGCGACACAGCCATTGCGCTCACCGCTGGTCCAGCATGCCCTCTATTTTTAACTGCACTATGCGCATACAGACATGAAAGGGCCTGCCTCTGGGAGTTTTGCTCCGGGAGCTCCAGCAGTCCCCGGTGCAAGTACACAAGCCTTCACCCTCCACACACAGACCCACTCCTACATGCACAGGAGTGTAAGGTTTCTCCTCCCCAGAGGGGGAGGACGAAGAAGTCCAGCCGAGTCAGGGGACAGTCCCTGACACTGCCTGGGGGTCGCGGCTACCTGCTGGGCTGGGCCGTTTCCTGTCAGCAGGTTCCCTGTCCTAGCAGAGAATGGGAATGGCTCTGAGGCAGGCGGGAGCTCTGGCTTTTCACAGAAAGCTGATGGCCCCACTTCTCTCTGTCCCCACAGAAGCACAGCAGGGGAGTCATTTTCTCTACAATCCGATCCGCAGACAGAGGTGGGAGACTGGCCTGGGCCGTGCCCTGCCTGGCGGCCTTGTCCCCGCAAGCCACAGCGCTCACCCTGCCGCAGTCCAGGCCCACATCCGGCCTCCAGAAGGGCTGAACAGCTGCCTCCCAGGAACTAGTTCACAAATTCGGGTGCTTCTCAGGCAGGAAGGTGACTGGCTCACTTCCAGGGAATCCGGAGGGAACGTGAAGACGCAGTCCGCTGCCCTGGCTGAGCAGGTGGCCTCCCGCTGGCCGGCACCCAAGGCTGCCCGAAGGTCGCCGCCCGCTGGCCAGGGACGCCAGGCCTCGGTGGCGCACCCTGCTCACGGCTCCTCCCCTCAGCATGCTCTTTACAAAGGCCAAGGTTTTCAGGAGGGCAGTTTGTTTTTAAATCATCTCCTTATTATGGACTAAACTGTGTTCCCCCAAATCCATGAGCTGAAGCCCAAACCTCCATATCCCCAGGACGAGACGTTTTTGGTTTTCTTTTCTTTCCCCACCCCAGGTTTTGGCTATAGGCCGTGGGCTACGAGTGCTTGCCAGAGAGAGGGAGAGGGAGGAATGCTCCCCCAGGGATGGCCACGCTGCAGTCCCTGCTCCTCCACTCTCCTCCTGGGATTTTGGGTGTCCACACAAGCCCAGTGATTCTCAAACCACCGCTCCGGGGCTCTGAGCACGTCCCCACGCCGGAGCCCAGCATCTTAGGACACACCACCTGCTGGCCCTGCAGGTGCGCTCTCAAAGAGGCAGTTAAGTCAGGGTGCGGCTCTGGGGTGGGCCCTGACGGGGTGACTGGGGACCTCACCAGGGGAGATGTGGACAGGTCCGGTGGAGGGCGTCTGCAGCCGAGGAGAGGCCGGGGAGGAGCCCTGCTGCGCTGGGACCTGGTCGGCCTCCGGGCGGCGGCCCTGCCCGCACTCTGGTGCCACTGGCTCTGCGGGTCCTCTCCTCTGAGGTCTGGGGCAACAGGGCCGCAGACCCTCCCTGGGTGAACCAGCGATTTTCTACTGTAACCTGGTGGCTGGGCCGGGCCTGGGGGACAGGAGCTGAGCTGTGGTGGCCTCGGCGGCCCTGGTGACCCTTGGTCTAGAGCTTGACCAGGCGGGCAGACATTTGCTGAGGGAGCCCAGCTGACCCCTGACCTGTGGGCGCCCTGGGAGGGTGACCGCCTGGCCCGGGCTGCGGGGGCCAAGACCCAGGCCTCCTGCCCGCGCTGTCTGCAGAGCTGAGCGAGCGGCCGGGCTCTGCCTGGTCGGGTCGGGCCAGGCCGGGCCGGGGCCCAGGGTCGGGGTCGGGGTCAGGGTCCGGGTCCGGGTCGGGGTCTGGGCCAGGGCCCCAGGGCCCGGGGCCCG
>NW_006159632.1:1227410-1229148 GCF_000334495.1 Tupaia belangeri chinensis
CGCCAACTGCGCCCCGCGGCCGGGACAGGGACACTGCACATCGCGACCACAGGAACTAGCTTCCGGGCCCCGCGCCTGCGCAATCCAAGCCACCACCCGCCACGCGGTAGCCATGACGACGACGCCGGGAACTGCACGTGCTTCCTGAGACCACGCCGGAACCCCGCCCATAGCCTGCAGCCCGCGGCTGGGCCCATGCCGCACCCGCCCCAGGTGGGGTCTCCACCCGCAGCCTCGGCAGGGTCCCAGCCCTGCTGTGCTCCTGGGAGCCAGGCCTAGTGCTCCCGCAGGCTCCTCCTCTGCTGGGGAGGGAAGGGGCGCGCCTCCTCCCTTCTGCCACCCCAGGTCCTGGTGGGCTAATCCCCCAAATCTGCAGACCACAGGGACTCCCCACCTTGGCCGGGCCCACAGAGCTCCGCCCTCACCCCAACACCCGCGCCTGGAGCAGCTGGTCTCCTGGGCCAGGCCCCAGCTGCTGCCCCGGTCCTCCTTCCTTCCTCCTTCCTTCCGGGGCCCTGCCCACCCCACGCGGAGGCTTGGCCTTAGGTGACAAGGAAGGCACATGGAACCGGGCCGACTCCGGATTCTTTCTGGAGGTTACCCTGGAAGGCCCTAAGATTCCGGCTTGGATCTGCTGTAAGTGAACTCACCCCCAAGGGATGGAGATTCTGCCGGAAACCGGCCTGCGGTGCCGTCCGTGTGGGCACTGCGGCCGTGCCTGGGCCTAGCCTGGACCTAGCAGGGGGCTGGCCTCGTGACCGCCACCGCCAGGCTCCGGTGTCTCGCAGGCTGGGTTCTGAAATCGTGGTCCCCCTGCCTCACCTTCCCCCTGCCATGCCAGGCTCTCAGACCAGCTCGGGCTCAGGCCCCCCGCGTGGACGCCACTGTGCTCAGCTTCCAGGATGGACAGAACTGGACATGGGCCTGCAGGGGCCCCAGCCCGGGCAGCCCAGCATCCGTGTGGCCTGCGGCATGTGGCCTGCTGGAGGAGTCTGACCCGGTGAGGCCCCAGGATCTGTCTGAGCCCCTGACCTTTGAGCTCCGCTTCCGGTCGGATCAACAGTTGGCAAGGCTACTGTTGTGCACCACCCGACCTTGGAACAAAGCTTGGGTCAGTTAGCATGTCAGCAAGGCTGCCTGCTATTTGCTCCAGAGAACTGAGGCAGCCTCACTGGGAAGCGACCCCCCTCTGACTCCCCAATTTACTACTATGAAAGAATTGCATAGCTCTCCTATACATCCTGAGTGTATGATAAAATCTTCCAGGAAGTCCCCCAACCGACCGCTCCCCTTTGCTCTGATCACTTACTATTAATTACAATGCTTTATCTCCATGGTCACAATAGAGGGTGGGCTGAAGTTCGTTCTAGGCAGAAGAATCTTGACCTTTGGAAGGCCCTTAAATTCTTCCTTTCTTTATGTAAAATAGGATTAGGCCAAAACTGGCCCAGGACACCTCTGCCCTCTCCAAGTGAAATAGATAAATATATTAGGATTCCTCAAATTAAGTTTTAGATTCCTACAAAACTGTATAAGTATCATTCTTTATTAAGATCCATAAGAACTAATATCTATTCTTGAGATTTTCTTTTCTCAGCACCATTCTCAGTAATCACAAGATGGCTCCTGCGCCGCATCTGCTTACCGGAACCGCTTTCCCGAAACTGCATTCCATGGAGACCCACCTACAATTGAGGAACTGCACTAGACCCACCCTTAATCCACCCCTGAATAGGAA
>NW_006159632.1:1231596-1232136 GCF_000334495.1 Tupaia belangeri chinensis
TGGAGGAGTCCGACCCGGTGAGGCCCCAGGATCTGTCTGAGCCCCGCGACCTTTGTGCTCCGCTTCCGGTTGGATCAACACGTTGGCAAAGCCACTGTTGTGCACCCCCCGACTGACCTTGGAACAAAGCTTGGGTCAATTAGCATGTCGGCAAGGCCATTTGCTATTTGCTCCAGAAACTGTGGCAGCCTTACTGGGAAGCGACCCCCCTCTGACTCCCTAATTTACTACTATAAAAGAATTGCATAGCTCTCCCATACATCCTGAATGTACGATAAAATCTTCCAGGAAGTCCCTCGACTGACCACTCCCTTTTGCTCTGATCGGTTACTATTAATTACAAAGCTTTACCTCTGTGGTCACAATAGAGGGTGGGCTGAAGTTCTTTCTAGGCAGAAGTAATCTTGACCTTTGGAAGGCTCTTAAATTCTTCCTTCCTTTATGTAAAATAGGATTAGGCCAAAACTGGCCCAGGACACCTCTGCCCTCTCCAAGTGAAATAGATAAATATATTAGGATTCCTCAAATTAAGTTTTAGAT
>NW_006159632.1:1232238-1232843 GCF_000334495.1 Tupaia belangeri chinensis
ATCATCTCTGCTTACCGGAACCGCTTTCCTGAAACTGCATTCCATGGAGACCCACCTACAATTAAAGAACTGCACTAGACCCACCCTTAATCCACCCCTGAATAGGAACTGCACTAGACCCACCTTTAATCCACCCTGAATAGAATCTATGTTCTTTATTGTTAAAAGACTTTATGAGCTGATAATTAAAACACGTAGCCCCTATTTACTTGTATGTAACACGTTTTCAATAAAAAGGCACGATTATTCCTAGCAGTTGTCACTCCTTAGAGAGCGATCTCTGAGGCGTGTCCGGCATAGGACGTGCATGAAAGGCATCGAGGCCTCTGTCTTCTGTTCACCTTCGCCGCCTTCGTCGAGATAACCCACCCACGCCGAGGCTGGACCCCGGCAGCCTCTGAGGAGGCTCCTGCCCCTGCACTAAAGAGGAACAGAGCTGGGCCCTGGGAGGGTAAAGGACTCACCAGAGGTGCGGCTAGTGAGCGAGGGGCCACGGGGACCCCACGCACCCCCACCTGGCAGCCTCTGCAGGTGTCTCAGAGCAAGCCAGTGACAGTGAGCCCGAGCTCGGGCCAGGACCACCCGGCCGCCATTTGGCTTTCGGG
>NW_006159632.1:1232874-1238101 GCF_000334495.1 Tupaia belangeri chinensis
CGCTGTCGCAGCGTTCCCCCGCCCTCCCGGGAGCGGCAGCTGCTGTGACCCTGGCCAAGGGCTGGTCAGGACCTCCAGGCAGGGCTCCCAGTTCAGAGCCCCCCAAGAGCCCCGAGCTGCGAAGGGTGGGCTCTTGACTGTCTCCTGGGCTTGCGCCACCTCTGTCCAGGTTGCCTGGTATTTTCTGCACTTTCTCTTTGCTTTAAAGTAACCTGGGCATCCAGGGAGTGGGGTCAGGCCGAGTTCCATCGGGGGTGGGTCACCGACACCCCCACCTCTGTGTGGACCCATCCTTCCCCTGGGGACTCGGGGGCTCAGTAGGGTGAGTCCACACCTCCCTCAGGTGTCCCTTCCCTGAGCTGAACCACGGGAAACGGCCATCGAACCCCTGAGGCTGCAGAGTTGGGGATTCCACAGGAGCCACGCCAGGGAGTCACCCGGAGCTGCTCCAGCACATGCAGGACCCGCCGATGGGCCTCCTCTCCTGGCACGCTCCCCTGCCCACACCCCACTGCTGGGACCTGCAGTACGGAGCACGCCTCAGGCTTTCTAAGGCCAAGCGCTTCGCCCTCAGTGAGCACTTCCTGCTGCTGGGCCATCCTCTCTCCCCTGCCAGAGCCCAGCTGAGGACCTTCCAGAGACCCCGTATGACCCTGGGTGTCTTTCACATGCCCCCACTGAATGGCCGCTGGGCTGGCCGCAGAGCTGTAGGCTCACTCCTGGAGCATCACCGGCTTTCTCCCTCTGCCTCGCTGCCTGGCCAGGGGAGAACCGACCCTTCTGCCCGGCTGTCCGTCCTGCTTCCCAAGAGCCAGCTAGGCTCTCCAGAGCTGCATGCTTGTGCCGTGACCGCCTGCCCTCGAGGACGGCCTGGCAGCCCCTCGCGTCTCTGCTCTTGGAGAGTCCTTCCTGCTCACCCTCCTGTGCCCTCCCTGGAGGCTCGTCAGTGCACCATCTCCCGTGGGGCCTCCCTCCCTCCCTCCGTGGTGCAGGCCCCCAGCCACTGGGACGGGACACCCGTGCTGCTCCGGCTGACTGCGCAGGCAGCCCACCTGGAAACAGCTGGCCCACGTCCCGGGGGCTGCTGCACCCCCTCCACTGCAAGCTCCCTGCCCACCGCCCCTCTCTGGAGACAGGGACTCTGATGCCGCGTGGCCAGGGGCAGGCACAGCTCCTGGTTTTGAGGACCGCACTGTGACAGGCTCCCTGGCCCGAGCTGCGTCCCAGGAAGCGGAGGTTCGGACCACAGCGCTCTGCCAGCACTCAGCCCGGATCCAGGACACAGACACCAGTGCCCTCTGCTCAGGGGCGGGCATGCACACGTGTGCGTGTACGTGTGCATGTGTACGCCTGCATGCCTGAGAGTGACTCTGAGGTCCAGGCTCAAGTGTGGGGCCGACAGAGAGGGCTGTTTATTTTCTCTTGATGGCTTCTGGAGTTTCTGAGCCTGTAAATTCCCCTTGTTTGGGGGCACAAATACATATTTTTTCAAAGCATTTTCTATCATTTCTTGGCTTCCGTGTAGACAGGAAGCTGGCACAGCTTTGGCCTGGGGGTCATCCAGAGACCTGGAAGCCGCAGCCAGCAGGCAGGATCCACATACACAGGTCCCGTGGCCGCGGGGTGAACGCCAGATCAGTGCCCCGCAGGCTCTCGGCCGAGGTCGGCTGGACTGCTGGACACATGGGGACAGTGGTCCCTGTCCCTTCCTCAGCAACCACCCAGCACCTCTGCAGGGGCCAGGACATGGGCGCCTTCCCTTCCCATCACCGGCTCCAGGCAGGCAGCTCCACGCTGGGCTTTTTTAACACAACCAACAGGAAAGAGAAAGATGGAAAACGGGAGGCGGGTGCACGCTGCCACCTCCCCTCCCTTCCTGACGGCCTCTGCCAGGGCTCCTGGCAGCCCGGCCTGCCGAGCATGGAGAGCCCACGGTGGGCTCCAGGGAGGACAGCGACACCTGTTGTGTGGCGTTGGCTGCGGGAGGGCGCCAATAGCCACCGCCTCCGCCTCCCGGAGCGCCCAGAGCAGTGGCAAGCTGTTTGTCGGGCCTTGAGAACACGGCCTACTCCTTCCGCAGCCACTGAGAAGCCGCCAGCCTCCAACGCTGTGCTCCCCCTCCCAGCTCTAGGTTGGGGGGTGCTGAGCCTGCCCAGGGGCGGAGGATGAAGCAGTCAGCACCCGGGGTGGGGAGGGGAGGGCGGGTGTAGAGACGACTGTACAAGGTGACACTGTGTAGACGTCTGTTAGAAAAACTCAGAACTCATTCCTATGAACGTAATGTTATAAACACATCAAAACAAGCATGCTGGGGCACACGGTGGCACGATGGTAAAACAGGTGTGTCCGAGGAGACCCACATGGGAAGGTCCTGGGTTCGAAGCTGGAGCCCTCCTAGTAGGCGGGCCCTTTGGCCATGACTGGAGCTGGCTGGAGCTAAGGGCAGGTCGTCATGGGTCACAGGATCTGGGGTGCTGTCTGTCTCTGTGTAAGAAACACACACACACACCCTTCTGCTGGAGCTCTCTGGAGAGCCTGACCAGTAACAGGACTGAGCAGAGAAACGCTGAGAACATTCCAGAAGAGGGAGCAGCAGCATATACACAGCCCTGCCCTGGGAGGAGGCCAGGGGCACTCCGCGCTGCGGAGTTGGTGGGAAGATAATACCTTGCACCCAGGGCCTCAAGGCAGCCCAAGGCCTGGCTCCACCCAGGGTTCGCCCCAGCTGCTGGAACAGACAGCCGGTCCCCTGGGAGTGGGCGGTAGGGGCCAGGGCTGTCTGGGGATGTGGGTTCAAGAGCAGGAGGCAGGGCCAGCACTGGGCACAGGCTGCAGCAGGTGTGGGGACCTGCGTGGAGGCACCATGTCTGTGTTCCCAAGCTGTCGTGTGGAGCCAGGGAAGCAAGGTGACCACAAGCCCTTCCCCTCCTTCTGCCCCGACCACCAGCAGCTTCTATCACCTGGGCACACTTGCCTTGTCACCTGCCCTGGGGGTGCCTCCCTGGGCCTCAGCCCAACTAGTCTTTCTCTGGATGGGGAGAAAATGCCAGAGCCAAAACCCTTCCATTCCCAGGGCACCTCAGGGTCTCCCATCCTGCTCCAGGTAGGTGCAGGCGCCAACATCCTAGAGGACGAAAGCCTGAGGGGACTGTCCCCACCCCGGGGGTTGGAGTGGCGAGCAAGAGGAAGCGGGTTCAGCCCAGTGGCCCTGCACCCACCACTTGCCCCACTCTCCTCTTGTCCTCCAGGTCGAGGGGACAGGATGGGGCCCAGGAGGTCCTAGGGGCTGCTGTCTCCCAAACCAGCCCTGCCACCTGGAGACCTCACAGCCTCCCTGCGGGTGGGCGGGCCAGCAGCAGCTCAGGGAAAGCAGCCCTCAAACAGACCCCGCCTCTCACAGGTGGAGGGTGTTAAGGCCTCTGGCCCCACTGCCCCTTTTACAGCCCCTCAGGCTACAGAAAGGCTGCAGTCTCCGGCTCCCATGGCACTTTCCATCCTGGGGGAGGCGCACGCTGACTGGCTCAGGTGCCACTGAGGTATGCGCTGGGCTGGGCGAAGGCTGAGCCTGACGTGGCAGTGAGTCCACCCTGGCCTGGGTGCTGCTGGCAGAGGTGCGGTCCTCGAGCTCAGAGCCCTGTGACCCGCCGAGCCGCGGCCCTGGTCGGCGATGGTGCGTCCTGAGCCTTGGATGCTCCAGGGAAGGCGGTGCTCTGCCAAGTCTGACTGGAGGGGTTCCTGCAGCAGCGCCCCTTTGGGGCTCCCTCGAGAGACTGCGTGACCCCAGATGACCAGAAAGAGGCCCTCCAGTCTGCTCTCTGCCAGGCAGTCCCTCCTATTAAGAAAGTGCCGCGTCTGCACGGCTCTCCAGGGAGCCCCATGTCCTGCCAGGTGTTGCGGCACAGCCAGGGTCACCTAAGACCATGTCACCAGCAGCCCGCGGTCGGGCTACTGAGTTTTAGTGCCCGAGTTAGGTCAAACAGCATCAGTCATGCACAGCTTTCTCTAAGCAGACCTCAATTTTGTCAATGTTACTAGAAGTGACAGCTTTGTCCCGCAACAGACACTGGGAGTGCCTGAGGGGCGAGCTCCTGTGTGTGCTGACCCCCACCCTTCTCCTTAAGGCACCAGGCCAGGGGCCGTGGGGGCCGCCGCACTTCCGGGAGAGGTCGGGAGGGAGGAAGGCCGCTGAGGCCTTTCATTCTGCCCAGGCCAGCGCAGCCCTGTGAACTGAGCTGGCTGGAGTCGGCCTGGCCCCGGCGGTGAGTGCGCCTGGCTAAGGAGAGGGCTGTTAGCCCCTTGGGAGCCAGCGGACAACTGACTGGAATTAGCACACTTGCTATTTTAATATGAATCGGTGAAAGGAATCTGGTCTCTAAAGCAAACTAAGCCCTCCCAAGTGCCTTCACTGTAATATTCGCACACCTGTTTTTCTCTTGGTACAAATCATAAACATTGTCCCCAAAATAGTTCCAGCCGTAGTGGCTCTCAACCAGGCTGACAGACTTCTGTCCACAGCGCGAGCACTCACACTGTCCCAGAGCCGGCTGTGTCCCTCCCACCAGCCCCAGCCCCACTGTAGGTGGAACCAAGCGCCTGCGTTTCCTCCCACACGCGGTTCCCTTGCCCAGCAGTGACTCTGACGCGCTCCCTGCCGTGTCTGCGTCGCGCGAGGTCGTGCTCAGTGCTCCACGCGCTGCCGTTCTCTGTGGTGGCCGTCGGCCTGGGTTTTGGTCTTGTGCTAAGAACACGGCGTGGGGCCTGGGAGTGCGGGATCCTGTGCTGCAGACCGCGGGCTCAGGCGTCCGCACCCTGCGACCGTGCTGGTGGGCAGCAGCTCGTACTCCAACCCTCGCTGGCAGTGCCATCGGTGCTTCTCAGGTCCAGCTCCATCAGAGACCGCACAGGGATGGCCCCGCGGGTCTCCCCTCCTGACAGGCGATCATGGAGCAGAACGCCCTCGAGGCCCTTTCACGTTGCACCTGGTAGGCGTTGCCCTCCCATGGCATTGGCTTTTTCTCAGATTTGGCCATCTTGAGTAAGGTTTGGAGGAGCATAAATTGGTGCCACCATTTGGAAAACTACTTGGCAGGGTTTTTGGGTTTGTTTTGCCAGAGGGATTATGTGCTTGCTGGAGACAGAGAGAGAGAGAGAGGGAGGGAGGGAGAGAATACAAGAGAGACACCCCCCCCCCCCCGGGGGGGAGGGTCACACCACAACCCCCTCCCCC
>NW_006159632.1:1238168-1239112 GCF_000334495.1 Tupaia belangeri chinensis
GAGAGAGGGAGGGAGGGAGAGAATACAAGAGAGCCCCCCCCCCCCCGTGGGGCATGGTCATACCACAATCCCCTCTCCGTCTCTCCCTCCTTTGGGGATTTTGGGGCACGAATGCACATGCGCCTAGTGTTTCCCAAGCCACCAGGTCCAGGACCTAAGCCATGCTGTTGGCCATGCGGGATGCTGCCTGACGGTTAAGTTACAGTGCAGGACAAGGAGATAATGCAAGTTACGGCGCTGGACTTCCACATGGCCAAGTCTCAGACCCAGAGGCTTGAAACTCTCACTGGGTGCGTGTACGTGTGCCCACAATCCTGGGAGAAGCATGGAGGAAGACTGTGGTATGGCCCCCCCAGAGGCTGATTTCCTACTCTCTCTCCAGTGAGTGCACGCACCCTGTAGCAAAACTCAAAAAAAGGTTAAAATGTACCTACCGAGTATACGACCTGAAAACTCCACTGCTAAGTATTTACCTAAATGAATAGCACGTATCTACAGCGACATGACCGAGTATCCACAGCTCCCAAGTGCTCGTTGGGAAGGCCTCGCGACGACACCGTCTACCTGTGAGCCAGCTGGCAGCGGCCCTCCTCAGCGTCGGTCTCCGTCCCACCAACTGCCAGCCGGCCACCGTGTACCCAGGATGTCTTCAGCACCACGGGTCTGGGGCTCTGTACCTGCTGTCTTCCAGAGAGGGCTTGCCTATGTTCTGGTAGGCAGATGAAGCGGGTACAGGTTAGGGACTGGTTTGCTTTAATATTTAATTTTATTATTATTTTAATTTGCTATAAGGTACACGTGCTCTCACCAGTGAGAGAGAGTGACAAAGCCAGCCACGAGGTCCAGTACTCAAAGCACGGTCAGCCAGGTGGGAGTCCAGCGCCCTCACCACCACCTGCTAGCCCTCCAGGATGCCCTGCCGATGCTGCACGTAGGCTGGGGCC
>NW_006159632.1:1239841-1247025 GCF_000334495.1 Tupaia belangeri chinensis
CGCCGCCTCCCTGTGAGCCAGCTGGCAGCGGCCCTCCTCAGCGTCGGTCTCCGTCCCACCAACTGCCAGCCGGCCACCGTGTACCCAGGATGTCTTCAGCACCACGGGTCTGGGGCTCTGTACCTGCTGTCTTCCAGAGAGGGCTTGCCTATGTTCTGGTAGGCAGATGAAGCGGGTACAGGTTAGGGACTGGTTTGCTTTAATATTTAATTTTATTATTATTTTAATTTGCTATAAGGTACACGTGCTCTCACCAGTGAGAGAGAGTGACAAAGCCAGCCACGAGGTCCAGTACTCAAAGCACGGTCAGCCAGGTGGGAGTCCAGCGCCCTCACCACCACCTGCTAGCCCTCCAGGATGCCCTGCCGATGCTGCACGTAGGCTGAGGCCTCTCCTCGGTGGGCCTGAGGCTGACTGTGAGCTTCGAGAACTGTGCCCGTCAGAAGCTCTCTGCCTTAAGAACAGGTCAAGAACTCAGCAGGTATCTGAGGGGGACAGCAGCTCCTCATGGGTGATTCCTCCACGCCTCCTGTATGCCTGGACCTCACTTCCCTGCCACCCCACTTCTGACTTGTCAGCCCTTAACTCCAAACTAGCCTTTCCAGACCTCAGACTGACAAAAGTCCAGCTGGCAGCCTTACTTCTCAGCAGCAGCTTTCAGCCTAGGCCACCTACCCGGAGTCTTGACCCGCCCGCCCACTGCCCAGAGCTGGCGCCTACTCAGTGCTGAGGCTCCCGCTCCGCGTGCGGCGAGTGGCTGCCGGGCATCTGCCCAGGAATCCCACGCAGCCGTCAGAAATGTACGACCGGCTCATTTTCGTTGGTTTTTTCAAAGATAAGCTCCCAAAAGCATTTTTAAAACATTTTTATTTGCTATAGCATGCACATGCTTGCCAGGAAAGACAGGCAGAGAGTGAGAAAGCAACCCCAGGTGCTTCTTCGAGCCGTCAGGCCCTGGGCTCAGGCAGCAGGCAGCCACCCCGGCCACGCACTGGCCCTCCGCTGCACTGGGTGGGAGTCAGTCCACCGCGACCTAATGCAGCTCACCCAGAGACCATGGCTCCAGGTAACCCTGGTGTCCTAGCGCAGTCCGGCAGCTGAACGCGCAAGGAGCTCCGCTTCTACTTCACAGGAATGCGCGCGAGGCGGCCCACTACGGTTCGTGTTCGTGAGGGTCTTTCCAGACAGCTTCTATCAGATCAGGATATTCCTTCCTATTCCTTTTCTACATTTAATCGTTAAAAAGTACTGAACTTTATCAATACATTTTCTGTTGCTATTGATGCAACCGTAGTTTTTCTCTTTTCATCTTTTAATTTTATATTTGTATATTTTCATGTTAAATTATATTGGAGCACACGTGCTCGCCAGGGAGAGAGGAGGATGAGAAATCACCCTCCGGGGGGCTGGCCATACCCAATTCCCACTCCTCCACCCTCCTCTCAGGATCTGAGGAAGTATGCACGCGTGCCTGGCATCATCTTCCAGCCACAGGGTCTGAGACTCAAACCCCAAAGTTGGCCATGTGGGGTCCAGCTGCCTTCTCCAAGCTGCTGCTGCCCCCACACTCACTGAAGTTTCTACGAGCAAAGAGCAGGCTGGTTCTGGCCCCTTCGAATATCCCACAATGTTGAGAGGTGACCCGCACACCCCATGAAAAGCGGGGGGCACACCAGCCCACACTGCCCGAGACCGAGGAGGACCTATGATGCAGCAGGAGGGGGACAAGGCGGCACTGTCACCGGAGACAGGGCACTGAGGACTGCTCCTTCTCCTGCCCCTTGAGGGCACAGCGCCGCGGCTCACCGTGACCGACCAGGTCTTCGAGGGAGCCCTCATCACGTGTCCTCGGTGACTGGGCGTGTGAGTGGCTGCACGGTGTGTTGACTTTTCTAAACTCATGTTAACGTGAACTGACTTACTCCTTGGAAGTTGCACCAAAGCTCAAAAAGCACTCTTAGAAACAGGAAGCCGAGGACGAAGCTGGAAGGGGTTTGGAGTGATGGCGGGAAAGCCAGCTGTGGGGATAGTCAGCCAGCCAGACGGCTCTCAGGGAAGTCGAAGCCCATCGAGGCCCGGCGCCCACCACACGGCAGATGTCTGGCACCTCTGTTCACCAGGAGTGGGGAGGAGCTCCTGCCTCTGCACACACTGGGCGGGCGACACGCAGTGCTAACCATAGGCCCCTCCTCCCAGACAGAGCGGTGTGCACTTGTGTGCAGCACACGTGTGCACACACACGCCTGATCCTGCCCTAGCACTGAGGGGCTGGCTCCACCAAGACTTCGGGTGCCGGGACACCATGCCCGTTCCCAGGGTGGCTGCTCAGAGCGTCATGTCAGGCCAGGTGAGAAGGCACGGGGCCAGGCAGGCTGGGCGCCACCAAGCCTGGAGGGCCGAGGCAGTCCCCGACTGCTGGGAGCCGCGCTTAGCAGCACAGCACACCTCAGGGAGGCCTGGAGCTGCCTCCTCTGCAGGAGCAGTACCTGCAGCCCACGAGGCTCCACGCCCTCCACGAGGACAGAAGGGGTGGGTGACCTCACACCTGCTATCGCTACGCGCCCCGTTGGCGAGGAACTGGCCTGGTGCCTGCCTGATGAGAGCACACGGGCATGAGGGCACATGAACAGGGGCCCATGTCCCGCGGCGCATCTCCCAGGGCCTCCGCCACCGCCTGCATGCCCACCAGCACCTCCTCGTGTGGCGGCCACTGTCCGAGCTGGCTGGGTGAGCAGTTTAAAGGGCAGGTGTAAACGCTCTCCCCTGTGGCTGCACATCCCCCAGCCCCGTAACCAGCCAGACCTACGGAACCCAGGGCTCTTCAGGCCGTCACCCACAGGCCTCGCAGCACGGGCCTGGGTTGGTGACAGTGAAGCCACAGCGGCAGGGCAGCGGCCCATCCCGCGGGCACAGAACGGACGCTCCACACCCGGGTGGGAGGGACGCCCAGCTGGACCCTCCACACTCTCTCCCCAGGGCAAACATGGCTCATCACTCTCCCTACTCCTCCCTCCCCACAAATACGCCCCAAGGGTCGCTGCTGACATCACCAGGCCCCCTCAAACGCACTTCCGCACCTGCTTCAGCCCACACTCCCAGTAAACAGCTTCCACAGCCAAGCTCGGTCTTCACTTGGTGAACCCAGTAATCACTCTGTAAGTCAAAGCTCTTGCTAACCTGACGCAAATCACCCAAAATTAGCATTCTCCTCCCCTCGATGCCAACGGGTGCAGTGATTCAGCCCTGCCAACTACCCGCCTGTGGCTCTGGGGTCATGCTGACACCCTGTTGGACCCACTTTCCCTTTGTACCTGCACCCACAACCCCGTGTCCCTCCAACCAGCCGCTGCCTCAGCTCCCCGTGCTGCTCGGGCGACGCCACGGTGGTCCTGCCTGGCGGAAGGTTCAGCTAGCTGGTGGGAGGGGCAGGAAGAAGTGTGTGCCACCCGCGTCCCAGCTAAAGGAGGGGTCCGTTTCCGTAGCCGGGTGGCCAGCGGGCAAGCTTCAGCCATTCCTAGGCTCCACCTGCCTCCCGGGGACGCTCAGCCGGATTTGCTGCGTGAGGCAGTTCAGAAGCACTGCAGGGGCACTGCAGCGCTCACGGCCTGCCATGACGACTGGCCACCACGGACTGGGCGGCTTTGGGAAGGCCCAGCGGAGGGGCCACCCTGGCTCCCGTGAGGAGCCTGCGCACTGGACAGTGCAGGGCATCTTGGAGGACCCCGGGCACGCTCGAGATGAGCAGCTTCCTGGAATTAAGCCCAATAATGGGGTCTCCCCACTCACCCTTACTCTTTTCATAATCTGCTGCAGAGCGTGTGTGCTCGCTGGAGAGAAAGCACCCGCAGGATGGCTACCCAACAGCCCCTTCCTCACTCTCCTTCCTTCCAGGATTTTGGACATGCACACGTGCGCCCAGCCTGCTTCTTCAAGTGCTAGGTTCAGGGAACCTCGGGGTTGGCCATGTGGGACCTAGCTGCCTTCACCTCCATGCCACCTGCTGGCCTGCCCTCGAGCCCTACCCGGCAGGCTCACTGCACGATCCTCAGTCCTGGAAGGTCACGCGTGCTCTTCCTCTGTGAGCATCTCCTCAGAGTAAGAGCCGCGCCTCCGTCTCCCCGGCAGGTGCAGCCTGTCTGTCTGTCCTAGGCGGCGTTCAATCACAGCACATGAAGGCTCGCATTCTCTCTGTGGCCAGCTGGGCAGTGCACTGTGAAATTCCAGCAGGTTTCTAAAGTTTTCAGCTGGGACAAGCTGATGGCATAATGGTTACGTCGCTGGACTCCCACATGGTGACCGGAGTCCAAGTCCTGGACCTGGAGACTAGAAATTGTCAGAAGTGTGTGCATTGTGCCCCAAACCCCAAGAATGGAGGGAAAGGGACTGTGGCGTGGCCATTCCCCCTGGTGGGTGATTTCTCACCTGTGTCTCCAGAGAGCGCATGTACCCTATAGCAAAAATCTTTCAATAAATAAATGTTTTCAGTTTATTGATATTTTTTCTAATCACAAAAGAAAATCTTACCCAAAGACATCTCTGCTGAGGTGAAATCGACCAAAAACAGACACACCCCACTTCCTCTCTCGGATCAGGTCACCCACCAGTTTGCTACGGTGTGGAATGGGGTGGCTATTAACAAGGGGACTCCAAAACAAAATTTGAAATCCAAACATAGCTTTTTCATAACATGTGCTTCTATGAACTTTCTGAAGATTGCACATCCATCCAATGATTGGGGTTTTTTGAGAGTTTGTTTCTGTGTTTCTGTTTGTTTAGTTTTGCTGTAGTACACATGCACTTGGTAGAGAGACAGAGACGGAAAGTGAGCACTCACCCCCAGGGAGGCTGGCCACCACCCACAATCCCTTCTCCTCCATTCTCCTTGGGATTCTGAGCACGCACACGTGCCCAGCTGAGTTTTAAGCTCTGGATCCGGGACTCCAACCGCTGTTAACTGCACGGGAGTCCAGCGATGTGACCACTATGCGGTCCGCTGTTCCCCCACTCCACGCTAATTGGTATTTAATCCCAAACTTTACTCATGATTCAGCAGTTTCACAGTCCAGGGGAGAGAGCTGGGATCCTGCAAACCAGAACCTAGTCCTGGCTCTGCCACAGCGCAGGTGTGGATCCAGCAGTCGGGCTGGATTCGGCTCCTGGGGGCTCGGAATGGGGCTGGCCATGGCCCCCAGCCAGACACCACAGGACAGCGGCACGAAGGGGTCGAGGAGCCACTTGCTACCCTTTTTGGAAAAAAGCATTGTTTTCACAACCACCAAGCACCTTAACACTAAGGCATTTCCCCTGAACCCTTCACATAATGACACGCTCATCTCGACAGTTTTAAAAATAACTTAGACACATCTGCTTAAAATAGCTTTTCTGTGTCTTATGACTGACAACAGATAAGCCTCTCCACTCAGGGATGACTGATCCCTTGCCTGAGCATGGGGCCAGCAGGTGGCGTGATGGTTAAGGGGCTGGGCTCACCCACGGCCGACCAGTTCGAGTCCCAGACCTGACAGCTGGCATGCACGCTCTCTCATCCCGCCGCCTCTGGTGAGCATACATGCTCGATAACAAATATAAAATAACAAGGGGCTGGCAGGTGGCATGGTGGGTAAAGGTGCTGGATCCCCACATGGTGCCGAGCAGGTGGCATGGTGGGTAAAGATGCTGGATCCCCACATGGTGACAATTCAAGTCCCGGACCTGGTGACTGATTTCCCACTTTCCCTTTCTCTTTGTCTCTCTCTGGTCAAATTTAAAAATAACAACAACAAATGGAATGAAATAAATTTTAATAAAAAATAAATTAAAATTCTTAAAAAAAAAAAAAGAAAAAAGAACAGATGGGCTGCAAGCTCTTAGCTCCTCCCCCGCTGCTCCCGCTCCCCACAGAGCAGGCTGCCTCCGAGTCTGCGCCCGGAAGGAGCTGGATGGGCGGGCATCGTCCACACACCCCTGGTTTTTGTTTCTTCCGTTCCTAGAATATGGAATCCCAAGGTTCTCAAAGTTATTTCATCCAAGACCCTCTCCTAGACAAGAACAACTGTGTGATGTCTCCAAAAGGCCGTGTTGCACTTTGGAAGGAGCACTGGACGCATGTAAATGGTACAGGAAGTCCACGTGTCAAGAAACGAGCCCAGGACGGCTTCGTGGCCTGGCAGTGCAGCTGCATCCCAAATGTCCGAGTCCTAGACCGGGCTGCTGAGACACGCTGGGCCTGTGTCCACGTGTCCAAAGTCCCGAGAGGAGGGACCAGGAAGGAGGGGCTACAGCGTAACCCCCCGCCCACCCCCGGGAGGGATGCTTCCTCCTCTCCCCGCTTCTCTGCAATGTGCATCCTCTAGCAAAAAGGAAATGGGGTCAAGTTTGGGACGAGAGTACTCAGCGGGTGGTCACCACGGCTGTGACGGCGAAGGAAAAGGAGGTGCACTGGTCTGCACGTTCATGTCTCTCAGAATGCACACGCTGCCACCTGACGCCCGGTGCGGTGGTGTTCAGACGTGGCACCTTTGCAAGGGGATCAGGCCAGGAGGGTGCAGCCCTAGTAGGGTCACTGTGTCCTACACAGGCCTGAGGGCTGCCTCACTCCCCTCCTTCCGCGTGAGGATGCAGAGCAGAAGCTAGCAGCCTGGAAGAGGGCCTGGGAGGCTCATAAGGTTGCGGGGGCCTCTGCAGTCACCTTCCCGTCTTCAGCTCTCCTCGGCCACGCTCTCCTGGCTGCTGCTCCTCCCATGCCTGTGCCTGCACTGGGACTCTCCTCCCATTTCCCTTCAGATGCTCCATCAGAAACCCTGCGCCTATAGCCAGCCTCCCATCTCCAGCTGGCCTCCCGATTCTCTGCAGACACTCGGCCTCGGTGCCAGTCTCGTATCCAAGCACCAGTACTCAGCCCACTCACAGGACTGTCCTCGAACTCCCCTCCCCTCCCCCAGTCTCTGCCTTCGGGAGCAGGACCGCCAGCACTCGCTCCGAGCAGCGCCCTGGCAGGCACGTACACCCCCACCTCCTGCCCGCCTCTGCCCCTGCTGTGCACTCTAAGACGCCCTCCTCTCCTGACAGCATCTGACAGACACCACGCGAGGGTGCCAGGCCAGCTCCAGCATTCCCCCTTGGCTGCACTGCTGTTTGCACTGCAGCTAGTGCATGCTGGTGTCCCGCGTTCAACACGCACCGGC
>NW_006159632.1:1247036-1255333 GCF_000334495.1 Tupaia belangeri chinensis
ACAGGCCAGGCCGGGCACACGCAGCGCCCACCGCCCGCCCTCCCAGAACTGCCTCCCAGCCCGCACCTCCCACGGGTCACGCCCACGGGGAGTGGTGGTAAACCGGCTACCATCCTGTCACTTTCTTTCTGCATGCCTGCTTATCGCACGTGCATGCGCAGACGAGCCTTTGGTTTGCTTGGTTTGGAGCTCAATAAAAATAGTAGCAGGCCATATGTGGTCTCCTGGGGCTTTTTATAAAAATAAAATCTGATTCACTCTCACTGTGAGGACCCGCTCCAGTCCATCCGTTCCACAGCTAAACGACACCCCAAGGGTGAACTAAGCTCACCCATGTCCAGGCCCCTGGAGACAGCAGGCCCGCACCCTGCCCAGTCAGGGCGAGTGTGTGTGCATGCACTGCCTCGGCGGCCACGTGCAGCTGACTGGAGCAAGCCGTAGGCCATGCGGGGTGCGCCGTGCAGCTACCCTCTGAGTGGCGGTGCCCGTCCAGAGCAAGCCGTCAGCCATGCGGGGTGCGCCGTGCAGCTACCCTCTGAGTGGCGGTGCCCGTCCAGAGCAAGCCGTCAGCCATGCGGGGTGCGCCGTGCAGCTACCCTCTGAGTGGCGGTGCCCGTCCAGAGCAAGCCGTCAGCCATGCGGGGTGCGCCGTGCAGCTACCCTCTGAGTGGCGGTGCCCGTCCAGAGCAAGCCGTCAGCCATGCGGGGTGCGCCGTGCAGCTACCCTCTGAGTGGCGGTGCCCGTCCAGAGCAAGCCGTCAGCCATGCGGGGTGCGCCGTGCAGCTACCCTCTGAGTGGCGGTGCCCGTCCAGAGCAAGCCGTCAGCCATGCGGGGTGCGCCGTGCAGCTACCCTCTGAGTGGCGGTGCCCGTCCAGAGCAAGCCGTCAGCCATGCGGGGTGCGCCGTGCAGCTACCCTCTGAGTGGCGGTGCCCGTCCAGAGCAAGCCGTCAGCCATGCGGGGTGCGCCGTGCAGCTACCCTCTGAGTGGCGGTGCCCGTCCAGAGCAAGCCGTCAGCCATGCGGGGTGCGCCGTGCAGCTACCCTCTGAGTGGCGGTGCCCGTCCAGAGCAAGCCGTCAGCCATGCGGGGTGCGCCGTGCAGCTACCCTCTGAGTGGCGGTGCCCGTCCAGAGCAAGCCGTCAGCCATGCGGGGTGCGCCGTGCAGCTACCCTCTGAGTGGCGGTGCCCGTCCAGAGCAAGCCGTCAGCCATGCGGGGTGCGCCGTGCAGCTACCCTCTGAGTGGCGGTGCCCGTCCAGAGCAAGCCGTCAGCCATGCGGGGTGCGCCGTGCAGCTACCCTCTGAGTGGCGGTGCCCGTCCAGAGCAAGCCGTCAGCCATGCGGGGTGCGCCGTGCAGCTACCCTCTGAGTGGCGGTGCCCGTCCAGAGCAAGCCGTCAGCCATGCGGGGTGCGCCGTGCAGCTACCCTCTGAGTGGCGGTGCCCGTCCAGAGCAAGCCGTCAGCCATGCGGGGTGCGCCGTGCAGCTACCCTCTGAGTGGCGGTGCCCGTCCAGAGCAAGCCGTCAGCCATGCGGGGTGCGCCGTGCAGCTACCCTCTGAGTGGCGGTGCCCGTCCAGAGCAAGCCGTCAGCCATGCGGGGTGCGCCGTGCAGCTACCCTCTGAGTGGCGGTGCCCGTCCAGAGCAAGCCGTCAGCCATGCGGGGTGCGCCGTGCAGCTACCCTCTGAGTGGCGGTGCCCGTCCAGAGCAAGCCGTCAGCCATGCGGGGTGCGCCGTGCAGCTACCCTCTGAGTGGCGGTGCCCGTCCAGAGCAAGCCGTCAGCCATGCGGGGTGCGCCGTGCAGCTACCCTCTGAGTGGCGGTGCCCGTCCAGAGCAAGCCGTCAGCCATGCGGGGTGCGCCGTGCAGCTACCCTCTGAGTGGCGGTGCCCGTCCAGAGCAAGCCGTCAGCCATGCGGGGTGCGCCGTGCAGCTACCCTCTGAGTGGCGGTGCCCGTCCAGAGCAAGCCGTCAGCCATGCGGGGTGCGCCGTGCAGCTACCCTCTGAGTGGCGGTGCCCGTCCAGAGCAAGCCGTCAGCCATGCGGGGTGCGCCGTGCAGCTACCCTCTGAGTGGCGGTGCCCGTCCAGAGCAAGCCGTCAGCCATGCGGGGTGCGCCGTGCAGCTACCCTCTGAGTGGCGGTGCCCGTCCAGAGCAAGCCGTCAGCCATGCGGGGTGCGCCGTGCAGCTACCCTCTGAGTGGCGGTGCCCGTCCAGAGCAAGCCGTCAGCCATGCGGGGTGCGCCGTGCAGCTACCCTCTGAGTGGCGGTGCCCGTCCAGAGCAAGCCGTCAGCCATGCGGGGTGCGCCGTGCAGCTACCCTCTGAGTGGCGGTGCCCGTCCAGAGCAAGCCGTCAGCCATGCGGGGTGCGCCGTGCAGCTACCCTCTGAGTGGCGGTGCCCGTCCAGAGCAAGCCGTCAGCCATGCGGGGTGCGCCGTGCAGCTACCCTCTGAGTGGCGGTGCCCGTCCAGAGCAAGCCGTCAGCCATGCGGGGTGCGCCGTGCAGCTACCCTCTGAGTGGCGGTGCCCGTCCAGAGCAAGCCGTCAGCCATGCGGGGTGCGCCGTGCAGCTACCCTCTGAGTGGCGGTGCCCGTCCAGAGCAAGCCGTCAGCCATGCGGGGTGCGCCGTGCAGCTACCCTCTGAGTGGCGGTGCCCGTCCAGAGCAAGCCGTCAGCCATGCGGGGTGCGCCGTGCAGCTACCCTCTGAGTGGCGGTGCCCGTCCAGAGCAAGCCGTCAGCCATGCGGGGTGCGCCGTGCAGCTACCCTCTGAGTGGCGGTGCCCGTCCAGAGCAAGCCGTCAGCCATGCGGGGTGCGCCGTGCAGCTACCCTCTGAGTGGCGGTGCCCGTCCAGAGCAAGCCGTCAGCCATGCGGGGTGCGCCGTGCAGCTACCCTCTGAGTGGCGGTGCCCGTCCAGAGCAAGCCGTCAGCCATGCGGGGTGCGCCGTGCAGCTACCCTCTGAGTGGCGGTGCCCGTCCAGGCCCCTGCCACTGCAAGTCCCATGGTCTTCTGAACACGTGTCCTGGGAGCCCGAGTCTACTTGTGACAGCTGTGAGGGGACCTCCCTGGCATCGACTCACTCCTGGCTGCAAGGCTACTGACAACCTGCTGTTTCAGTCTTCCACTAATTTAAAAATAGAAATTCTTTTTTTTTTTTTAAAGGAAAGATGTAAAGCACATGTGCTCGCCACAGACAGAGAGAAATCAGCTCCCCACCCCAACGCCAGGAATGGCCACACCACAATCCCTTCTCCTCTGTTCTCCTCTTGGGATTTTGGGCACACATGCACATGCACCAGAGCGAGTTTCAAGCCTCTGGGTCCAGGACTCGAACCACGGTTGGTTACCGACCTGTAAAGCACACATTCTGGCCTGTCATTTCACTTCAGTTGTTTCTTTGCCTGAACTCGCCTTGGTTGAGGCTTGGGTAAACCAGTGACCAACCCCACACGGACTAGCCCCAGTCTGACCAACCGCCCCCATTCTGACCAGCCCACCCTGACCGCCGCCACTCTGACCAGCTCTAGTCTGACCAGCCCACTCTGACTAGCACGGTCCCAGGGCTGCTTTCTGCCCTGAGCCTCTTTCACATCAGGCCTGAAACTTGTGCTCTCGTATTTAAGTCCCTAATAGCCATGGCTGGTGCTGGGCAAGCTGGGGTAGGAGCCATGAGGCTGGGGTTGGGACCACTGAGTAGCCCTCAACCATTTGCTGGGGGCATACCTGAGAAGTGAGGAGGAGCTTATGTGCTCAGCTGTGAACAAGCAGGAGCAGGGTTAGAGCCCCTGTCTCCACCAGCACCCACAGCTCAGCCTCCTCAGTGTAGACAGCAGAGCCAGCAGCAGAGCATGGATGGTTCTGGAAACATGTTTCTTGCAAGAACTAAGTCGGACCTTTCCTGAATTGGAACGAGGAGCTGAGTCCCCGGTGGGGATGACGAGGAGGAGCTCTGGGTGGACAGTCAGCAACAGGGCACCTGGCTCGGAGCTGACCTGCCTGTCCCACCTGACGCCATTTCCTGGCACGCCTGAGTCTGGCTACACGGGACGTGTCCCTGTCACATTTCATAATCTCTAACAATCACATAGTGCTCACACTTGCACAAATTGTTTTTGCCTTCAGGGAAAAAAGGAATCTGTCCCAGGGTTAGAGCACTCCGCGGAAGCTGTTCTATCGCACGCACAGCCAAGGGGGAGGCATGGTGAAATCGGGAGACTCAGTTCAATAAATGCAAGGCATCCTGAGTGACCCCACAGAAAGGGCGTATTATTAAAAACTCTGTCGGGCCAGCAGGCAGCATGGTGGTTAGTGTGCTGGACTCCCACACAGCCGAGCACAGTGTGAGTCCTGGACCCAGAGGCTTGAAAATCACACTGGGAGCATGTTCGTGTGTTCCCTCTCCCTATCTCTCTCCAGCAAGCACAGATGCCCTATGGCAAAAAAGTTAAAAAGAAGAGATTACACATAGCCAGCAGGTGGCATGGTGGTTAAGGCATTGGATCGCACATGGCTGATTGCATGGTTCAAATCCCACACCTCACAGCGTGAAAAACACACTGGGTACCTGTGTGTGGATGCCCAAAATCCTGAGAGGAAGATGAAGAGATTGTGGCATGGCCATCCTTCCTGAGTAGCTTCTCACTGTCCCTCTCTCTCTGGCCAGTGCAAGCACCTGCAGCAAAAAGACTGAAAACAAAACTACGTGTGGATTTCAATTTTTTGTCACCAAAATAAACTTGTACTTTAATTCCATTTCTCCATGAATTTTTCAAATCCCCTTATAATTAAGCTGTCCGAAGGTTGTGCTTTCTCTCACGGAAGAATGTACCAAAGCCTGAGTAACATCCCTGCCATGGGACAGAAACACGTCCCTCAAGCGAGGGGCTTGTGTGCTGGGCCCTGCCCTTCCCCGGGCCAAGAATACTGCTTTGAAGAAAAAGCAGGGGGCCATCACCTTACAGGCAGCTGCCATGGACACGCAGGGCTAGCGCCTCCCAGGTGTCCCCTCTGTCCGCCAATAAACCTGCACACACGCGGGACAGAACTGCCCTGGGCAGAGCCAGCTCACACGGCAGGAGGTGAGGAAGAGAGGGCTGGCAACAGAGGACGGCCAACCTCGTGAGTGCAAGACACTGGGAGTGGCTTCTCCCTCCAGGCAGTTGACGCGGCTTTGACAGAGCCAGCGCCCGGCGGAGTGCGCCCGCGTGGTGCCACCCATCCCGTCACCTCCACCTCCAACCGCCTCCCCACGAGCGCCTACGTCCTGAGCTGAGGGGCCGGTTCACCGGTACAGAGACACACTACGTGCTTCCTGTGCCGGACCAGGCGACACGTCCGCCACGCCCCATCTTACTTTGTCTGCCCCTCGTGCCGAGGGGACAACTAAAACCTCTGTTCCATTTTACAGCCAAGACAGTGACTTGGAGGCTCAGCTCAAATCTGAACCCAAGAGGGTCGGATTAAAGCCCACGCCCTTAGCCATGCGGCTGATATACCAAGGATGAGCCACTGTGTGCCGACCTGCACGAGCTTGGTGCTGGGTTGGTTCAGAAAACGAAGAACCAAGGGACTTGACCACCCACCTCTCCGGCTCTGCAGCCGGCATCGCGGCTCTGAGCCTGCTGAGTGCTGGGAAGGCTAAATGCTGCTACCCACCCGTAACAGACTGCCTCTGCCCGGCCTGCTGCCTCCGGGCGGGGAACGTGGAATCACAGGGACAAGGCTGCCGTGTGAGCAGTGCACAACCTTCAAAACCAAGGTCTTCTGGGACCAGCAGTTGGCGTAATGGCTGTCGCTGGGCTCCCAGGTAGCCAACCACGGTTTGAGTCCTGGACCCGGTGGTTTAAACTCACGCCGGGCACGTGTGCATGCGTGCCCAAGATCCCGAGAGGAGACTGGAGGAGAAGGGATTGTGGAGTGACCATCCCCCGCGGGGGGTGATTTCTCGCTTTCTGTCTCTGTCTTTCTGGTGAGCGTATGCGCCCTATAGCAAAAACCTCTCAAAAAAAACTAAAACGAAAACAAAACAAAACAAGGTCTCCCAGGGATGGCAGTGTCACGGTTTCCTCGCTGACACAACCCATGCTGGCCACACGCAGAGGAGGGCACCTGCTCCTCAGAGCCCCTCAGCCACACAGGCACCTCTCCCCTCCGGCTCAGCCCCACACTTCTTTACTAGGAAACATGAAAACGGAGCAGGTGGCCCCTGGGTGTCAGCTGAGTGTGGGCGGGACAAGTGGGAATGCGACACGCAGGGCCTGTCTTTAGCCACAGTGCAGGCCACGCACCCCAGGGCCTGATGAAAGAGAAAGACCTGGCCCTTCAGGCTCCGCCCACAGTCTTCCCAAAGCGGAGTCAACCAGGAAAGACCTGGCCCTTCAGGCTCCAGCCCACAGTCTTCCCAAAGCGGAGTCAACCAGGTGCGCTTGGCTTTTTGCAGTTGCTGATTTAAGGCAATCTGGCAACCCTGCCGGGGAGTCAGGCTGAGTGGTGAAAGCGACAGCTAGTCTGTGTCATACCCCAGGACGGGGCCAAGCCACTTCTCCACCTGGGCCACAGGCATGCCCTTCCTCGAAGCGTAGTCCTCAACCTGCAAAAGACGACACACGTGGGACCAGAGTGTAGGACCACTGCTCCGAGGCCGCGGGGTTTGCAGCAAGCACCCAGCAGCCATCAACTAAGTTCAGAGACATTGTCCGTCTCCCAGGTCCTCCGTTCTCACGCAGGGTAACAGCATGCGGTCGAAATCTGGAGTTCAGAAGCTGGCTGGCCGGCTGGCCGTGTGTGTGAGAGAAGGGAGAAGGGCTTGAAACCAAAGGAAGACACTGACCAGGGAAAATCTCTTCATTCACATTTAAAGTAAAGTAGGTCCCAGAGCTCCATTCAAAATAAGACAGGCCTCTAGGGAAGTCGCCCATGAAGAAACTGCGAACTCACCTGATCCTTGTAAATCCTCCCCACAGCGAAGTACCTGGCCTTGCGGTGGGAGAAGTAGAGCCCCGACACCGCAGACGCCGGGGCCATGGCCAAGGACTCCGTGAGCCTGATACCTGGGGAGGGAGAGTGGGCAGGGCGGGCTCACCACCGAGCCTCACAGGGCAGGGGCTGCCAGCCCCAGCCATCCCTCCGGACACGTCGGACACGAGTGAGGACACGCCCCTCAACAGACGCGGGGCACACAGGACTGTGCTACCAGCCTGGGAACCACGCGCCCACTCGGCCATGCGGGAGCAGCTGGGAGGCCGTGTGTGCTGAGCCTGGGTGCCCCCCGACAGCTCTGCAGGCTCTGGGCAACCTCTCAGGGGTGAGCAGTCAGCTCTTCCATGGCATCGCAGGGGGGCTACATGGCTGTCTACCCAAGCCCCTCATCTGATGGACCAGGAAGCAGAGCACCTCAAGGTCACCTGTCTGCCAAGGCCATCCTGCCAGCTCCCGGCAGAGGGCACCAAGCCAGGTTTCCCAGCTCCCGGGGTCAACACCATGCCGCTGCTCACTCAGTCCCAGACCCTGACTTCCCCAGCTCTGACGCGTGCTTCCAGCCAGTTCCACTGAAAACTGCTTCCCGCAGGCAGTGCAGTGAGGGTGTGACAAGGCTGCCCAATGCCACTCTGGGCTGGGGACACGTGGGTCAGGTGGTGGGTCTCGGTAACCAAAACGCACATGCCACGTCACGCTCTGACCACTGGGATTGAGCACAGGCCAGGGCAGACACCCCGACGGCGAGGGGGAGCATGCTGCGAGCAGAGGGACACGCAGACCTCGGGGCAGGGCAAGCCGGCCCCGGGTGAGTGGGCCGAATCCCCTTACAGGTAAAGAGCAGTCAGAAAACGCCAGAACGGCTCAGCAGAGACCTGGGATGCAGACGGTCTCAGCATCAGCCCCGCTGCCGCCTGCCCCAGCCCTCAACCCCCAGCACAGCCCAGTGCCTCCCGCCCTCACTACCTGTGGCCCGCTCGATGTCAGCCAGCCTCCACATGGTGAGCTTCTCGGTGTGGTCGGGCTGGCTGGGGTACCCGGGTGCTGGCCGGATGCCCTGGAAGCGCAGCCGGCGCAAGTCGGCCACGCTTAGCTGCTCACTGCCGCCGTAGGCCCACAGCTCCCGGCGCACCCGCTCATGGAGCTCCTCAGCGAAGGCCTAGGGCACAGGCTCTGCGTCAGGGGTGGAGAGTCAGCGGGCCCACCTTGAACCAGAGCCCACGGGTGGGGAGTCGGCGGGCTCACCTGAACTGGAGCCCACGGGTGGGGAGTCGGCGGGCCCACCCTGAAGCAGAGCTCACGGATGAGGAGTC
>NW_006159632.1:1255585-1255817 GCF_000334495.1 Tupaia belangeri chinensis
GAGCCCACGGGTGGCGATTCGGCGGGCTCACCCTGAACCGGAGCCCATGGGTGGGGAGTCGGCGGGCTCACCCTGAACCGGAGCCCATGGGTGGGGAGTCGGTGGGCTGACCCTGAACCGGAGCCCATGGGTGGGGAGTCGGTGGGCCCACCCTGAAGCAGAGCCCACAGGTGGGGAGTCGGAGGCCACCTTGAACCGGAGCCCACTGGGCTAGGCCAGGGCCAGCACCCAG
>NW_006159632.1:1256780-1257921 GCF_000334495.1 Tupaia belangeri chinensis
GACCCGGAGCCCATGGGTGGGGAGTCGGCGGGCTCACCCTGAACCGGAGCCCATGGGTGGGGAGTCGGTGGGCTGACCCTGAACCGGAGCCCATGGGTGGGGAGTCGGTGGGCCCACCCTGAAGCAGAGCCCACAGGTGGGGAGTCGGAGGCCACCTTGAACCGGAGCCCACTGGGCTAGGCCAGGGCCAGCACCAAGGGCACGGTTGGGCTCCCAGCTGCCCACTCCTCTGGGTGGAAGTGCTCTCCCGAGTGCCCAGAGCACTCCAGGCCTGTGGGCATGAGTCCCTCCCGGGGCTGAGGCAGCCGCACCCCAGGCCCGAGAAGATGAAGAATCTGTAGAAAACACCGGTGTTGGGACAAGGAGCCCTGGAACGGAAGTCTGCTCTTAGCTGTTCGAGGCCCTTGGGGAAAACGTTGCGTCACAAGCTAAGAGAGACGTGGGGACCAGAGAGCTCCGGGTTCAAGGGCGACACCGGGGACGGCCACAGCATCACCTAGGGTCCCTCCTGCCCCAGATGACAAAGAGGGGCACCACGGGGTCACAGCCAGCTGTGGTGGCATTAAGATTGTCCGCATCACACTGAAGACAGGGCCCGTGTCTGGTGGCCGGGCCGTCCCCTGCACCCCCGGCACCCCATGCAGGCGTGGGCCTCCGGGGTCAGCAGGAGTGGCGCCTCACCTCTGCCAGCCGGTCCCCCAGCGCCTTCACCATGATGCTGCTGAAGTCGTCCCCGCTGTCCTCGTAGGCCCTGCTGAGCTCCTCCACCCCAAAGCAGGCGACGGCGAACAGGCCCAGGTAGTCGCGCACGCCGGAGTGCAGCGGGGCGACGAAGTCCGCCAGGCAGTGGTAGGGCTCCGAGCTGGCAGGGTCCTTCTCTGCCTGAAACCGGGCGAGACGGACGTCAGCACCGAGTGGCACAACGGCGGAGGCCCACATCCGTCAGGGGACACGGCACCTGCTTGTCCTCACACGGAGCGACACCTGGCACAGATGAGAAACACGGGCCAGAGGGACGGCGGCACCCTGACCCCACGACACCCACAGTCAGGCCTCCCACGGTGCTCGCCACAGCGACCCCGGGGGGCCCTGAGGGACACGACACGCGTGGTCAGAGCCCCACCAACCCCCGGGCTCCTTC
>NW_006159632.1:1258297-1258820 GCF_000334495.1 Tupaia belangeri chinensis
GCTCCTTCCCCTTGCCCCCCAGGGGCCTGGCGGACACGACACGCGTGGTCAGAGCCCCACCACCCCCCGGGTTCCTTCACATTGACCCCCGGGGGGCCTGGCGGACACGACACGCGTGGTCAGAGCTCCACCACCCCCCGGGTTCCTTCACAATGACCCCCGGGGGACCCTGAGGGACATGACACGTGTGGTCAGACCCCCCCTTCTCCCCAGACTCCTTCATACTGAACCCCGGGGTCCCTGACAGACACGACACACGTCAGACCCATGGCCCCACTGCAGCACATGCTGGGACCGGGGTCCTCGCACGGCCTCATTAAAACACAAGGTTTGTCCTAAAACGCTTCTGAGTCAGATCCACAGCAAGTCCTGGTGCCGAGTCTGGAAGGGGCCTCTGTCCTGCATCGACACACGGGCAGGTCACAGGCCGCAGCCATCAGTGGACACAGCCGTGCGGTGCCACGGGGAGGAACGGGACAGAGGAACCCACAGAAAAGGCGGGGGGACCGCTGTGGCTTGTCCT
>NW_006159632.1:1258851-1260218 GCF_000334495.1 Tupaia belangeri chinensis
CCGCTCTCCACCGGTGCGACTCTCCCCTCCACTGAGCCCACGAGTCAGGTCCCCGCACCCCAAAGGCTGAGGCTCTGTCGGGGAGGTGGCCTGAAGAGGCACCAGCATACCCTAAAAAAGGCCGAGGGGGAGAAGGCAGAACGACCTGCTGTAGCAGGGCCGCTTACGAGGGCCGGGACACCGCAGAGGCCGCTCACAGGTGAGCTCGAGCTCACGGGCTGAGCGCCCCAGCGCAGCGTGGGCCGGGCTGCCTGGGCGGGCAGTCAGAGGAGGAGCAGGGCCAGGAGGAGCGCGGGCCCAGCAGGGGTTTCCAACCTGGTCAGGAAGGGCGTCACGCACCAGAACCCACCGCTGTGAACTCACTGCAGCTCCAACCTTACCTTACTCCTCTCCAAGGCCTTGGTTAGGCCCTAAATTTAAGAGTCCCTTCAGATGTCCTTAGGGCCAAAATATCTGTCACTTGAATTACTTTGCGGATGCGGTTAAAAGCAATACTACTGGGACCAGCAGATGGCTTAATGGCTATGTCACTGGACTCCCATGTAGTTGACCATGGTTCAAGTCCCAGAGACTGCATGTGTATGCATGCCCAAGATCCCGAGAGGAGAATGGAGAAGGGATTGCAGCATGGTCATCCCCACTGGGGGGTGATTTCTCATGTTCTGTCTCTTCATCTCTCTCTTTCTGGTGCGTGCACGCGCCTTATAGCAAAAACCTCTCAAAAAAAAAAAAAAAAGAAATACTACTAGGGCCAGCAAGTGGGCTGCAGTTAAGGTGCTGGACTCCCACACGGCTGACTGTGGTTCAAGCCCTGGGCCTGGCGGCATTCTCTCTCTTTCTCTTTTCCTCAGGTGGTTTTCTCTCTCTCTCTCTCTCTCTCTGGTCAAATTGAAGAATAATAAGTAAATAATTAATTTTTAAAAAAGCAATATTGGGCCCAGCAGTTGGCACAATGACTATGTCACTGGACTCCCATGTATTCGACCATGGTTCGAGTCCTGGACCCAGTGTCTTAAACGCATGCTGAGCGCGTGTGCATGCGTGCCTAAGATCCTGAGGGGAGAATGGAGGAGAAGAGATTATGGCCTGGCCATCTCCCCCGAGGGGTGATTTCTCACTTTCTGTCTCTCTCTGTCTTTCTGGCAAGCGTATACGCCCTATAGCAAAACCTCTCAAAAACAAAGTATTACCATTTTTAAATCGCGGAAGATGACAGTAGGACTGAGAATAATTCATTGAAAATTACTAATTTTGCTAATGACTGGTGAATCCCAGCGTCTGCTCTCGATCTGGGTCCTGTGCTATGGCTAAGGGACAGGCACACGGAGAGAGGGCCACGAGGGAAGCCGTGAGGCGAGCCGGGGCGC
>NW_006159632.1:1260553-1261311 GCF_000334495.1 Tupaia belangeri chinensis
TGCTGGCCCTTCCCCCCCCCCTCCGCTCTCCACCGGTGCGACTCTCCCCTCCACTGAGCCCACGAGTCAGGTCCCCGCACCCCAAAGGCTGAGGCTCTGTCGGGGAGGTGGCCTGAAGAGGCACCAGCATACCCTAAAAAAGGCCGAGGGGGAGAAGGCAGAACGACCTGCTGTAGCAGGGCCGCTTACGAGGGCCGGGACACCGCAGAGGCCGCTCACAGGTGAGCTCGAGCTCACGGGCTGAGCGCCCCAGCGCAGCGTGGGCCGGGCTGCCTGGGCGGGCAGTCAGAGGAGGAGCAGGGCCAGGAGGAGCGCGGGCCCAGCAGGGGTTTCCAACCTGGTCAGGAAGGGCGTCACGCACCAGAACCCACCGCTGTGAACTCACTGCAGCTCCAACCTTACCTTACTCCTCTCCAAGGCCTTGGTTAGGCCCTAAATTTAAGAGTCCCTTCAGATGTCCTTAGGGCCAAAATATCTGTCACTTGAATTACTTTGCGGATGCGGTTAAAAGCAATACTACTGGGACCAGCAGATGGCTTAATGGCTATGTCACTGGACTCCCATGTAGTTGACCATGGTTCAAGTCCCAGAGGCTGCATGTGTATGCATGCCCAAGATCCCGAGAGGAGAATGGAGAAGGGATTGCAGCATGGTCATCCCCACTGGGGGGTGATTTCTCATGTTCTGTCTCTTCATCTCTCTCTTTCTGGTGCGTGCACGCGCCTTATAGCAAAAACCTCTCAAAAAAAAAAAAAAAA
>NW_006159632.1:1261381-1264177 GCF_000334495.1 Tupaia belangeri chinensis
TCTCTCTCTCTCTCTCTCTCTCTGGTCAAATTGAAGAATAATAAGTAAATAATTAATTTTTAAAAAAGCAATATTGGGCCCAGCAGTTGGCACAATGACTATGTCACTGGACTCCCATGTATTCGACCATGGTTCGAGTCCTGGACCCAGTGTCTTAAACGCATGCTGAGCGCGTGTGCATGCGTGCCTAAGATCCTGAGGGGAGAATGGAGGAGAAGAGATTATGGCCTGGCCATCTCCCCCGAGGGGTGATTTCTCACTTTCTGTCTCTCTCTGTCTTTCTGGCAAGCGTATACGCCCTATAGCAAAACCTCTCAAAAACAAAGTATTACCATTTTTAAATCGCGGAAGATGACAGTAGGACTGAGAATAATTCATTGAAAATTACTAATTTTGCTAATGACTGGTGAATCCCAGCGTCTGCTCTCGATCTGGGTCCTGTGCTATGGCTAAGGGACAGGCACACGGAGAGAGGGCCACGAGGGAAGACGTGAGGCGAGCCGGTGCTCAGCGCTCCCTCGGGGCCGCTGCAGTGACGGACAGCCATCGTGTGTGTGTGTGGCGGACAGCCATCGGGGGTGCCTGCTGGCGTGCTGTGGCCATCAGTCCTCACCTGGACGTGGCAGGGCTGTATGGACGGGCTCCCAGGCCCGCTGAGTCCACTGCGGTAACAGACTCAGACCGGGTCGTGTCCAGAGAGGAGGACCTACAGCAGGCACGGCCCCCAGGGCGGCAGTGACTGTGCGCCCTCCTGCTGTCAGTGCACACGGCCCCACGGGCTCACCTGATGGTCACTGGGGCCTGGAGTGGACTGTGTCGCTGACACGAAGCTCGGCTTACTCAGCCGTCACTGCCACCCCGGTTAGGGCCTTGGATCCCAGGAGGTGCTCGCTGCCCAAACCCGTCCGTACCTGCTGCCGTAGCCCGTAAAAGGTGGCTAAAGGCCCTGTGGCCGGGGGCACGGCGTCCTTGGCGTAGAGGTGAATGTCGTCTTGGACACTCTGTGCTGGCCAGAACCCAACCAAGCCCCTGGCCCGGAGCTTCTTCTGGCCAATCAGCGTGCTCAGCATGCTCTGGGCTTCCTCGTAGACTTTCCTGGCCTCCTCGCCTGGCAGAGAAGCACAGCTGGGATTCACCTCGAGGTGCCAACCACCACCAGCAGGGGGCGCTCCTCAGCCATGTTCCCTCCCCTCCGCCCAAACACCACCTCGGGCTCCCACGCATGGTGACCAGGCTCCTCAGTCACATTCCCTCCACTCGGCCCAAACAGCATCGCCATGCTCCCACACATGGCGCAGGGTGGCAGGTGAGTGCCACGCTGGACCCCCCCTCAGTACCCCTGAGTGAGCCAGTGCCCTTCCACCTGGCCCAAGACAGAGGCTGAAGCTGCAGCGCCCAGAGCAGAGGCAGGGCACACGCAGGCGAGCCCTCGCTCCGACACTTGTGAACGTGCAACACCAACTGCGGTGGCCCCTGGGTGTGACGGGTGAGCACGGAGGGGCCCTGAGTCCTTGGAGGTGCCCTCAGCGCTGCCCTTGGCCAGCCTGCTCACCCAGCCACGGCCGCTCACCTAAGAGGCCCCACTCAGCACCGCACTCCTGGCTCCGGGAGCTGCCCAGGCCCGGCACCCTCCACGAAGCGGGCAGGAGGCTGGTCTCTCCACCCTAGCCCCACCCTCGTCCTGCCCTGCTCTGGCTGGCCGTTATCTGACCCTCTGAATGGCTTCACTTTCAATTCCGAGTCTGGGACAGGTTCTGGGGTGAGGCTAGAAGTGAGATGTGGGGTGGCATTTATCGGCCTTTGCACTTCCATCGCGTCACCCCCACTCCTTCCCCCGCAATGCTCAGGCACGAAGGGCTGGTGCATCCCTAAGGAGCGTGTCTACCCTCACTATTTCCCGCCTGGAATGCCCTTTTCTTCAAAGCCCCCTCCGACCCCCAGTACCAGCCTCAGAGGCCCCCTCTAACCTCTGAGGGCAGATGGGCCCTCGGGGTGACTCAGCAGAAACACACTGCCCTGCACTGTGGGGCCTTGGAGACACTGGCACGTGTGCCCACGGTGCCCCTGGCGGGGAGGCTGGAGTACAGACCGCGGCTGAGACCCTACGGAGTGCTCGTCTGTCCCTCGCTGTCACTCATGGACACTCTCCTCTGGGAGGTAGGGTGGACACGCACACATGCCCAGCGTGAGTTTCAAGTCATGGGGTCCGGGACTTGAACCACAGTCAGTCATGCAGGAGGTTAGCACCTTAAGCACACTACTACCTCTTGACCCCGGAAACAAACTTTTAAAAAAGCAGCTGAAACACCTCCTCCCCCAGGAAGCCTGCCCTGACCTCCCAGGCTGTGTCCGCAGGAGTAAGGACTGGGCCTGTGGGGACAGTGTGTGGCTGCTGGGTCAGCTATGCAGCTCGCTAAGGACTGGGTGGCCAGACTGGGCTGTCCCCACTGGTTTGTCCCTGGTACCTAGGAGAGCCCAGTATGAACTGGGGTCAATAACCATTCATCAAACCATCACCGGCAGGCCGACGTTGGTGACAGACGAGGCCCACCCAGCAGGGCGGAAGCATGCATGCCACCTCACCGGCTGAGTGGAGACATGCCTGACGCCAGCTCGGCCCTGCACTCACCCACGGTCTTGTCGTTGAATATCTTGGGGAAGCCTCGGTTGGGGTACTTGCCCCGGAGCTGCCAGACGTCAAAGAAGGGCTTCCAGTCGATGTAGTCCACCAGCTTGTGCAGGTCGTAGTCCTCGAAGACCCGGGTCCCGAGGAACGTGGGCTTCACTGCGGGAGGA
>NW_006159632.1:1266237-1269441 GCF_000334495.1 Tupaia belangeri chinensis
CCTCGCCGTCACCCAGTGAAAAGAGCCTTTTTTTTTTTTTTTTTAGAGATTTTTTTGCTATAGGGCACATGTGCTCGCTAGAAAGAGACAGAAAGCGAGAAATCAGCCCCAGGGGGCTGGCCATGCTGCAATCCCTTCTCCTCCATTCTCCTCTCGGGATCTTGATCTTGGGCACTCACTCACCCGCACATGCGCCCAGCATGAGTTTAGACCACCAGGTCCGAGACTCGAACTGCAGTCACGTAACCACTACGCCGTCTGCTGGGCCCCATAAACCTTGTTTTTAGAAAGGTATCTGCCACATGCACTCACTGGAGAGAGTGAGTGAGAAACCGCCTCTGGGGAATGGCCACACTGCAGTCCCTTCCTGTCCACTCTCCTCTGGGAGGTAGGGTGGACACGCACACATGCCCAGCGTGAGTTTCAAGTCATGGGGTCCGGGACTTGAACCACAGTCAGTCATGCAGGAGGTTAGCACCTTAAGCACACTACTACCTCTTGACCCCGGAAACAAACTTTTAAAAAAGCAGCTGAAACACCTCCTCCCCCAGGAAGCCTGCCCTGACCTCCCAGGCTGTGTCCGCAGGAGTAAGGACTGGGCCTGTGGGGACAGTGTGTGGCTGCTGGGTCAGCTATGCAGCTCGCTAAGGACTGGGTGGCCAGACTGGGCTGTCCCCACTGGTTTGTCCCTGGTACCTAGGAGAGCCCAGTATGAACTGGGGTCAATAACCATTCATCAAACCATCACCGGCAGGCCGACGTTGGTGACAGACGAGGCCCACCCAGCAGGGCGGAAGCATGCATGCCACCTCACCGGCTGAGTGGAGACATGCCTGACGCCAGCTCGGCCCTGCACTCACCCACGGTCTTGTCGTTGAATATCTTGGGGAAGCCTCGGTTGGGGTACTTGCCCCGGAGCTGCCAGACGTCAAAGAAGGGCTTCCAGTCGATGTAGTCCACCAGCTTGTGCAGGTCGTAGTCCTCGAAGACCCGGGTCCCGAGGAACGTGGGCTTCACTGCGGGAGGAAGCTCGGCCGTCAGAGCCGACGCGAGGCAGGCCCGCCCACCATGTCCCTCTGCTGCCTCCCCCCGTCACTCCGGAGTCGCCTCACAGAGGAACTGGGAGCCCGCGGAGGAGGCCTCCTGCAGCCGCTTGTCTCTCACCACCCTGGCGACCCCGCCCGGCCCAGCCCGGCCCCCGCCTGGGAGAGACCTGGCTTCGTCCTCGGTGCCCACGTGAGGACGACCCTAAATGAAGACTTCGCAGAAAGGCTCAGGTCAGCTCAAAGATGTGACGCGAGCGACAGCCCGTGGGCACTCAGACAAGTGCGAAGGCCGGTGGCCGTGAAGCCCCGATCCAGGGCCGTGGGACATCCGCCGCCGGTGCTTGGCGCTGCTGCGGGACGGACGGGAAGCCGCGTAGGCTGGCTGCTGGGTGTGCGGGTGCGCGCCACTTCACGACGCTGACGCCTTCAGACAGAACGTGCCCCGGGGCTCTGAGCCAAGGCCAGCAGCCACCGAAGTGCCACGCCCAGCCGTGCCGTCTCCCCGCTTCTGTCACGGGGCTTCTTGGCCTACCAGGCCCTGAGCTCGGGGAGGACACCATGGTCCCCAGGGCGCCGTCTCGCAGGGGCGAAGGAGAGCGGGAACAGCTCCCCAGTTCGCTGGCAACAGCCTTTGTCCCTGCTCGGTCGCTCCTGCCCGTCGGCTCCCCGTTGTCTCCTTCCAACACAGGCCCGACCCTCCTTCGTGACGTGCACTGTGCTCATCTGGATGACAAGCCCCTATGGTCCCTCGGCAGAGAACTGCAACGATGTCACCGAGGCACTCCTGGTCCGAGCGTCCCCTTGCCGGAGAGGACAGGCCCACATGCTACGCTGGGCCCCGGAGGGAGGAGCCTGAGCAGCGGGTCCCAGAGCCCAGGAGTGTGGAGGCTTCTGCGGCCGGGACCTGACTCCCCCCTGGCTTCCTGCACGGGCTTCTGCAGCTGCTCTGGGGCCAGCTCTCCACAGGCCGCTGGGCTCACGCCACGGGTCTGCGCCCCGGCCAGGAGGCCATGGCCTGGCCTGCTGCCGGCACAAAGTGCTGTGTGTGCCAGGCGGCCCCTGTGCGCCGGTCTCCAACTGCCACAGGGTTCTGGCCTTTCGAGGTTGTGACACGTCCCTCGCTTCACCCTCGGAGGACTTCCACCAAAGAGCCCCTCCATGTTCGCTGCATCCAAAGTGGAAGTCAGTCGCTCATGGCTGGGCCAGGCCGAGCAAGGCCCAGGCCCCGTCAGCAGCAGGGAGGCCAGACCAGCCCTGTGCCCGCACCTGCCTCCCGTCTGCGAGCGCGGAGCAGGAAGGCCTGGCCCGTCACCCACCTCGGGACACCTGCCTCTCACGCCTCACCGGACCTGTCAGAACCCCTCACGTACCTTGCCCCCTCGTGAACACCCACGAGAGGCAGAAGGTGGCTAGAAATGAGGAAGGGCAGACAGCGAGTGCGAGAGACACAGAGGGGGCGCACCAGAGACGGGGTCGCCGTCTGCCTGCCCGGGGTAGGATGGAACCGCAGGCAGGTCTCCCGGGACCCACTGCTCAGCACAGCACAGCACGGCACGGCACGGGGGAGCCGGTCAGCCAGAGCCCACGGAAGCGGCTGAGTTAGCCCTGAAGCCGTGTCCTCACGCTAGCACGGGGGCGGCCAGGTTCGCTCGAGCCACCGCGAGTCCCTCTCAGGACAGGTCCCGCACACGACAGGTTCTCGGTGACGGAAGCTGCTCACTGTGTGTCACTGTGCAAGGCCCCTGTGGTCGTGGCACACAGTGGGGACTCGGCAGTGGCCATGTGACCTGGACCCACAGCCAGCCTCAGCGACCCCATACTCCTGCCAACAGCTGAACAGACCTGGGCAAGGCTCGGAGTGCCAATCAATGTGCAGGCCTCGTTCCCTGGCTTGACTCAAAGGCAGGTGTCTCCTCTCCTGTCAAAGAGCAGAGGAAGGTCATGGGTGCGAGGCCCTCCCCTCGTCCTCGCTGCCGAGAGGGCGCCTCCTGAAAGGCCAGGGCACACCACGGGAGAGGGCAAACGCTTCTGTTCACGGAAACCCTGTCCCCAGGCTCTCTCTTCTCTGCCCCACCCAAACGGGCAGTGAAGACGTGACACAGACCCGCCACTGGTGACACGCGGGCAGAGGCTGCTTACAGCTGGCCCGGAGGGGGGG
>NW_006159632.1:1269602-1281021 GCF_000334495.1 Tupaia belangeri chinensis
GGGAGCCGGCCTGCCGCAGCCACCAACGACTGGGGAGCTGGGAGGCCGGTCAGAGCATGGGAGGTTGGCTCCTGGGGAGCACAGCCACACCGCTCGCCCCGCGCTGGCATCTCCTCCATGCCTGCCACGGGCCAGAAGGCAGATCACACGAGGGGCCGTCATGATTCCAGTAACAACAGATCCCCTGAACCACTCCAGGGCAGCTCCTGAGACGACTGGTCAGCATGCGGCGGTCAGGGGAGGCGCGGACGCCCTGTTCAACTGTGTCCACTCCCTTCCCCTTCTCGAGCACAGACCAGCAGGCATCGCCTTGGGCGCCTGGGAAGCTCACGTGTGGCTCGCTCTCCAAGCCCTAGTGCTGAGCACCACTCCAAGCATTCACTGGGCGCCCCGTAAATGTCTGGAGACGTAAGCAAAAATTTACCTCAGAGTAACCGAGAGCTATTTGGACCAGAGACACTAAAGAACTCGGATGTGGAGTAACAAACAGGACATCGCCTTTATCCTCTTCAAAACAATAATAATAAAGTCACATTAAAAATGAGGGGCCCCGTCCAGTAGGTGGCGTAGTGGGTAGGAGTGCTGGACTCCCATGTGGCCAAGTGTGGCTCAAGTCCTGGACCTGGCAGCTTGCTGGCTTGCTTTCTCACTTCCTCTCTCTCTCTCTCTCTCTCTCTCTCTCTCTCAAATTCTGCCCCCTCTGGTTAAACTAAAAATAATTAATTAAAGTTAAATATAATAATTCTAAAAATATATGTAATAACTCGGGGCCCAGGGCTGACCCCGTAGCCTAACAGTTAAGCCCTGCTCACTGGGAGCCACACCCTGCACAGCCAGTCCCAGTTCACATCCTGCCCCAGAACCCTGAAAAACACGGCAGGCACCACGTGTGTGTGCCCGACCGTGACGGGACGAGACGTGGAGGAAGAGCTATCACAGCAAGCCAGCACCCCTGGGGCTCTCTGGGGAGCACGTGCACCCTCTGGCTACTAAGAACGCTAAGGCCCCGGCCTGATGGCGCGGGGTGCTGGGACACTGCGGGGCAGGCAGGGCCATAGGAGCCTGGTTTAATTCCCAGTCCAAACCTACGGTCCCCGCAGCTCAGGAGGCCGAGGCAGGAGGTCTATGAGCGTGACACCAGCCTGAGGACACAGCAAGACCACGTCGGGAAAGAGCCAGGCGTGGGACAGCGGCCTGTGGACCGAATGGGAGGCAGGGGAGGAGGGCTCGGCAAGCCCGTCAGAGACAGCACCATCAGGCTGCTCCTGGCACAAGCGAGCAGAGGCCGGACCCCGCCACTCACCCTGAGGGACTCGTAATGCTCCTGTCTGAGGTCCTCATACTCCTCCGAGATTTCCTCGCAGTACTCGCCCTTCAGGTTTTCATCCAACAGCTGCGAACACTGAAAACGGAAGACCCAGCTCAGACACCGCGGGGCCGGACAGCCAGCCCTGGGACCACAGGACGCCCTCCCGCTCCGTCCCCTCCTGCCTGGATGTGCAGCGAGGGTGAAGGACAGGAAGGTCAGCACTGCGCCCGGAGCGGCCGGCCTGGTGAGCGTAAGCGCGCCGTCTACCGCGCGGTCACAGGTCTCGGCTCACCACCGCTCCCTGGCGGGCCTGTCCCCTGCTGTCACCGTTTAACCTCTGGAGGCGCTCAAGAACGGGCAGCCCTGGCCAGACCCAAGGGCATTCTAGGCCCACTAGGCCCACTTAACCGGCCTCCGTCCACAAGTAGGACAGCATGGCCGGGTGAGCACTCCCTACGAGCTCAGCTCGGCACATCCTGAGTGGAAGAACCCAGACGCCACGGACACCGTGCCCAGTCTCTGGCGCATCCCGCCCACAGCGTCCTCACGGTGATGAACTGTGGTATGGCTTCTGCGCGGCCTCTAGTGAGTCACAAGGCTGGGGGCGGGTCTCAGGGACACCACCCTCGTTAGGACCCCCTTCAGTGTCCCATTTGTCACTGTGCTTGCCGGTTTAGTAGCTGGCTTAGGACCAGCTGTCCCTCCTCCCTCACCAGGAGGCAGGCCTGAGAGCTGGGCTCACGCGTGACCTCAGCCCTGCAGCGCACGGCTGAGTACCTGGTGTGCACAGGTGTGGCCTCCCTGGACATCTGCTGAAGCCATGAGGCTGATCCCAGTGGTCAGCTGTGGGACTGTGCCAAATACGGGAGGAAGCCCAGAGGCCGAGGAGACGCAAGACTCGGCCGGCAGGTGGCATGGTGGTTAAGGGCGGATGGCTTCTGCGCGGCCTCTAGTGAGTCACAAGGCTGGGGGCGGGTCTCAGGGACACCACCCTCGTTAGGACCCCCTTCAGTGTCCCATTTGTCACTGTGCTTGCCGGTTTAGTAGCTGGCTTAGGACCAGCTGTCCCTCCTCCCTCACCAGGAGGCAGGCCTGAGAGCTGGGCTCACGCGTGACCTCAGCCCTGCAGCGCACGGCTGAGTACCTGGTGTGCACAGGTGTGGCCTCCCTGGACATCTGCTGAAGCCATGAGGCTGATCCCAGTGGTCAGCTGTGGGACTGTGCCAAATACGGGAGGAAGCCCAGAGGCCGAGGAGACGCAAGACTCGGCCGGCAGGTGGCATGGTGGTTAAGGGCGGTGGACTCCCATGTGGCCGACCACGGTTCGAGCTGCTCTCTCACTTTCCCTGTTACACTTGGCATGTAACCTGTACCCTTGGTTGTTACTGTTTAAGTGCTATACGGTGAACCAAAGTACCGCCATCTTAAGTTATGGGCTCACGCCAGAATGACTTGGCCATAACCCTGAGTGTCATCCAGCTAAGGCACCTTGCCCAGGATGGCCGCCTATCTCGGGATGATGTCAAAGACCAGATGGTCAGGACAGGACCATCTGGGCCCGAGAGGGCGACGGACAGCCACTCTCCTTGCCACCATGAGACTGCAGAAACTGCCTGCTAAAGCCCCGGGCTTGGAGCCACTCATCGGCTCTGTCCTCCATTTGGGCCAGATCCTGTCTCGCTGCATCTGAGACCCCACCTGATGCCGGAGGCTCTGCCGGTTCACAGACCGACTCCTCCCCTCCCAGACGGCTCTCCACTCCACTGTCCTCTGTCGGCCACCAGCCCTGACCGCCGCACTCTAAGATCAGCAGGTGGACCACCCCTCTGTCGTCTTTGCCCTCGGCCGCCCGACGCTCGGTCAGCTCTGGCTACCGCCAGCACCATCCCCAAGGGTCTCCGTGGAGCTCTCCCTCCGGCTCGCCAGTGCTGACTAGAGTCTTGCTGATGACAGCATCAAAGCACGACATTCTCTCTCTCTTACTGTCTGTCTTTGATCAAATTAAAATAAATAAGAACAAATTAGATGAAGTAATTCCTTAGAAGAGAAAATGCGAGCCTCGTTCTGCCCCCCAGGGTCCGGTAAGCGCTGTGTCTGACGGTGACTGGGTCTGTAGGACAGCCACCACCAAGTGACAGAGGAGGAAGAAGGGCTCCAGCACCCACAGCCAGCACTGCAGCACCGCCCTGCCCGCTGCAGCAAGGCTTTCTAAAAAAAGCAGGGGTCTCACGATTTTCACCTGAACCCGAGGTCAGATAGGATGGCGGCTGAAGTGCGGACCGGACTTGGAAGTCTAATCCGTGCGAATTCGGCCATGTCTCTGACTGTCTCTGAGTACACCGCCCACCCGACAGTGAGGGTTATCCTCCAAGATGCCACCAAGTGGAGCCACAAACCTCACGGCACGACAGGACAGTGTCTCCCAGCTTCACAGCCTCTCTCAGAAGCCCGGCACGGCTGGCTGGGAGCCAGGGAGGAGGCCCCTTGCCCACCCGGGGGCTGTCCTCTGCTGGACACACTGGCAGTAAGCAGACGGGTGCCCTGCTCCTCGGAGACCTCGCAGCCCGATGGCGCCATGACAGAGCAGGACACGGCCGGCTGCTCACAGGGCCACGGGGGATGTGGAACACGGGCACGCTAACAGGCACGACCCACGCCCTGCCCCACAGCGAGACCCTGCACGGCCTGCGTTCAGACCGCGCAGAGACCTAGCCCAGTCCTGGCTCTCCTTCACGCGTCTCCATCAGTCCTGACCACAGCCACACGGTTGGAGGGAGTAACCCTGAAGACGTCCCTAACTGACAGAGCCAGCACTGGGCCTTGTGCTCCGCTTAGAGGGAAGGAAAGGAGGCCGGGCCGGGCCAGCCACGTCCTCAGGTCTGTGACAGACACCGGGCAGCTTCTACGACCTCTCTAACCTCCCAGACACGAGACAGGCGCCAAAGCTGGGCCTGTCCCACGCTCAGCTCAGTCAGCCCCACAGACCCCACGCCCTGCGACGGCCAGCCGCACCAGCCCCGCACGGGCCCTGGTGGGCGCTGGAGGTTACTCAAGACTCGTCACCTGACGCGAGTCATTCTGGAGTGTGTGAGAAGTGCTGGCCCCACCAGGCCAGCTGGCCCAATCCACAAACAGCACTGAGGCCCACTGCTCGTCCTGCAGCCTCGCCGCAGTCCCAAGGGTAGGACCCAGCTCAGTCCTGCCCCCAGGAGGAGGCGTGCCAGTGCGCACCGTCAGGCCCAGCAGCCCTGACACCAGCGGGAAAGGCTCGGGCCAGCTGGCCACTCCCGCACGGGCCGGGGCCGCTCCTGTGCAGCACTGTCTAGGAGAAGGTGCAAAGGGCTGGGAACTGAGCCCGGGTATCCACACACCGCTGCAGCGGGGCGAGTCGCGGGTGTGGCCTGACTGCGTCTGAGCTGGCGCAGTAGGAAGCGTCAGGTGCTAACGGGAACAATTTGCTTTGGTGAGAGTCAGACCCTTCTCCAGATCCCACAGTGCCCACCTGCAGATCCCACACCGCCCGGGAGCTGCCCCTTCACCCCTACGGACCTGCAGAGTAGGGCGCCACAGTGCCCGCCACTTGAGACTGCGCTGAGGGCTGAGCAAACCCACCCGGGGCCGTGCTCGGTGCACCGGTGCCCTGTGCCGAGACATGCTCAGTACGGTTCCCAGAACTTCCGTGTAAACCTGAAAGGGTTTCTCTGAAGACGGCTCGGGAAACGTGGTCACCTCACCACACCACAGCCGTCACCATGGTCTGCCAGGTCACCAGCCCTCACACTGCCCTGCCAAACATGAGGGCTGGCTGCATGGGAGCCCACGGCGCGCTCTGCTACAGGAGGGTGGGTGACGGACAGAAGGGCTGTGGCCCTGCTGTCCTCACCCCGCCTGGGCTTCGGGTGGATGCCACTGCCAGACGAGGGCCCCGTGCCACAGCAGCCTGGAGCCCTGACAGGTCAGGCTGCCCTCGCCTGGCATCTGGTCACTTGACCAAGAGGGGAAAGCCCACAGCAGGACCGGATGTGAGGCTGCACCAAACTGGGCAGGACACGGGCAGCAGCTGGCTGGCTGACGGACAGGGCCTGCTGTCTGGGCACCCCACGGCTGGAGGGCGTCCTGTCTCGGGGCAGGGTTGGCGTGATTCTACCTGGGAGTGGTCATCTTTAACACCCACACTCCTCTGAACTCCGGTGGTGGTCAAGGAAGTGCCGATTTGTACGTGGGTGTGACCTCTGTGTGGCTGTCCAGGTCACGGTGGCAAGGCACCTCGCTCCGTCTGCCGCCAGCCCACACTGGTCTCGGAGACACAGGGCATCCCGGGACCTCCTTCCGTGAGGCGGTCACTGCAGCAGGCGAGGCCTGGGACGGACGCGCACCTGCATGGCCTGGGCATGGGGCCTGGCCGGAGCTGGGAGACACCCCGCTGGTGGGGCGCTCTGCTCACTGCCACAGCACGTCGGCACAGGACACGGCCACTCACCACCACCACGCTCTTGGACGCGTCCAACACATGGATCACAGGCGCGCTGCGCCGCGGAGCGATCTTCACTGCCGTGTGGGTCCTGCGGGGGAGAGAACGGCCTTCAGCCGACGGCTTGCAGGGCTCTGGTGCAGAGCTGCAGTGCGGCCGTCTCCTGGTGCGTCCCACGCAGACCCTTCCCTCAGCTATGGCACGAGTCTCCCCACTTTCAGACGGGGAGCCGCGGCAGGACATGCGGTGTCAGCACACACAGAGCCTGGGACCCCCGCGCCAGACCTGTCTGCAGCTCTCGGCGGACAGGGACCGAGCCCACGACTCAGAGCTCTTGAGTGGCCCGTCTGAACCCAGGGAGGTGGCCAGTCACGCCACCGTGCTTTCCTGCCATCAAGGTCTAGCTGGGTCCCGCCATCCAGGCAAACTAGGTCCCCAGCAGGGTCGCGGGGACCGGGCAGAACACACGGTTTGTGCTGCATCCCATCTGTGGAAGACTGCGGCCCCACCCCACACTGTCCTTGTCGTAAGGAAGCCCTGACCCGAGCCCGACACAGTAACAGAGGCAAAGGCAAGACAAAGACTCTACACTGACCCCCTGCCCCGCGTAAAGACGTCAACGGGGAGGAAACACCCTGCCATCTGCAAGGGTGCCTGGAGGGTAAAGCCAACTGCCCTCTGGCCCGGGTGCCTCCTGCAACAGCACAGACCGCACACCTGCTGCTCCACAGAGCATAGGTCCGGCGGGAGCTGGATGCGAGCATGCCCCCCGCCCCCCAGCGGCCAACCCGGGCCAGACTGCAGACAAGTGGACGTGGCCAGGCCACGGGAGGGGCACCCCTGGGTCTTCTCTCCACTCATCGTCCTCACCAGGCCTGGTGCTTCCTGCTCTTTGCCCTCGACTGAAGTGTGTTCCAGTCTGGAAAGTTTTCCAGAATATGCTGTTGCATATAAGAAACCAGTGGGCAGAATGCAACTCCATTTTAAAGACACCGACCCCACCATCTTCACCCTACCGCCAGCACCGATCTGACACCGACTTTCTACGAATTGAGAAACACACAGGGGACTTGAGGATGGGGATTGTTTTGCTTGGCCACTCTTCAGTCAGGCTTCTGGACCTCTGCAAGGCCATTCATGGCTCTGTTTGGGGACGGTGCCCTGCGAAGTCAGTTTGGCAAGACCCACCCCACCTCATCAGTGACACGGGCAGGTCCTTTGTCCTCCACCTCTCCCTGGTGACATCTGATGGCCTGGCGTGTCCGCTGCAGGAATCCTGTGGGCCGCCTAGCCATGGTGCCCTGCCTGACATTTCTTCTCCATCATTTCCACCCACTGGCCCGCCTGCCTATGCTGGGCTCAGCACTGAGCCAGCTCCCACTGTGGCTGTCATGAGGTCTCTCGATGGACCTGGGGAAGCTCTTCATAGCCATGCCTTGACAAGGGCACGGGAGAGTCATCCCTGCAACAGCGTCACGGTGTCCGCACTGGGGGCTGGGGCCTGGGGTGTGGAGGCTGCACTGCATGCCTGTCCTTCTGGACTGGCTGACACATGCCAGGAGGTGTAGGCCACCGAGGCCACGGGAACGTCGAGGTGCACTGTGCGTGTGAGCCTGCGTACAAGGCTCGAAGGCTCCCCGTCACAAGCTGGGCGAGACCTGGGGACGCCCCACCTGGCCCCTTCCCGGAGCACCTCCATTCACACACAGGACACTTAAAGCCACAGAGCTGGCCTGTGAGAGCCATAACCAGGAGGGCAGAGGTATCTCTGGACAAGGGTTTGGGGGCGAGTCAGAGGGGGCCGCAGCCGCCTGGGGGGTCTGTGCCGTGTCTCTCTGGACGACGCTAATACCAGAGCCGAACACACCGCTGTCCTGGCGCAGCCGCAGCTCTCAGTGCCCAGGCCAGCCCACACCAGTGTCCCTGCTCCGTGCTGTGGGACCCAACTGACCTGCTCGCAGACAAGGTGAACCACGTGCGGCTCGGCAAAGTCCAGTGCCCTGCATGCCCGCCTCTCACCAAACGTCACCGCGGTCACGGTCCCAGGAGACTGGACACACCAGACAGTGATCACGTGACCAAGCGTGTGCTTCCCACTCTTTCTGGTGCCTACTCCAAACCACTCCAGGGACCCTGCAGCTCTCTGGCCTCTGAACCATCACAAGGTCAGAGCTTCTGCAGGGACCCTGGGATTACTCCATCCAAAACCTGCCTCAAGACGGAATGGGCCAAAGCTCAAGTAGCGTCTTTGTGCCAAAAACCAGCTTCTCCACTCAGCCTGATTCCAGAGAGCTACAAGTTCTCAGGGTCTGTTGGGAGGTGAGTGAATTAGGAAAAGGTCACTGCAAACCAAAGGGACCTCAAAAGGCAGGGGTGGGGCCATAGGGGTACCCAGTACTCAGGCTCCGGCCCCAGGGAAGGCCCGAGCGCGTGTGTGTAGAAGACCAGGAGCTGAGGCACGCCAAGGCAGGTCCGTCCCTGCCCGAGGGACGCAGCGTGCGCACCGGCTCACAGCGCGGCTCACCTGGAGGTGGTTGCTCCTCCGATCAGCAGCGGGATCTGTATAGATAATCTCTCCATCTCCTTGGCAACGAAAATCATCTCGTCCAGGGAAGGAGTGATGAGGCCCGACAGGCCAATTATATCTAGGATGTAAAGAGAACAGAAGGCAATGAGCAGGAGGGGAAGAGAAGTGTGAAGGCCCGTCTTTCAAACCGTCACAGGGACAACGAGACCTAGGCTGCAGCCCCGGTTCCTAAACTAAGACACCTTCCCGACTGGGGTTTCGAGTCTTCATTAGCGTCTGGTGGAAAGTACGACGCACACCAACGCCACAGTGCATGTCCCACTGCGCTCAGGGCTGTGCCCGAGGAGGAAGTCTCAGGACCCACTTTCCTAGACCTGAGCGCGTCCCCGAGTTCGAAGACCCAGGAGCGCCTGCACACGGACCACAGGCCTACCACCGCCCCACCTCGGAGCCCTGAAGGAGCGCCACGGGCACCTGATCGCCTCTTAGTCCCATTTAGGAGCCGAGGACCCCATGGACTCTGCAGGGGTCGGGCAGAACTAGCTGCTAGATGACATGGGGTGCGGTGAGAGGCCCGGCATGGCCACATACCCGCTTTGTGATCGAGAGCGGCTTTCAGAATCTTGTCGCAGGGGGTCATGACTCCTAGGTCGATAACCCTGAGGCAGAGACGGGACGAGAGACAGTTCACACGGGCCCGCGAGTGGCACAGACCAGCAGGTGCCCTGGGGAGCCAGGGCTGTAGGGGAGGCCGGGTGCCCCTTCCTGCCCTGCCCTCCCCGCTGTCCCTCTCCCGGCCATTCCTCCCACCGCCCTCAGAGTCCACTCTCCTCCACACCCTGCCGTCATCACTCTGGGTCACACCCACGTCTGCAGCCCTCTCCTCACACACACTCTTGTACTTTGACACGGGAGACGAAAGGAAACAGAAGCGGAAGTCATGGAAAATGCTGGTCTTAACATTCTCTTTAAAACGCGCCCGCTCTGCCTGGCGAGCGCAAGCGCCCTATAGCGAAAACCTCTCAAAAAAAAAAAAAAAAAAAAAAAAGAAAAATGCCCGACAGGCGCTGTCCCTCCCAAGGTGCCCTGGGGAGCCAGGGCTGTAGGGGAGGCCGGGTGCCCCTTCCTGCCCTGCCCTCCCCGCTGTCCCTCTCCCGGCCATTCCTCCCACCGCCCTCAGAGTCCACTCTCCTCCACACCCTGCCGTCATCACTCTGGGTCACACCCACGTCTGCAGCCCTCTCCTCACACACACTCTTGTACTTTGACACGGGAGACGAAAGGAAACAGAAGCGGAAGTCATGGAAAATGCTGGTCTTAACATTCTCTTTAAAACGCGCCCGCTCTGCCTGGCGAGCGCAAGCGCCCTATAGCGAAAACCTCTCAAAAAAAAAAAAAAAAAAAAAAAGTAAAATGCCTGACAGGAGCTGTAACTCTCAGAGTTTGATTTGGTGTCCAATTCGGATAAAAGCCTGTGCTCCAAGAGAGGCACCCAGGGCTACTGAAGAGCACGAGGACACACGGGGCTGAGCCAGACCCATGGCCTGGTGCTTAAGGAGCTGAACCCCGCACAGCAGGATGTGCAATTCGAATCCCAGACCCTGAGGTGTGAGGAACACATAGGCCACGTGTGTGGGCATGTCCCCAATCCCAAAATGAGGAGGAGGAAGAGGGCCTGCGGTGTGGCCGTGTTCTCTCCTCTCCCTCTCCCTGTCTCTGTCTCTGAGTGCATGTGCCCCCAACAACAATAACAAAATACACAGAATTGAGAAAATACTGTAACATGAGACGAACTCTTTTTCAGAAGAAATTTAAGAGGAAGACAAACCTGTGCACCTGTCACACATAGGCCACAGGTGCTCCCAGGAGACACGCAGGGGGGGCGGGAAGCCAGCCTGCGGTCCGGGCAACCTCGGGAGTACGTGCACACGTGCTCACTGTGACCTTCAAGCTGTCAGGTCTGGACTTGCACTGTGGTCAGCTGTGGGAATCCAGCACTGAACCAACACGCCAGCAGTGGCCCGACACCCCCACCCTGTAAGGTGCCCGTCCTCAGTCACCTCGCCTGGTCCTCCGGGTGACCCACGGCAGCAGTCGGCCGTGCCTGTAATTCACACTTGCACCACTAGATGGGACCCCCTAGGCTAAAGTCCCAGCCAGGGCTCCCAACCTGCGGTTTCCCAACGCTGGTCAGACCGGTTGTCATTTCTACTTTTTACAAAAAAGTGTCAATGTCCTCCCCCTTTTTCAATGCTGCCTCCTCACGACAAGGCAAAGGCTTCTAAACAGCTGTCACTGGGTATGACTGATCAATGTGCCCTTGACGTCAACCCAGCATTTCCACTCGCCGCCCTTCCACACCCACCGACAGCTCCATGAAGGACACCGCTTACAACACGGACAGGCCTCACTCCCCTCCCATCAGATCTGTGCTTTTTAAACGCTCCATGTGCGACGCACAGTTCTGCCCTGTCTGCTGACACATCGAACTCTCCCCACTGAGCAACGTGCACTGTCTGTGGAATGCAGCCAGTCCACTTCTCTGTAACCAAATGTGATGAGAAGTATTTCTAAACATTTTATGTTAAGGTGAATTTAGAATTAATATTAAACATTATAGTTAGAGATGTTCCCAAGTTTTAAAAAACTAGACAGCAGAACGACACCGTCCCCAGCCCCAGCTTTGGGAACCAGAGCCCCGAGTGGCCTGGCAGTGACCATGAAGAGATCACTCAAGCCCCCTGAGCCCCGTCCTCTCGTCTGTGAAACAAGGGACACAGAAGCCCCGAGGCAGGCAGGGGAAGACCAAAGGCACGAACACGTACAAGGGATGGGAGGAAAGAGGTCAGAAGTAAACACCAAGCCAGGCCCTGGCAGAGCCACCCGGAAGCACCGCACGCTGTGGAGTGACCACAGAGTGGGGGACAGGGCGTCCCTGCATCTGGGCGGGCCCTCACCCATCGGACGGTGCTTCCTGCCGAGCAGATCAACCGCTCCAGTCCCCTCACCTCGCCCCCAAGGGAAACTGAGTCCCGTGAGGTTGGGGGCATCAGTGACACAGGTGGGAGACAAGGGTGTCCCCAGACTGGCTCGCGCTGGGTGCCTGAGCCCG
>NW_006159632.1:1283084-1288665 GCF_000334495.1 Tupaia belangeri chinensis
GCGCTGGGTGCCTGAGCCCGCCCCACCTGCCAGCTGAGCCGTGAGGTGCGAGAGCACCCCCTGCACAGGTCAGGCCAGCTGCTGTCACTGCGCTACACCCCACAGTGGCGGAGACAGCTGGGACGCAACCACGCAAGTCCCCTCACGCCTCTGCAGAAAGCAGCAGCTTGCTCCGACGCCCGCCCTGCAGGACCTGCTGGCAGGACCAGAGAACTCGGTGCAGAAGACGGAGGCCCGGGAAGTGCTCAGGAGCGCCAGGGTGAGGAGCGGCTGATGGCACACGGGACGACGGGGGACCGACGCGACGCCCGCCTCCCTCGAGGTCTTCACCAGGAGGGTTCCCTAAAATGGTCTTCCCGGACGCCTGCCCACTGAGCCACATGACTGCTGATGACACACAGCCATGGCAGCTCAGGTCACCTCAAGGCCCCACTCTTCCCATCACCATGGCGACACGCAGCTGCTGCTGAGCCCCTCAGAGGGGCTGAGCCCCTCACAGGCAGTTAGGGCCCAGCTCTGGTGGGCGTGGGCCAGGGCCCCAGAAGCAGCCACCACCAGAGCTGGGCCCTAACTGGCCGTGAGGGGCAAGAGGCGTGGCGACAGCCAGGGAGTGGCGAGCGCACCGCTGCCCTGAAAAAACCAGGACGCTCCGTGGGTCAGCCCCAGCTCAGCCCCAGCTCCGGGAGGTTCACCTTCAGGAGAAAGAAGCGGACAGAGTGCGGCCCAGTCCAGGAGGGCGACAGGCTGTTCTAAGCTCTCCCCTCCTTTCTTCTTTAATGAGCAAGAGAGACAGACAGACCGAGGCCCTCGTGGCCCTGCAGGGAGGCTCCAGAGCCAGCATGGCCCTCGGTGGTCTGTGCTGCACTGAGGCGGCCTTCCAGGCAGACAGGATAAAAATGAGAGTCGGAGGGGCGTGAAGGGAAGCCGGCACTGGTGGCAGGGAGGCCTGAGCCACACTCTACCGTGGGCACTGCACACCAGGAAAGAGCCCGTGGCCCCAGGCTCCTCTCCACCCCAGGCATGCCGAAACACAGCAACGCACGGCCACTGCAGGTCGCCAGCTCACGGCACAAGTACCTGGTGTGAACACTCACTCACTACGACCAGAAACCAGGGACGGGCCGCAGGTGATGTGGTGGTTATGGCCCTGGGCTCCCATATGATTGACAGCGGTTCGAGTCCCAGACCTGGCAGCTCGCTCTCTCTCTCTCTCTCTCTCTCTCTCTCTCTCTCCCCCTCTCTCTTTCACTGTCCCTCTCTGGTCAAAACTTAAAATAAATAAATAAAAATAATTCTTAAAAAATAAAAATAATTCTTAAAAAATAAATCAGACACCAGAGGATTTTGGAAAGCTCAGAGAAATGTGGAGTGGAAGTCCAGGGTGACTTCAGTGTACGAGTTGTGTTCACTGTGGAAACCGAAAACTCAGTAAGCAGAAAAAAATGCAAGTGACCCCCCACCATGCCCTAACCTAAGAGCAGACGGTGAAGGGGACGATACCCACCTGAAGTTGTTGCAGCCCAGGACCACCCCCACGATGTTCTTGCCAATGTCGTGCACGTCCCCCTTCACTGTGGCCAGCACCACGGTGCCCTGGTACGGGTCCTGCAGGGTAAGCAGCAGCTCAGCCTCACGGCCTCAAGGTCAGTCAGAGCGGGCCACCCCAGAGCCTCCAAGGAGCCACGGCCACCCCGCACACTCCACAGGGAGGCTACAGCCATGGGGCTCACAGGAGCCTGCTCCTGAACCTCCTGGGCCACACGGCAAGTTCAGACGCGAACGAGCTGCCGTGGAGGAGCACACCCTCAGCTGCAGAGGCTGGTCTGGCAGACACTCACGGCCGGCACCCAGAGACCGTGCAGGGCTACCGTGTATGCACCGCCAGAATCCGGGAGCTCACCGCGGCAGCCCAGAGGGGCGTGGCATGCCCAAGCTAGTGGTGTGCGCTCATCAGTACCCCGCTCGCATGCAAAGGAAAGGAGGGGGGAGCAGGGCCAGAGGGGCTTTCATGCACACTCCGCCTGCCTGGCCGCTCGCGAACGGATCAGACCCCTGGGTCAGCCCCTGCCGACTCCCTCTGATTCCCTCCGCGGTGAATCCAGGATGCGCCAAGGATGGCGGGAGAGCACATTCCGCTCACTCCTCCGGGCCGCACTGCTCAGGCGCCCCGGGGCAGAGGCCGCCTTGGAGCAGCGCAGAACCTGGTACTAGGTGGCTCCGTGAACGGCCGCGGCAGAGGGCGGAGGGAGTGACCCGTCTGCTCTAAAATCATGCGCTTCGATGGAAAATTATGCCCATGCTACATAATTCTCGGGGCCAGCAGGTGGTGGAGTGGTTAAAGGCACTGGATTCCCACACAGCTGACTGCAGTTTGAGTCCTGGACCTGGCAGTTTGCTTTCTCGCTTTCCCTTTCTCTGTCTTTCTCTCATCAAATTAAAAATATAATAATAACAGTAACAAATAAAATTAAATAAATAAACCTTTCATGATTTTCATAAAGCCACATTCAAAGAGAAACCCCAGGGCATTCCGATACTTGGTAAGGGAAAGGCCAGGGGATGGATCGTCTCTGTCCACTGTCCAAGGACAAGCACAGCCAGGCCTGGGGCTCAGGCCCTGCCCCAAGCTCCCACGGCCCCCAGGCCAGCTCTGTACGGCTCTCAGGCCAGGATGGACCACTTGCCTCCTCCTCTTCTACTGAGCCATTCAGTATTCCTGTGCCATTCAGTATTCGGGCTTCTTCTCTTTCCCTCTCCATGAAGGGGATGAGGTGACCAACAGCCTTCTTCATGACCCGAGCTGACTTTATTACCTGGGAAGATGCAGAGGCAGGCACCTTTACCAGAAGAGGGGCGGTGGGCACGCACCTTCACCGGAGCAAGGGCGGTGGGCACGTACCTTCACCGGACCAGGGGCGGTGGGCACGCACCTTCACCGGACCAGGGGCAGTAGCTGTTCTTGAAGCGTGAGCCACTCCCCTTGAAAACGTTGCCACTCCCCTTGCCCCGTAACTCGACCCATGTGTCTCCAGGAGATCCCTCACTGAAAGCTCGCCCCTGTGCAGACACCGCCGTCCACCCTGCCGTCCACCCTGTCCTAACCGGGAGCCTCTCACCAGCAGATGCACCAATTACCACTGTCCTCCCCGATAACTTGCTTTTTCGGCTTCTGTAAACCACTCTCGCATAGCTCAAGCCTGTACATTCTTAGATGTGTAGTTTTTTTTTCCTTTGTGGTTTTTCCCTTTGTAAACCTTCCTCCCCTCTGCATCGGGGCTGCAAGTTGTTTTGTTTTTGTTTTTTAAAGGTTTCTGCTATAGGGCACGTGTGCTTGCCAGAAAGACAGAAAGCAAGAAATCACCCCCCCAGGGGGGATGGCCACGTCACAATCCCTTCTCTTCCATTCTCCTCTCGGGATCTTGGCCACGCACGCACATGCGCCTGGCGTGAGTTTAAGCCATAGGAATCCAGCAACAAAGCCATTACGCCAACTGCTATTCCCAAGGGGCTGCAAGGTTTTGGAGTATCCCAAGTCCTCTCACGGCACTGGCCTAATAAAAGGCTCCTTAATTTGGCTCAAACTTGACGTTCTCTCATTTTCTCATGGATGTGAACCTAACACTCCGACCTCAGGCCAGCTTCACGGGCACCTGCTTTGGCCTCGGGCAGGGAACGAGCTCCTGGAGCGGGCAGCGAACAAGGTAGAGACACAGGGTAGGCCGCCAGCCCCGGGCCTGCCGCCTGAGTCCCATGTACCCCGCGGGCTCCACGCCTCTCTCCCCAGCTCGTCCCCAGGCTGCTGGCTAGATCCCCAGCACTACAGCTCCCCAAAACTGTCTTACACTCAGGGCACAAGGGGGTCTTTACGTCTGTACCTCGGGTTCCCTAGCTAGATGCCCCCGAGTGTGTGTGACCGCCACGGCTAGACGCTGCTCGAGATCCAAGTTCTGGTGCTAATCACACGTGCCCCATTCAGGACCGTCTTGTTTCTTTCAAAAGATGAACCCTGGCTGGCCACCCGATCTTCACATTACTAACTACATTTCTCCTGGGTTTTAGTTTCCTTCTTAGGCGTTGGGGGTAAAAGAAGACAGAAAACCTGAAACAGCGAGGAGGATGCTAAGAATTTCCAGAGGAACTCTAATCCCCACACAGCTCTGAAGTCAGGGTTCCCAGACATGAGTCCTAAACACACATAGGGAAGGCGTGACCAGGTGACGCGACCCCTCATCCAAGTGAAACCGAGAGGTGTGTCCGACTCACAACTTCGTCAAAGACAGAGCAGACTGAATTCAGAGTCCCCATCTTTTGCCAACCTGAGGTAGAAACATCTTCCCCGCTCCGAAGAGATCACCAACAATCCTCATGCCGTTCATCAGGGGTCCCTCGATTATACTCAGGGGCCGGGGGTACTTCCGCTGGTTGACCCTGGCTTCCTCGGTATCCTCAATAATATGTTTTTCAATGCCCTACAAAGATAAGAGGGAAAACACACATGAAAAACCAGCTCATGTGCAAACAGACAGGAACTGAGCAGAGACGGCTGCGAGCAGCTCCGCTCACCGGCCGAGGCGCCTCAGTCTCCACGCCGCCTCCCGCTCACTTGCGGGTGACACGACACAGCTCACGTGCAGGGCTCTGCCAGCACTTCAGACCATGCAGTTTCTGCACACGGTACATAGACGCCTTTATCTGCCAGTTTAGAAATCCTTTAACTGAAAAGGAGTCCTCGGCGGAGGGGAGCCCTGGCGAGTCGAGCGCGTGAGAACGCACGGCCTCCTGGTGCTGCAGAGGCCACACCGAGCACCTGGACGGCAGCCTTCTCCCCGCCCTGCCGCAGGAAGGCAGGCCACGCCAAGAGCCTGGCTGGCCACGCCCAGAGCCTGGCTGGCCGGGCAGGCCCACCTGCGGCATCCCCATGCCAGGGCCCCTGCACGTGCCTGAAATGGCTGATTCAAAACCATCCAAGAGTTAGAGCTTAAATTTTGGCGCCAAAAAAGAGAGCTCTGGAATTCTCTAGACTTGGAAATGGGGACACTGAGGCCGAGAGGGTGTGTCTCGCCTAAGGCCCGTGATGGCGGCCGGGAGGGCGTGTCTCCCCTAAGGCCCGCTATCGGACGGGCCAGGCTGGCGTGCCATCTAGGAGCCCTTGGTCCGGGGTGGGCTGCGGGCCTCCTGACGCCAACACCTGGCTGGAAAAGCCGCTGCTGCATTGTCGTCCCAGCGCCACGGGGCACCACAGCTCCCGGCTCTACACACAGCACCACACCACGACCAGCCGTGCCACCTCGCACTGCCGAAGGTGCCCAGAGTCAGGGAGGGGCAGGGGCGGGGCAGCCTCCCCGGCGAGACGCAGGGGTCTTGTGCCTTCCCTGCCGCAGCAGGGCGCTCACCTTCACCAGGGCGTACTCCAGGCGCTCCTCCACGGGGCCATCTCGCCACGCGTCCGTCTGTGCGACTTTCTTCCCGCCGCTGCCATGAGTCTGGAGGAGTGAGCGTTAAGAAGGCACGAGTCACCCTGCCCGGTCAGCAGAGCCTGTGCTTCACCCTCTACGCCTGCGCCCCAGGACAGGGTCCAGCA
>NW_006159632.1:1288962-1289344 GCF_000334495.1 Tupaia belangeri chinensis
CTCGCTCTCTCTCTCGCTCGCTCTCTCTCTCGCTCGCTCTCTCGCTCGCTCGCTCTCTCGCTCGCTCTCTCTCGCTCGCTCGCTCTTTCTCTTTCTGGTCAAATTAAAAAAAAAAAAGACTGAAAGACAGAGTGAGGTTTCGCTCCCTTCTTCCCCGAAGGTAACAACTGAGAAGAGGTCTTCTCGGGACAGTGAGAAGGGAACTGACGTTCCAGGACCATCCACAGCGCTACCCTGGGATCGCCGCTAGCCTGGACACACGAGAAGGCCGTGATGAAGCCGGGCAGCCTCGTCCTGGGGGGAACGCCCCCGTTCCACAAGACTGATAGAAATGCAACGGCCACCCGGGCCGGGCTGCGGGTCTCCCGCCACCCCCGGGGGC
>NW_006159632.1:1289839-1293622 GCF_000334495.1 Tupaia belangeri chinensis
CCGCGCCAAGCAAGGCGGCGGGAGGCGGGGCCCCCACCCAGGGCTCTGCCTGGCGTTCAGCTGCCTCTCCTGGGCCTGCGTGTGGCCTTCGGTCCAGCAAGCTGAAACCGAAAACAAGGATTGAGAACTTTCAACTGTAAGCAACAGAAAGAATCTTTAGCTGTCTTAAACTAGTTGAGAAATATATTATATAGAAGGACTTCCTCTGCCTATGGACAGTGAGAAGATGATGGTTACCAGCCCTGCATTGCCTCAGGGAAGAACAGGAACTACTCTACCATTCTTGAGGAAGCCAGATACCCGAGGATAGCTCACGCTGTAGAGCCCCACGGCATCATTCCTACAATGGCGATCTGCACGAGACCCACCCTTGATCCAACATTGAATGGAATCTATGATCCCTATTGTTGAAAACTTTAAACTTGTGGCCCTTCTCCCTTTACTTGCAGGTATCACATTTTCAATGGTTCCCCTGGAAGACAACTGTATATAGCAGAGATAGTGTAATGGGAGAGGGGGAAAGGGCAGAGGGTCAAAGATAGGATAAAAAACATATATGTATGTATACATTGTATGAAAGTAGAAATAAAATATTATTGATGATAACATGCTTGATTAAGTCACTATGTAGTTTGTCCTAGATGGGAAACTACATTTAGTATGTTGTGGCTCAGGGAAGGGAATGAGTGTTAGGTAATATAATATTAAAAAAAAAAAAAAAAAAAGTTGCAGGAGGAAAAAAAAATGCACATTGATGAATGCAGCGAGCTGTATGGGCACAGCTGGGTATTACTTTATAGTATGTTCATTCTACTCACCGGGGTTTATGCCTAGGGTCAGACTAGGATACATGTGTAGGTTTGTGTCAGCTGTGCTAGCTAATGGATTTATTTAGACTAATTAAGTTCATTGGCAGAACAATTGAATGGTGGGGGGAGGAAGGTATGGAGGGCAACCATGGATGCCAGGGACAATGGGGGAGGAAGGTGGGACATAGCAGAGGGTGGGGGATGGGGAATCAGGGATGGCAAGACAAAGGGCAACGTATGCAGGACGTAAGAATTGGAAAATTATTTGCTGAGAACATATATGTGGATGTGCTTGAGTGAGCCAATGCACAGTGTATTTTGGATGGAAAATTCATTTGTGTGTTGTGATGGTGTAAAGTGAATTAATAAATAAAAAAATAAAATTAAATTAAATAAAATAAAAAAAGAAATGCAACAGCCAGGGCAGCGCCGGTGAGCAGTCAGTGACACGGAGGAGCGCCCCGCGTTGAGACTCAGTTCTCGGGGACGGGGCCAGACACGAGAGGTCATTACGGGAGGCTGCCCGTCCTCAGGCACCTGTGGCCCACAGCTCTCTCGGCCCCATCCCCAGGGGCAGAGCTCCACAGTTTGGCAGGGGACACACACTGAGCACAGTGCTTGGCATGAAACCCGGGGCCCAGGCCGCCCGACAACAGGAGCCTGTTCTCCTGAGCGGGAGCTGCCCCCGGATCGGGGGAGGACGAGGCGCACATCACTTCAGGGGCTCAAAGTCCCTGCACGGCCTCCTGACCGGGAAGCTACGAGCAACCCCCCCCCGCCCCCGGCCTCAGCAGAGGCCGACACGCGCCCTGTCAATAGGAAGGGAGCCCAAACGCAGACAGAGACCGTGTGAGCGGCAGTGCTGAGCCATACTCGGGCAGGCCCGACACACACAGAGGCACGAGCCACGCAGCAGTGACGCTGACATGGCTGTCTAGGAAATCCACAGCGGCCCTGTCACAGGAGGCAGCAGGAACGGTGGACCAGACAGAGAGGCGCCCAGCCTACTGCTGAAGAGGGCAGCCCCCACCTTCCACACACGCATCCTCGTGTGGGCGCAGCTCGTAGTCCCAAAGGAAAAAGGACCCATGTGACTGCACAGCTACAACGAAATCTCAACCGTGAGTACCTCTGGGGGGCAGATTTTGAGTGACTGTCAGTTTCTTCCCTTTTTACCATCATTTTGTAGGTTTTTTAGAGTATGTTTTACTTCAGTGTAAAAGAACTTAAATTTGTCATTTAGAAATAAATTTAGGGCCAGCAGATGACAAGGGGGTTCAAGTACTACATCCCACATGGTCCACGGAGTGGTCCAAGTCCCAGACCTGGAAGCTTGACACATTCTGCTAGGCGAGTATGCATGCCCAAAATCCCAAGAGGAGATTGGAGAAGGGATTACGGCATGACCCTCCCCTCTGAGGGGTGATCTCTCTTTCACTCTCTGTGGTGAGCACAAGTACCCTGTAGCAGAAGTTAACTGAAATCGAAGCCTAAGTTTGGAACCGGACGCAGCCCAGGAACTCCACCTCCGAAACCCTCAGGAAGCCCTGCTGCGGTCCTGCCGCAGGTCTCCTAGCTGTGAGAGGGTGACGAGCTGACGGACAGAGCAAAGCCAGCGGCCATCGTCCCACCTGAGCATAGCGCAGGAGCTTCTCGGTGGCCTCGGGGTCTCTGTTCCAGATGAGGTCTTCGCAGAGCTGGAGAAGTTCCTTATGGATGTCGTCATACACGGGCAGGTTTCCAGCATTCACTATCCCCATGTCCATACCAAACTGCAGGCACGAGGAAGAGAAATGAGCTTTTCTCGTGACAGCCTAAACCAGGGATCAGCAGCCCTCTGCACGGGGCCAGAGAGCACACCTGCCAGGCCAGTCTCTGCTCTGCTGCTGGAGCCTAAAAGCAGCGCGGCCTGCCGGCGACACAGCCTGCAGCATCCTGGACTGCGGTGCAGGGAGCCACGAGCCCACTGGGGGTTTGGGCTCCAGGTTGGCCTGAGGGCACGCTGGGCACACATGTAGGTGCCCACGATGCCCGGGAAGTCTGGGGCGAGGGCATCGTGGCCCGGTAAGACCCGCCTGGGGTCTTGCTCACGGTGCACATGCACTCTAGCATTAATAGGGGTAGCAGAGGAGCAGGGTGAGCGAGTGGGCAGGCTCAGTCCCAGGCAGCAGAAGTCAACGCTACAGGCTGGAGGTGGCCATGAGCACAGCTGGAGAAGCTCCACCCACATTAGCCGGTCCTGGCGGGCAGTACCTTGATGGCGTGGTAGAGAAACACTCCGTGCATTGCCTCGCGGATGGCCTCCATGCCTCGGAAGGAGAAGGACAAGTTGGAGAGGCCTCCGCTTATCCTGGCTCCTGGTAATGTCTCCTGGCAAGAAGGTTACATGTGAGAGGACTCCCCTACTTTCCCCAAAGCAGTCATCATGCCTCTTACGCTCTACGTAACAGGGAGAATAGCCCAGAGCCTCCTGCTACCCGAGACCAGAGGTGGCCCCGCTCCGCGGGCAGCCGCTCCTCCTGGATGCTGACCTTCCTGGGGAAGCACGAAGCTCCCCTCACCACGCACTGCACCACGGCCGTGCAGGGCCTTGTGCACATGACGGGCCACAAAACACGTGCAAGACGAAGGGCGGAGACAGAGGACAGCACACACAGCACACACGTGCGACACACGTGCGACAGGACCAGGCGCGGGGACGGCAGCTACGAGACGGCCTGCAGAGCCCAGGGGTGCGCACTGCTGAGTCACACCCAACTGGGCTGATCAGCAAAGATGCCGGAGACCAAGGCTGCCAGCACGCCAGGAGCAGCCCGAGCTCGGCAGGCATGCACACTGACGACACCCCACCTCCTGCAGGCTCACGACCGAGGGAGGCCACCTGCTGCTGTATTCACCCGTGACCCGCCACCCCCTTCAGGGTGCAGTGCTGAGGCTCCCCTCCCCACACAAGGCCACGCAGCACAGCGGCTCC
>NW_006159632.1:1294475-1300695 GCF_000334495.1 Tupaia belangeri chinensis
GGGCTGGGGGTGGCCATGAGCACAGCTGGAGAAGCTCCACCCACATTAGCCGGTCCTGGCGGGCAGTACCTTGATGGCGTGGTAGAGAAACACTCCGTGCATTGCCTCGCGGATGGCCTCCATGCCTCGGAAGGAGAAGGACAAGTTGGAGAGGCCTCCGCTTATCCTGGCTCCTGGTAATGTCTCCTGGCAAGAAGGTTACATGTGAGAGGACTCCCCTACTTTCCCCAAAGCAGTCATCATGCCTCTTACGCTCTACGTAACAGGGAGAATAGCCCAGAGCCTCCTGCTACCCGAGACCAGAGGTGGCCCCGCCCCCCGGGCAGCCGCTCCTCCTGGATGCTGACCTTCCTGGGGAAGCACGAAGCTCCCCTCACCACGCACTGCACCACGGCCGTGCAGGGCCTTGTGCACATGACGGGCCACAAAACACGTGCAAGACGAAGGGCGGAGACAGAGGACAGCACACACAGCACACACGTGCGACACACGTGCGACAGGACCAGGCGCGGGGACGGCAGCTACGAGACGGCCTGCAGAGCCCAGGGGTGCGCACTGCTGAGTCACACCCAACTGGGCTGATCAGCAAAGATGCCGGAGACCAAGGCTGCCAGCACGCCAGGAGCAGCCCGAGCTCGGCAGGCATGCACACTGACGACACCCCACCTCCTGCAGGCTCACGACCGAGGGAGGCCACCTGCTGCTGTATTCACCCGTGACCCGCCACCCCCTTCAGGGTGCAGTGCTGAGGCTCCCGTCCACACACAAGGACATGCAGCACAGCGGCTCCTGGCGTCCGACTCTGGAAACCACCCAGACGCCCAGCAAGGACGGGTGGCTGTGAGGTTATGCCGTGGAGCAGGACGTGCGATGAGGCAAGCCAAGATAGGCACAGTGCACGGCCACGCCTTTAAACTGAGGCCGAGTGCCTTTAAAGAGTGGTCTCCTGATAGTCTCCTGATCTTTACGTAAGCTTGAAACCGAACAAGGGCGATAGGACCCCGGTAGCCCTCGTGCGCTGAGTGGCTCTGCCTCGGGGCCCAGACCCCACACTGGGCAGCACTGAAGCCTGCTCCTGCGGACAGACAGGGTCCCCGGCCAGCCCCGGCCCACGCTCAGCAGCTCTGCAGGCAGGACTCCGTGTGCTCCTTTACGTAAGGGATAAACCACGCAACTTGACAAGGGGGTGCCGGAATCGGGATGTGGGGAGACGGGAGGAGACCCTCGGTATGACCCACACTGGGCTCCAGACCACTCCCTCTTATCCCCACCGCCGTGTTTCAGATGTCCTCCAGAGAGTTACACTGCACAGTTGAAAAGAGAGCCATGTTCAAGGGAAGGGTAGGGGCCTACAGTCAGAGCCACTCACTAACACTCCCAGCCCACCTGGTACCGAGTCGGGGCTCAGGTAGGAGAGAAAAGCCCACCTTACCTTAATGACTTTGGTCGCACGGATAAAGTTAATGGCATATAAGTTGTGTTCCTCCATCCCGGTCCCAATGGTCAGGATGTTGGGGTCAAAGATGATGTCGTTCGGGTTGAAGCCCACCTTCTCCACGAGGAGGCGGTAGGCCCGGGTACACACCCTGACTTTGGAGTCTGTTTCTGTCGCCTGCCAAGGGAACAGGTGTCACCAGACATAGAAAAAATGGAGGCGCTACCTACGAACACAGAAGCACACCTACTTATCGAACACACTCAGGTACAAGGCTTAGATTTCCTAGAAATCCCAGCACCGAGCAGCTTCTAACGGTCAGTCGAGTTACCTCGGGGGGGAAGTAAGTGGTTTGAAGGTCCCTTCATGTCTGTGCTGACACGTCAGTTACACACGTTCAATAAAAGTCGTAAAAATCAAATGTGCACACACACACACGCACACGCACACACACACACGGCTATGAACAAGCAGGCATCTAAACTCACGTGCCAGAAGGGCAAACACCCTGAAGCCAGCACATGCCCTCCCCTCCCCTTCTGGGCTGCTCCCACGGTGCCCTGCTCTTGAGGACACGTGGCTAGCGCTCAGCCCACAGCCCTGGCTGGCTGGTGTGCACCCTCGGCCTGAACACAACAGAACTACCCTTTAAGTCACGTCCTGAGAAGGCCAGAAGGCCCAGCTCTTGGCACCCCGAGAAGTAGGGCCTCCAAGTCCAGGCCATTTCCTGCCTGACCCCTCCCCAGTGATCTGGAAGCCCACCCAGACCTGTCCTGTCACCGCGGCCCGGTCTGGGTACCGTGACACGGCTCTCTGCTTTCTGCATCCCTCAGCCTCTGCCCCGTCACTCTCTAAGCCTGCCTACCCCATTCTTCAGAGCAGCGTCTCCTTCCAGCAGCAAGCGTAACTGGTCACTGGTCTCCCCAGCTACATGTCAGCCCCAGAGTGCGCCCGCGCAGAGCCGAGCCTATCGGTCACCTGCTCGACGGCATCGGCTGCCCTCATCCAGGCCCCCCGGGCTGCACCAGGGAACTGTCTCGATTGAACGCACAACCTCGATGCGTGACCTGCACCACCTCCACCCTAGATGAGTCTGCTCACACAGAAAGTCAAATCTGCTCTGGAGAAAACAGACTCACTGTCTCTATGGTGATTCAAACCCCGAGGGGCTGTTCTGAATGGATCTGAAACCAGCCGGTCTCCCACGTGCCACACTCAGTCCCCGACCTGCCCACGCCGAGGGCCGGAAGTGAACGCAAACCGCTTAACGACCATGTGCGGCCGTGCAGCTCCCGGTCTCACTCCAGGGAGCGCTCTCCAGGGAACGCCAGACGCTGCCGTAGCTCGAGGCCACGTGAAGATGAGGAGGGGACAGGGAACTCCCACTTACATCCTGGCCTCTGGCCACCCACCTCCTTCAGAATTTCTCAACCATCCTCTAGGCCTCTTTCCTTGCTCAGAGGCCGCTCGGTTTGTGCTCACCCCCTTGGGAAGTAAGCAGGGGAAGGGTGACAGATGGGCTTTGTAGCTCAGCGCTCCAGACTTCAGAGAAGGTGACACTCGTCACCCTTAACCCAGGGCCTTTGGTTAGGGCAAGGCTAAGGTTGGGACTAAGGTATGCAGGAGAACACGCCCAGGAGCAGGCCCCTCAGGCTGCTGTAGCCGGGGACGTCGGCATGCCTCCCAGACACCAAACAGTTCTCAGCTTGACATTCAGCCAGCTCCATGCCCACGGCAGGGTACCCCAGTCTGCGGGCACAGCAGATGGGCCACCAGTGCTCCTGGTCACCAGCCACCCAACCCGCTGGTGGACGAGGAGCCGAGGCCCTGCCATGTCCCCCAACCACGAATACCATCTGGCCAAGCAGGGCTGTGAAGAGCGTGTCACTTACTGGGGGGGTCCAGGTGCTCGCCGAAGCCATATGCCCACGGGACAAGCTGGAGCAACCAGGCAGGGCGTCCCCAACTACAGCCCCACTGAGCCTTCTCGGCTGTGCCCTTGGCCCCGGCACAGGGTCTGCCACTTGGCAGACTCCACTTCGGGCCTTCAAACAAATGCTATCTCAGAATGCCATGTCCCGGGAGCAGGCCACGCCCTCCCAGATTCTCCAGGGTCCTCCCCCGTGCCCCTCAGCTGTGAGACTCACCCAGCAGTGCACCTCCATCATCTGGAAAGCTGAAGGGCAGGACCGCGTCGGGCAGAGGGGCTTCCCGCACGGAGAGCCCTGAAGCTGCACACCATGGCCGCCAGGAGGGCCTGTACTACCCTGCTCAGGGCTCACGCCTCCCCAGCCACCAAGTCAGATCTGGGCCACCTGCTGCCGCAGAACTAGGAGAAGGGCCGGCCAGAGACTCCGGACCTGCCTCGGCACTGCCGTGGGGACTCCCTGTGCCCAGCATCTGGCCTCTGCCCACCAGGCGCACACCACTCCCCGCCTTGTCCAGTCCTCAGAGAAGAAATCCCTCCAGACTCTGACAAGTGTCTCTTGAGTGAAAAGTCACCCCCAGTTAAGAGGCATCCGTCCCAAGTAACCGTGGGGACATAGCCAGTGTGGGGGTCAGTCTGCGGCCATCAGCATAACTAGAGGCGGGCTTGTGGGGTTCTCCAGAAACAGCCACGACTCTACACCATCAGAAGCCAAGTCCGGATGGGGCGAGGACACACTTGAGCAGGCCCGGGCCACTCGATCCCGTCGGGGAGAGGGAGCCGGGGTGGGTAGGAGCGAGGCCTGCACCAGGCAGCGCTCTGACGGCAAGACGAGGGGCCAGTGTTCCTCCCAGCCCTGCGTGATGTGCACCCCAGCGCGGTCCGGGATCCCTCCTGACCAAGGATTCCAAGCAGAACGCACCTACTACGGAGAGGCCCAGGGCGGAAACAACCCCACAGTCTCAGCCAGCGTGAGGCCCAGACGTGAAGACACGGAGGAAGGGCAAGGGCGCACAGAGCTCCAGGAAGCCGACAGAGCCTGGGACCGACGTCGCGCCCGGCAACGGCTGTCCAAGGCGAGACTCGAGGGAGAAATGGCGCCAGACCTGCTCTCCGGAACAACCCACCATTGCCAGTCTACACTCCATCCGAAATCCAGATGTTCCACTAGAGAGCTGTCACAGCGTATCTAAGTTCAATAACCAGACTGGTTATGAGGCAGAAATCTAAAAATGGCTGTCAAAGCATAAATGTCTTTTAAAGATTTATATTACCCGGCTAGCAGGTGGCGTGGTGTTTAAAGGCGCTGGACTCCCACATGGCCAACTGCAATTCAAGTCCTGGACCTGGCGGCTGGCTTTCTCACTTTCGCATTCTCTCCCCAGTCTAATTTAAAAATAGTAACAACAATAATAATGACAAATGGAATTAAATTAATTTTTAAAAGATTTACCCTATTTATTATTTTTTAAATTTGCTACAGGGCATGTGTGCTCATCAGAGTCAGTCGTGTGGGAATCCAGTCCCTTAACCACCAAGTCACCTGCTGGCCCCAAAGGGAAAATAAGCAATTACAACAAAACCCACAAACTGGTACAGGATACCCACAGGTCCTGAGACTTCCTGTCCCAGTAACTCAAAGACATTCCCTGCCCTCAACACAGAGTACAGGAGACCAACAAACTGGTACAGAATACCCACAGGTCCTGAGACTTCCTGTCCCAGTAACTCAAAGACATTCCCTGCCCTCAACACAGAGTACAGGAGACCAACAAACTGGTACAGAATACCCACAGGTCCTGAGACTTCCTGTCCCAGTAACTCAAAGACATTCCCTGCCCTCAACACAGAGTACAGGAGACCAACAAACTAGTACAAAATACCCACAGGTCCTGAGACTTCCTGTCCCAGTAACTCAAAGACATTCCCTGCCCTCAACACAGAGTACAGGAGACCAACAAACTGGTACAGAATACCCACAGGTCCTGAGACTTCCTGTCCCAGTAACTCAAAGACATTCCCTGCCCTCAACACAGAGTACAGGAGACCAACAAACTAGTACAAAATACCCACAGGTCTTGAGACTTCCTGTTCCAGTAATTCAAAGACATTCCCTGCCCCTCAACAGAGAGTACAGGAGACCAACGCCCGGTCACTCCCTATGTCAGGGTTAACTGCATTCTCATCAATACAACCCCACAGGGACGAATTATCCAAAAACTGGAAAAACATTTTCAAATCACTTGTTTCTATCTCTCAGACCCGGTCTCCCTGTGGCAATCCGCCCACCCGCCCTGCCAGCTCTCTTGGAGGGGCCTCAATGTATGGCCCAGGCCAGCCTCCACCTCATGGGCCTCCTGCCTCTGCCTCCCAAGACTGCGGTAATGGGCATACGCCCCCTCCCAGGCCTTCAGGAAGCCGACCCGGCCTCACAGAGGGCCCAGCCTGGACCACAGCAGCTTGGCAGGAACACACCACTCGGATCAGTTAGCACAGGAGAGCGGCGTGTGACGGGCACCACTGCAATGGTGCTCTTATTTTTCCCTGGCTCACACATGTGCAAACAAAAGATGCAGCTTACTGTGCTGCCACATCATCGTTAGCTTACGCCGGTAACTGTGTTCTTAGGAAACTTAGCACTATCAAACACTGGTGATATAGGGACCAGCAGTTAGCGTGATGGCTATGTCGCTGGACTCTCACGTAGCCAACTACGGTTCGAATCCCGGACCTGGCGGCTTAAACTCACACCAGGTGCATGTGCGTGTGTGCCCAGGATCCCGAGAGGAGAATGGAGGAGAAGGGATTGCGGCATGGCCATCCCCCCTAGGGGGTGATTTCTCTCTCTCTCTCTCTCT
>NW_006159632.1:1301124-1314635 GCF_000334495.1 Tupaia belangeri chinensis
TAGCACCACCCCCCAAAAAAAAAAAAAAAAAAAAACTGGTGATATAAAAATAATTTTAATTTAAAAAGGGGAATTAAATCTAGAGAGTGATAGTAACAGTTATTTTCCCCACTAAAGTTTCAATGAATGTGACCTAGATCCTGTATTTAGATAAATGAGAGCTCCTCAGAACTAACGAGGAGAGCGCAGAAAGGCTGCCTCGTCGCCTCACAGCCCAGGAGTCTCAGGCCAGTCCCTGCTGTCGGGGCTGGCCTCGACCTGGCGGCTGGATCACAACATGCCCTGGAACAGCAGCCAGCCCCGGAAGGCGGTGGGCAAGGGTTCCTCTGCTTCCCACGCAGAAGCCACCTGCTGCACACCACTGATGGTGCCGTCAAAGGCCACTCCCACTGTAGCAAGCCCTGGCTCCACCCCGACTTCACCCCTGCACAGTGGACAGCGGCCTAGTGAAGCCCAGCCTCTACACCTCAGCACCTGCACGAGGGACTTCAAAAAGCTGATGGAGGAGACCAGCAGTTGGCTTAATGGCTATGTCGCAGGACTCCTACGTAATCGACTGAGATTCGAGTCCCGGACCCGGTGGCTTAAACTCACGCCGGGCACGTGTGCGTGCATGCCTAAGATCCCAAGAGGAGAATGGAGGAGAAGGGATTGCGGCGTGGCCACACCCCCCCCCCCGGGGGTGATTTCCTGCTTTCTGTCTGTCTGGCTGGCTGGCGAGCACAAGTGCCCTATAGCAAAAACCTCTCCAAAAAAAAAAAGCTGATGGAGAATAGAATTAAGGGGCAAGTTTATTTTTGCTCAACAAAAACTGAAATCCATGTGCAGTTTTCTCATAACACACATTCCCCGTTAACTTTCTGAAGACCCCTCATTCTGCTGCGTCTGAGCTTTCTGTTATGGACGTCCCTGTGTCACTCTGTATAACGTGCAGCGCAACTCGACGAGGAGCACAAGCAGGCTGCTCGGCGCCCCGGCAGGCCCCAGGAGAGGGTGTAACCTGGCTCCGTCTCCTGCAGGAGGGCCCTGCGAGCCGTGGGCTCCCACAGTGCTGGTGTGGAATCTGTGCATACGGCGTCCACTTAACACTACCGGATCCTTGGTGGGTCATGACCAGGCACAAGGCGATCAGCTCCCGGCCACAAACACCTCTGTGTCTCAACGGGACCCACTGTCCTCAGGGAGAACGGCACCAGTTTTTCTACTCTGTAAGCTACAAGGCTCCGGGCTTCACTGCCCTCCCTTTTTTTCTTTTTTAAGAGAGACTTTTGCTATAGGGTATATGCACTTGCCAGGGAGACAGAGATAGAAAGACAGAAATCGAGAAATCACCCCCAGGAGGGTGGCCATGCCCCAATCCCTTCACCTCCATTCTCCTCTAAGGATTTTGGGCACGTACGCACGCACACCTGGCATGAGTTTCAAGCTGCCAGGTCCAGGACTCGAACGGCGGCCACCTATGTGGGAGTCCAGTGCCATAAGCATTACACCATCTGCCAGTCCCCCTGCATTTGCTTTTTATCTGTGGTCACATGCAAATCCAACCAGGGCTACTCGGCCTCAGACACAGCCCGACACCGAGAAGTACAGTAAGCAAGGCCGTGTTTGGAGCCGTGTGGCAGACAGGAGTGTCACCCTGGCCACAATGTCCCAGGCACGGGGCGGGGGGGGGGGGTGTCACTGTCACCAGGACAACAGCCAGCCCAGGTGGCTGCTGAGAGGGGAGCACGATGACCCTGCAGGTGGAGTTGGACAGCGTGATGAGACTCCCGCAAGCGTGCGTGCCCATGGTCCCAGGAGAATGGGGAAGGGATGCAGCACGGCTGTGGGGGTGGGGGATTTCTTGCTCTGTCTCTCTGTCTCTCCAGGAAGCACACGTGCCCTAGAGCAAAACTCTCAAAAAATAAACCAAAGAAAAACAAATGACACCCTCAAGGCTTTCCAGCTCACCCAGGCAGCCACGTCCCCACGAGTGCTTCCTGCGGCCCAGAGGCCCTGCGCCGTCGCCAGCACCTGCAACGTCGGGCTCTCCCGCTGCCCCCTGCTCTGGCTGCCTGGGTCCAGGTGGCTTTCAAACCCGAACTGCACACATCGGCCGGCCTGGTGATGAGCATTTTCCTGCTGGGCTGATTTGGGTGTCGGCCTAGTAGTTCATACGACCTCACAGGCCCAGCAAGTAATGTGGTGGCAAAGGTGCCAGAACCCTCACGGCTGACCACGGTTTGAGTCCCGACCTGGGAGCTGGAAGGCTGACCACGGTTTGAGTCCCGACCTGGGAGCTGGAAGGCTGACCACGGTTTGAGTCCCGACCTGGGAGCTGGAAGGCTGACCACGGTTTGACAAAGGTGCCAGAACCCTCACGGCTGACCACGGTTTGAGTCCCGACCTGGGAGCTGGAAGGCTGACCACAGTTTGAGTCCCGACCTGGGAGCTGGAAGGCTGACCACGGTTTGAGTCCCGACCTGGGAGCTAGAAGACTGCACTGGGCACATGTGCGTGCATGCCCCAAACCCCAGAAGAGTGGAGAAGGGACTGCAGTGTGGCCACACTGCCAGGGGCGACCTCTCACTCTCCCTCACTGTCCCAGTGTCTCTCTGGTGAGCACAGGCACCCACCCTATGGCAAAAACCTAAAACCAGACCAAACGGAACAGACCGCACATCGGGGACGTGGCTCGCCGTCAGTGTGCACCTCGCACATGGCACCGTGTCGCGCCCTGCCTGGTGCCGAGCTTTCCCGTGACCAGCTCTGCCGGTCTTCTCTCGCTTTCTGAATTAGCAAGCACACCCTCGACCCGAGCTTAGGTTAGGGTGCTCCAACACTTGTCCTTCAGAATTCCGGTTTGCTCATTTTGATCACTATCAGCGTCAGCTTTCAGTGCACAGCCGGAAATAGGGCTCTAACCTCACTGTCTCCCCAACGCACAGCCAGTAGTGCCAGTCTCATCTTCCGAGTGACCGAGTGACCCGGCCCCTCCCACGTGGAGACCGCCCAGAGGTGCTCGCACAGCCGGGCGCGAGGCCGTGTGTACTGGGTGGCGGTTGCAGACGTCAGCTCCCCACGGCTCCCTGACCTGAGAGTCCCGAGGGAACTCGGCCACCGGGCCTCACGCACCTGGCCTTCCTCATCAAAAGCCATCACCACGACAGCAGCGCCAAACCTCTTCACCCGCCGGGCCTTCTCCAGGAAGTCGCCCTCGCCCTCCTTCAGGCTGATGCTATTGACGATGCACTTCCCCTGGCAGCACTTCAGCCCCGCCTCGATCACAGCGAAGTTGGAGGAGTCGATGCACAAGGGCACCTGGGAGCGGAGCACAGAGGTCAGAGGCCAAGGACGCCCCCTAGGGCTCCCCGCCCCACGTCCGCTCAGAGGGGAGCCCGGGCCCAGGACACTTGCTCTCAAAGCCCGCAGCACTCGGACGGCCGCAGGAGCCACTCTCAGGCCGGGCCCGCCCAGACCATCCGCACCGAGGGCCTCTCGGAGACCAGCTCGCAGCCAAGCACACACCCCAAGGTGGAGTCGGCCCTGGTCTGACTTGGAGATCGAGGCCTCGAGCACCCTTGGAGCAGCCCACGAGCCTCACTTGAATTTAGTCTTCCCTTTAGAAAATCGAGTCCCTGGCTGGAGAAGAACGAGCTTTCCTATCAGAGCTGACCTAAGGCTCGGCTGCGGGAGCCGTTAGATGAGGCCACATCCCTGCTAAACTCGCTGCCCTGTCTAGGAAAGCAGGGCGGCTCTGATGGGACTGCTGCAGAGTGGGAAGCAGACTGCCTAAGGCCTGTCTCGGGGCACACCCTGTCAAGGCAGGGAGGCCTCCCAGGGCAGCAGGCACCTCAGCGGAGGACTGACCGGGATGAGCAGGAGTGAGTCCCAAAAGCCTCCAAGGGACCGCGAGGCAGACGAGGACTCTGCCAGACCCGCTCTTGGCCTGCTAGTAACGAAGGTCTGCCGGAAAGGACTTACGCAGAGGCCAGGCCTGGCCAGTGGGCCCAGCCCGCTGTGGAGACCTGCTGCCCTGGGGGTTTATCCCACTCGTCTTGACAGTGGGTCAAAATCAGGAAGAGAGGAAATGACCGCAGTGAGCAGCACGCCAGGTGACAGCCTCCAAGGACAGTCAGCGAGGCCCTCTGGCCCCTCCGTGCACCGAGCAGGCAAACCAGGCACCAGAGCCCGTGTGAGGCGGCGGGGAGGGAACGCAGGTGGGCTCTCTGCCAGGCTCCCACCAGCTTTCAGCAAGCCGCCAGCTCCTCTGCGCCCCGGCCCTGAGGTGCTGAGGCTTTTTAGAAAAGACAGATGAGAGGCAGGCCCATGTAAGCCAGTGCTCACAGGCTGTGGCTGAAACATGTGCAGAAGCGTCACAGACACGCGCAGCCCCTTCCGCAAAGTGAAAGCCTTGAAGCCCTGGGAGGGTCCAGCCCCAGCCTGGTGGCGAAGGCAGCGGGGCCACGCGGGGCCAACTACGCTTTCAGCCGGACGCAGTGGCTTCAGAAACACACCGAGCACATGGGCATGCGTGCCCCCCAATCTCAGGAGGAGGGAGGTGGAGAAGGGGTTGCAGTGAGACCTGCCCAACGGGGGGAGCTTTCTCATCCCTCCACTGTCTCTGCCCAGCAACCACACGCCACTTCTGACAAAATATTTTTTTTAAAGCAGTAAGAACTTTTTCCTAAAAATGAACTTCAAAAATCACTCCAAGGACCAGCCCCACAATGGAGTGCTTCAGGGAGCTGGACCCCACACGGCCAGCCATAGTTCTGCCGCAGCCCTGGCAGCTTGAAAACCCCAACAGGACGGAGATGGGGAAGGGACTGCGTGACTACGGCCCGATGAGGGTGCCTTCTCTCCCTCTCTGCCTCTCAGGCAAGCACGCACACCCTCTAGTGAAAAGCAGAACCACTCATCACAAACTGAAACTGAATGACAGAGAGGTCAGATTTTTAAACCTGTTTGAACCTGTATAATTTTTTTGGTGGGGAGAGGTTTTTGCTATAGGGTACGTGCACTCACCAGAGACAGAGAGAGAAAATGAGAAACCACACTCCCAGGGGGGATGGCCACACCACAATCCCTTCTTCTCCATTCTCCTCTTGGGATCCTGGGCACACATGCACACGTGCCCAGCGTGAGTTTAAACCACCGGGTCTGAGACTCGAACCGTGGTCAACTACATGGGAGTCTAGCAACATAGCCATTACGCCAACTGCTGGTCTCCCTATATAATATTTTTAAGACTGACACAAAAATTATCTTCCCCTTTTTGGGATCAGCAGATGACATAATGGTTCATGTGTGGACTCCCACGAGGCCAACTATGGTTCGAGGTCCAGACCTGGCAGCTTGAAATGCACACCGGGCACATGTGCGTGCGTACCCAAAACCCCAAGAGGAGAATGGAGAAGGAGGGGCTGAGGTGTGGTCATCCCCCTGGGGGTGATTTCTTGCTTTCTGTCTCTCCATCAAGTGTACATACCCTCCAGCAAAAATTTGTTAAAAAAAAAAAAAATTACCTCTCACCTTTTAAGGAACAAATGTAAAAGCCGACAGAATACCTTCCTCCAGCTTACTTTGTACTTGTCTCACTCTGGCACGCCTAGAAAGAGCTCTCACTCCTGCAGTGAGCAGGGCCTCGCCGACCCCGGCCTGTGGGGCAGTGGAGCCCAGGGCTGGCACGCTCCCCAGGGGTGCGCAGAGAAGCTCGCAGTCTGCCCAGACAGTGGGAACCCGCCAGTTCTCGGGACCAAGCCCAGAAGCACTGGAAACAGCCGCACTGAGGCCGTGTCTCTGCAAAATCTGGCTTTTACTGAAAAGGGCACCATCAGCCGGGAAGGCTGACCATCGGAGACTATGCCTTCAACATGGGCAGCAGCCAGCTCTGGAGCGGACAGACGGAGGGACGGCAGGCAGAGCAGGAGCAGGACAAAAGGCAGAGCGGCCGGACACGCCCGTGGTGAGCAGCAGCCCTGCGCGACCTTGGCGATGTCCGGCTCGGAGGCGATGAGGTTGCAGAACCTGGCCACGGCGCGGGGCCCGTCCAGCAAGCCGTCGTCCATGTTGATGTCCAGCACCTGTGCGCCCATCTCCACCTGCACTCTGGCCACACTCAGGGCTTCCTGGGGGAGAGGGACGGGACGTGCATTAGGAGCCAGCAGGCCCTCCCAGAAGCCCGTTCAGACTACACAAGACCACCCAGACAGGCCCCTGGGCCACCCCCACCATCGCTCATCACAGCCCACTGGACCTCCGGCCAGGCCCCCTGCCCCCCATCACCCATCACAGCCAACCCTCCTCGCGCAGGCCCCTCCCCCCATCACAGCCCGCCCTCCTCGTGCAGTACTTGGCGTATGCACTCCAACAGGCTGCTCTCCTGCTAGGAGGAATCCAGACTCCTCAGGCTGGCGGGCCAGGTCTCTGCGCTGGCCCCACCTCCCCGCAGCCAAGTCCGCACCCAGGTCTGTGCCGGGATCACGTGCTGCCTGCCCTCTATCGGACACACTCCCCTCCCTCCTCACTAGGCAAGACCCAGCTCAGGACCCCTCTCCTAGAGAGGGCCTCGGAGACTGCGGGGCTCCCACCGCTCCTGAGCGCTGGCCTGGACACACAGTGCTCACCACACCACAGGCTCCCCGGGGAAGGCCAGGTCAGACTGCGAGCTCCCAGACGGGAAGGCTGCCGACTGCTTCGGCACACGGTTACCCCAGCTCTCCCAGAGCACACACCACGCAGGCCCGCGTGCGTGCTACTGGGGCACACTCGGGACACTGCAGTCCGCCGTGGTCCGCCTCTGGGCAGCCACGGTTCTCGGCAGCAGCACCCTCACGACTGCACCAGAACCAGGTGCTCACTGGGAACAGAGGGGGCGTACTTGGAAATCTCAACAGGTCTGACTCGGGGCCCCACACATACATATGCGTGCTGAAAGTCACCAGGCGGATGGAGGAGGGAGCGTGGCGTGACACTCCCCCTGGGGTGATTTGCCACTTCCCCTCTCTCTCTCTGTCTCTCTTCTCTCTCCAGCAAGTGCACGCATCCTATGGCCAAAAAAAAAGAAGAAGAAAGTTCTGAATTAGCCTGAACTACGCGGGGCACGACACACGTGTGCTCAGGTTCCCGACAGAGCAGGCTCCCGAGCCCTCGCTGCGTACTCCCCGGTACGGCGGGGGAAGTTGCGCAGACCAATGCGTCCCGACTCGCCTCGCCCGGGAAAACCACACGGGGAGACTGTACAGCCACTGTCACCGGACAGACAAGTTCCCTCCAGGACGTCCCGGGAGGCACCCTCACGGCGAGTCAGGGTTGCAGAGAAAAACCACCACAGGATGTAAAAGGTTTTTAGAAACAGCAAGTACCAAGTCCAGTCCCTGCTCGTGAGGGGCTGACACCCAGGTGGGGCTGGGGCGTGCACACAGGGACAGAGGGACTGCGGGTCGCTGGGACAGCACGCGGGGGCCCAAGCCAGCAGGGTCTGAGCCCCAGCGCGGCACAGGCCTATACAGGCCCAGAGGAAAGCTGGGGAAAGGGACTGAATGCGAGGGCTGGACTGGGGGCAGAGGACACAGGCACACAGCTGAGGACAGAGACCTGAAGGAGGGAGGGGACCCGACCAGACCGACTCGTGAGTCACCGAGGAAGTGACAGCCTGAGGTCTGGAGGCTTGGAGGTTCGTCCAGGGGGGGCAGGAGTTAAGCGGGAAGGCAGGACCGGAGCTTCTCCCAGACCCTCCTCAGCCACCGCGCTGAGGGGTCACCAGGCTGAGAGGCAGACTGTGCAGGGCCCTCCCTCTTCCCCCACCCGCCAGGCAGAGTAGGAGCAGAGGGCATGGCGTGGTAGACTCGAAACGACCCCCACGTGCAGACACAGAGGCCTCAGAGCAGGGCTCACGGGCCGGGAGGGTGGCTGCACGATGGGGTCGAGTGCGCAGCACCAGACTGGCCTGCAGGGAGGCCTGGCTCCCCAGACGCCGTTACTGCCACCCGCCTGCCTCCTAAGATGTTGTCCCCTTTGGGGCCAGACCAATCCGCTCGGGGAACAGGAGGGACACAGACGCCTTGGGAACCCTACCACGACAGGGCGCTGCCTGGCGAGAACACGGCACCGTGCGGGCCGCAGCCTCCCGGCAGGTGCACATACCACGGGGATGGCAGCAGCCACGTGCTGAGGGGAGGATGGACGTGGCCTGAGGAGCGTGGCCTTCACCTTCGCATAGTCACACCGGGGACTTCTGGACCGAGGGGACCACGAGAGGGCAGATGGCACCGGGGCAGCAGCAAGTGGGGAGGAGGAATGCCAGAGAGTGGCCGGGTCAGGTAGACGCACCAGAGGGGCTGAGGCCGGGACCTGCCTCTGGGGACGCCACGAACCTTAACTAGGGGGCATGGACGGCAGGCCTGTCCTGGTGACAGCTCTGCCGCAGCCCTGCCCGTCCTGGGAGTCACATCAGACACTGCGGCCCAGCCACGTCTGCCTTGCTCAGCTCCACATTTGCAGGAGCCCCTGCGACGCATGGGAAGGCTGTGTGTGACCGAACTGTGCCCCCAGAGTGGCGGGCTGAACGGCCCGGTCTGCAGCCCATAGCCCCAATGCCGCCCTCGGCAGCTGGCACTGAGGTGTCCTGAAGAGGAGGCAGGGGTCTCCTTGGCAGCCCATCCCTGGAGTATTTGTGAGAAGCCAAACAGCTCACAGTCGAGATGTTCGACTTAGTCGCTCCCACTTCACGCCCCTCCACGATGCTTTCTGACAGATGCGACCGCAGCTCTGCGTGTGAAGCCCTGCCCGGCCCGGCCTGCTGCCACAGCACCGCCGCCCCCACACTCCCGTGCCATCTGCCGACCCACCACCGCCACAGGGCTTCCTGCCATGCTCACCTCATAGCTCCCAGCCATGACGAGCTTGGCGAACTTCCTGGACCCTGCGACGTTACAGCGCTCTCCGATGTTCACGAAGTTGGTGTACGGGCCCATCCGGAAGGGCTCGAGACCTTGAGAGGAGGGGTGCACTGAAGGTGCTCTGGAAACAACGCGGGTAACACGAGACAGACACCACGCAGCTGCCGCCCACGCCCCGCAGCCCCACCTCGAGGGCCTGGCCTGACCGCCCTCGAAGGCTCCACCTTCCTGAGCAGGAAGGAGTCAGCATGTCAACGATTCGAGGCCACAAAACCACCCAGGACGGTGCCGCTGCATCGCCCACCGCTGTGTCCTTGCAGTTGGGCATTTTCAATAATTAGCATCGCCGCGATGCCCAGAATCGCTAGGTGTTGCCAAGAATGCACACTCAGAACACAGCACAGGGACCAGCAGTTGGCGTAATGGCTGTCGCTGGACTCCCATGTGGCCAAACACAGTTTGAGTCCCAGACCCGGTGGTTTAAACTCACGCTGGGCGCATGTACGTGCGTGCCCAGGATCCCGAGAGGAGAACAGAGGAGAAGGGACTGCGGCGTGGCCATCCCCCCAGGGGGTGATTTCTAACTTTCTTTCTGTCTCTGTCCTTCTGGCGAGCGCACGCGCCCTATAGCAAAAACCTCTCCACAAGAAAAGAAAGAAAAGACAAGAAAAGAAAGAAAAGAAAAGAAAAGAAAAGAAAAGACAAGAAAGAAAAGACAAAGAAAGAAGGGGCAGGACGGCTCGGCAGGCCAGGCCGCTGGCAGTCGTCCACTTCCGCCCCCAAGTGCAGGCCCGTGCACCCCCCCGAAGAAAGGGGCCCTCACAGAGCTCGACGGCGTGAAGAAAATGTGTGCTCGACCCTAAGCCAGTGCGACGGCGGGTGGGTACAGACATCACAGCCCAATGGACACACGGCAGAGCCCGACGGTTTCTGCACGCAGACACGCAGGTCCTCGCGGCTCACCAGACAGCAGCATGTGGCCTTCGAACACGGCGGCAGGTGGGACTCTGGGCCTGCAGCTCTTGACAGCTTCGGCGATTTCCCTGAGGTCAGAAATCGCCGAAGTCACTGACTCGGAACAAGACAGACCTCCTCCCGGTTTCCAGCTAGGAATGTCGCCCATCGGACAGGACCGGGCAAGTACTCACATGCCTCCTTCCACACGTGCAGCGACAGTCACACCTCCCGCTTTCTCAGAGACGGAGACGCTCATCCCCGAGCCCCACCCAGGTGCTGCCAGGCCACTGTGCACGGCCGCCTCTGCTCAGAGCCCGAGCCGGAGCCACAGTTCGCACAGAGCAGCAAAGCCCTCCCCGTCCCCCACACCCGAGAGGTCCTTTCCTCCATCGAACCCACACATGAAACGGGCACTTGCTTCCCCTCGATAGTTTAAAGGAAAGGCTGGGCCGAACGGATGCCATAGTGGTTACGTCGCTGAACTCCCATGTAGTGGATAGTGGTTCAAGTCCCAGGTCCAGTAGTTTAAAACTCAGGCTGGGTGCGTGTGCATACATACTCAAAATCGCAAGAGAATGGGAGAAGGGGCTGCGGCATGGCCATTCTCCCGGGTGTGTGTGTGTGTGTGTGTGTGTGTGTGATTTCTCGCTCTCTGTCTCTCTGGCGAGTGCACACACCCTATAGCAAAACTCTCTCTACAAAAGGAAAAACAAAAGAGACATCCTGGGTATACATGCATGTGTGCCCAAGAGGGGGCGGGTGGAGGACAAGGGACTGCTGTCACCATGCCCCATGGGGGTGCTGTGTCTATCTTGGTCTCTCTGCACATGACCTCCAGCAAACTGGGGGGAAAAAAATCAACTACTGAAAGCTTTCAGGCCAGTCAGGTGGCGTAGTGATTAAGACAGCTGGATCCCAGATGGCCAACTGTCCAGTTCAAACCCCGGATCAGGCAGCTTGATAAACACACCAGGACCATGTGAATGAGCATCCGAACTCCTGAGGGAATGTACAAAGGATTGTGGTGTGGCCGCCCTCCAAGGGGTGATTTCTCACTTTTCTTCTGTCTTCTCACTTTTCTTCTGTCTCTCTCCAGGCAAGCACACCCACCACCTCACAACTTTTTTAAAAAAGAACGATAGTTTTCAGATATTATTTAAAAGATGTTTTAAAATCAAATTTATTGGGGCCACCTAGTGGCATAGTGGTTAAGGTGCTAGACTCCCATGTCTGATAGCGGTTCGAGTCCCAGACACGGTAGCTTGAAAACCCCTCTGCTCAGAGCCCGAGCCGGAGCCACAGTTCGCACAGAGCAGCAAAGCCCTCCCCGTCCCCCACACCCGAGAGGTCCTTTCCTCCATCGAACCCACACATGAAACGGGCACTTGCTTCCCCTCGATAGTTTAAAGGAAAGGCTGGGCCGAACGGATGCCATAGTGGTTACGTCGCTGAACTCCCATGTAGTGGATAGTGGTTCAAGTCCCAGGTCCAGTAGTTTAAAACTCAGGCTGGGTGCGTGTGCATACATACTCAAAATCGCAAGAGAATGGGAGAAGGGGCTGCGGCATGGCCATTCTCCCGGGTGTGTGTGTGTGTGTGTGTGTGTGTGTGATTTCTCGCTCTCTGTCTCTCTGGCGAGTGCACACACCCTATAGCAAAACTCTCTCTACAAAAGGAAAAACAAAAGAGACATCCTGGGTATACATGCATGTGTGCCCAAGAGGGGGCGGGTGGAGGACAAGGGACTGCTGTCACCATGCCCCATGGGGGTGCTGTGTCTATCTTGGTCTCTCTGCACATGACCTCCAGCAAACTGGGGGGAAAAAATCAACTACTGAAAGCTTTCAGGCCAGTCAGGTGGCGTAGTGATTAAGACAGCTGGATCCCAGATGGCCAACTGTCCAGTTCAAACCCCGGATCAGGCAGCTTGATAAACACACCAGGACCATGTGAATGAGCATCCGAACTCCTGAGGGAATGTACAAAGGATTGTGGTGTGGCCGCCCTCCAAGGGGTGATTTCTCACTTTTCTTCTGTCTTCTCACTTTTCTTCTGTCTCTCTCCAGGCAAGCACACCCACCACCTCACAACTTTTTTAAAAAAGAACGATAGTTTTCAGATATTATTTAAAAGATGTTTTAAAATCAAATTTATTGGGGCCACCTAGTGGCATAGTGGTTAAGGTGCTAGACTCCCATGTCTGATAGCGGTTCGAGTCCCAGACACGGTAGCTTGAAAACCACACTAGGTGCATGAGTGTGCCCACCCCAAATCCCAAAAGCAGAATGGAGAAGGGACTGCCGCGTGGCCATCCCTCCAGGGGGTGATTTCTCACTCTCCCTGTCTCTCTGGTGAGCACACACATCCCTATGGCAAAAAACAAACAAACGAAAGAAGAGTCCTATTTATTAATTAATAAATAAATAAAAAGTTGTCACAAAAGTTGTCAAGCCAGAGAACAATGAGGTGAGAGTGAACCACTACGTGCAGGTCAGACTGACGACAGAGGGAGGACGGACTCTGCCACCCCAGGGAAGCAGGCCCCTCCCTGGACCCCAACGTTCCCAGCAGCCACAGCACTGCGAGGACAGAGGTGCACACCTGCGCCTCAGCGCTGCTGCCCCACCGTCTGGTCCCCCAGGGACGACATCGTGGGCACCTGTCCACCCCCACGGGGCAGCGGCCCCACCAGGACATGCGGGGGAGGAGAGCGAGGGTGGCAAGGCGTCCTGGGCGGTGCTGCCGTGGCGCACGTGCGGGCGTTCCCTCCTTCCCTTTAGTTACTCTGAGTTTTCCAGACAGACAGGCACGCCCCAACCAGACCTGCCTCCTCGTACTCAGAGGCCAGGGCTCGGACCCGAGCAGCTGGCAGGGCTGGCTTCTTGAGGCCCTCCCGTATCTCACAGACGGTCCCCACCTGTGCGTGTGTGCGTATGCTTGTGCGCGAAGAGCCTGGGTTAGGGCCGCCCGTGTGACCTGCGTTACCTCACTTTCCCTAGAGGCCGATCTCCAAGTCCACGGACTCTGAGATGCCGAGGGGAGGGCTTCAGTGCCCAAACCTGTGCGACCGTGTGAACCCAAACAGAAGGGAGAGGCCCAGAGGCAGTCACTACCTGATGTGATCCGGCGTGGAACCACAGCACCCTCCGACGACATTCACCAGGCCGTCCACGGCGAAGTCCTGTGCCAGGGAGGACGAGGCTTCAGTGACCTCTGAGCTCTGCTCACCCAGCCACGTCCACGTCGAAGCCCGCCTACTGCTGGTCAGGGCGCCACACGGCTGCGCGTGCTCCCTCTGGGGAGACGCCACGTGCCTACGCATGCAGGTGAGAGCAGACACTGGGGCCTTCGTGCGATCTAAACTGCAGTGGGGAGCGTACCTGCCTGATGACGTTACAGGCTTCTCAAGGTTGTCTTTATCAGATTTACCAGGGCCCCACCACACAGCCCCCAGCCTCCCTGCCAGCCAAGGCCGCGGTGCACCACAGGCACTCCGGCACACCCAGGTCGACCTAGCCCCGTGTCACTGCCCCAACGGCCATGTGTGGGGTGGCCCGCGGTCAGGCTGAACCCCAGGCCAGCGAGCGAGGCTGGTACAGTGGAGAGAGGCCACTGGAGATGCTGCAGGTACCGGACTATGCCAGGAGTTTCTGGAGGGGATGCTGGTGAGCC
>NW_006159632.1:1314978-1328850 GCF_000334495.1 Tupaia belangeri chinensis
GCTGCGGGGAGTGGGCGTAGCCGCCGCAGGGTGGGGAGCTCTCCCGACCTGGCCCTCCTGGGAGGCGGGAGGACAGTGAAGGTGACAGTGGGGACCAGGGAGCGGGCCTAGCCGCAGCAGGGTGGGGAGCTCTCACGACCCGGAACCCTGAACAGCGGCATGTGGGGAGAGGGGACAGCAAAGGTGACAAGGGGGTCAGGAGGGCATCTGCTGCATGCAGGGGTGTGTGGGGAAGAGAAGGGAGAGCGCCACATAGAGGCAGCACAGGAGAAGGTCCGAGGAGAGCTGCGTCTCTGGCCGAGCACGTTCCGAAAGCCACAGGGCTGACCAGGGCGGAGGTGGCAGCTGGCCCTCCAGAGCTCCAGGACCTCCGCCCAGCGTGGCTACACTCTACTTGCTATTTATACGTGGGAGCTCCCTGAGGGCAGCGCTGCTTCTAAACATCCCAGACCTGAGACCCCATCCCTGCCTGGAGAGAACCCGAGAGAAGGCAACCTCTGACCTTCAGGTGCCTGGCCATGATGGCGGGGGTCTCGTCATAGTCTCCAAAGGTGTTGGGAAGACCTGCAAGGATGTCCCAGCCGTTACTGAAAACCACCTTCATGACAGGCGTCACAGTCGCGACGTTCTGACGAGACGAGCAGGCACACAGCACGGCTCCGACGCGGCACCCGAAGCAGCAACGGCGGCGTCAGCACACACGTCTTCCCCGGGAAGGACCCACCTGCGCGTTCCCAGTGCCCATCTCACCCCTCTCGGGGAACCTGTCCTTGTCGCCCAACTCCTCAGGGAGGCGGGGAGTCCCACCCAGGCTCCGAACACGGAGCACCCAGCGTGCGAGCGAAACCGCAGCCAGTCTCCTCTCAAACAGATCATCCTAAGCAAGCGCCCGTCTCCTGCCTGCGCTCCCCTTCCGGTCCTCTCACCACGGGCAGGTGACAAAGCGCACACTGGAGACAAAGGCTAGAAAGTGGTTTTAGCTCCAAGTAGCGAGGCAGCACCCAAAATGCTCACTGGGAGGCCTGGCTATACAGGGCAGGGCGCCGGTATTAGGTGGGTGGTTTGAGAACTGTCTAACACCTTCCGGATTTTTAGAGAACGAACTAACAGTCCTAGCTGTTGAGGGGAAGGCAGCGACCCCCGAGACCGCCTTCCTGCTGTCCTGCACAGACAGGCCTCTGCACCCTCCCTGGCCAGGCCTGCACGGCAAGCGCTGCCGGCGAGGCGAGGCGAGGCGAGGCTCGGTCACAAGATGAGAGTCACCCTGACATCAGGTCCCTTCCTGCAGTCGCCAGCTGACCCAGGTGTCCCTTCAAGCGTAAAGGGACATGCTGGCCAGGCCCAGACGCCGCACTGGGAGCCTCCTGCCGAGGGACAGCTGCGCAGACCCACAGAGCAAACCCCACTAAGGTCTGGACGCCCCGGCCCGTCTCACGTAGGGCCTGGAGCCTCTCCCCACGGCGGCGCCCTGGACACACCTGCGTTGGGGTAGCAGAGGACGTAGGCTGTGGTGCACTTTCCGATCGTCTCGATGAAAGGCCGCATCTCGGTGGCACCCAGAGCACAGTTTAATCCAATGCTATAGAAACACAAAGAAGGCGTGAGAGACATTATCTTACATTCAAAATATTTACACACACGAAACACAAGGAGCTGTCGCCAGAGCACAAGAGCGAGCTCAGGTGAGGCACGCAGGCCCGGCATGAGCCGGTGCTCAGGAAACGTGACTGTTTTTTTAAAAAGCTTTTGCCATAGGGCCGCATGCATTTGCCAGAGACAGGACAGTGTGGAGTCACCGCCCCCTCCCTCCTCCGCCCTCAGAACTCCGTCTGGCAACGCTCCTCGTCGCTGCTGCTAACGCCCTGGCTCTCACGAGGAAATGGCTGGGACTTCGCAGGCACGTGCCAGAGTCTACTCAGTGGCGGTCCCAGGTGCAGAGCCTGCTCTTCATCATGCATTACGTGTGGGGTCAGTTACGCGATGCTTTTTCACACTTCAGTGTTTCCAGTTACAGGGTGTAATTTATTTTTTTTAAGAGAGAGATTTTTGGTATAGGGTGCTTGTGCTTCCTGGAGAGACAGAGAAATCACCCCGAGGGGAAATGGCCACGCCACAATCCCTTCTCCTCCATGCTCCTCTCAGGATTTTGAACACTGATGTATAGGCACCCAGCATGAGGTTTAAGCCACCAAGTCTAGGACTCGAACTGCATTTGCCCATGTGGGAGGGAGCCCAGTGACTAACCATCACACCATCTGTGGTCCTTTCAGGGCATAATTTCCAAGCCGCTGGGTCTGGGACTTGAACCACGGTCAGCCACGGGGGAACCCAGCACCTTCCCCACACCACCTACTGGCCCGCAACTAGTATTTTTAGGGCAACGACTATGGTAAAAGCAAATGGAGCGCTCTGAGAACAGCCTGGGCCAGGGGAGCAGAGAGGGCCTGCAGTGGAGTGAGGGGAGCGTGGGCCACACGGTTGCAGGGAGGGCGAGTCCGTGCATGTCAAAGGCACGGGAGATACACGTGTCCTGGACACCCTCCCATTTCTAGGCACGAGAAGCTAGGAGGAGGAGACGTAGCGGGAGCTACGGCAGAAGAGACTGTACTAGCCACGGTTTGAAGCCACGCCCGAGCTTTAGAATCCCCACCTCAGTCAAGCTGGGCTGCTTCTGGTGCCCGAACATGAGGGGTCCGCCCGGAAACCCACACAGCACTGTCCTAAGACCTAAGTGACTGACAAGAGCGTGAAGCGGTGCCAGGGAGGACAGTCTCAAAGCGCAACGGGGCACTCGACGGCCAGGCAGCATGGGACCAGGCCGGCCCCTCAGGGTGGCGCACGGGGACAGCGGTCTTCTGAAGCCCCCGGGAGTCGGAAGGGCTTTCCAACAGCTAACATACCACGGCAGGAACACGGTCCCCTCCCAGGTCACCACAGTCACCAGGAAAGGCCCCTACGGGCAAAGCACTCACTCACCAGAGCGGGTCTGCATGAGACACGCTGATGACAAAGGCCTCTCCCGTCTGTCCAGACAGAGTCCGCCCACTCTTATCAACAATCGTGCCCGAGACCTGGACCAACAGGGCAGTCAGTGACGACGTGGGAAGCCAAAGCGCGCCTCTGCACTGCCACAAGCTGAGTCGGGGCGCCGGCGAGGAGGCAGCACTTCGGCAGTCTGCACAGCCAGAGCCGAGGGCGGCAAGGAGCGGGCCACAGGAACCACACGAGGGCCACGGCGGCCTGCAGACTCACAGTGGGAGACCAGAGCCCACTGAGCAGGGTCACCCGGCCTGCCATGGAGCACCAGACTCCCACGGCACTCCCTGCCCTGACGGAGCCCATTCAGCCCTCAAGGCAGGCAGCAGGCTCGCGTGGCTCCACCACCGGGCCCTTCAGTGCCACGGTCAGCTAGGGAGCCAGCAAGCTGGGCTTCCTCCAACAGCCTGCTCCCCGACGCTGCGCCCGGGCACGGGCCTGCCTCTGCAGCCGTCAGACTGATCTCAAACGGTGGAGAGGGTGAACAGATGCTGAAACGCCCCATCGAGAGTTCTCTACCACGTGAGGAGGGATCGCCTCTCAAGATGACGATCATTAACAAATGACAAGCAAGTGTTCTGGAACTTACAAAGATAGGCCGGGGAGTGTACTTCTCTTCAAAAAGTTCTTGGAGCGCAAACAAGGCTGCCTGTCAGGGGAAAGGATGGACATGTTTATTTCTAAGAGACGGCGTCCACAGCCAGGCTAACCGGCAGGGCACCCCCTTCCGAGACTGCTTCTGGGGACACCGACACCCAGCCTCTTGGGCAGAAGAGATGCCTCCACTCTGCACAGTGCAGAGCCCAGCACCGCTTTCTCAGCTGTAGCACTGTACTACAAAGCAGGCCAAGCTAGCAGGTGGCATGGTGGCTAAGGCACTGGACTCCCACAAGGCCAACCACGGTCTGAGACCTGGACATGTGTGCATGTGTGCCCCAGATCCCAGGAGTGGGGACGGGACTGTGGCGCCATCCCGGTGGGTGACCTCTCGCTTCCTTCTCACGGTCTTTCTCTGGTGAGCACGCCCAGGTCCAGGACTCGAACCATGGCTAGCCACATGGGGGTCCAGGACCGTAACCACTATACTACCTGCTGGTCCCCAAAAGTAGCATTTTTAAAAGCTAAAAAGATTTATTTTGGTGTCTTTCTTATTCTACTGGCTATGGTTTTAAAAATTTAAGAATAAAACGAAACAAATACAGGACACTTTTCTGCCCTTGATAACGGCAGTCTCTGTCTTCTCTGTATTAGGGAGTCTGTCACAGCCCCCGTCCCCTTCCCGCCCTTAACTCACCTTGGCGTTGGCAGTATCGAAAATAGTTTCAACAAGTAAGATCTCGACGCCACCATCCAGAAGGCCCATCGCCTGCTCTCGGTACGCTTCCACGAGCTCATCGAACGCTGGGAGAGGGCGAGCACAGCACGGCGGTCACCGAGAGCCCAAGTGGCCCCAGGGAGTGTGAGCCCCACCTGGCACCCGTGGCCTGTTGCTGGCCTACCACAAGCAGCTCAGGGGCAGCGCCGGGCCATGGAGGGAGTGACAGCGAGTGGGTGGCGCTGCTCCCACCACCGCGGCACGTGTGGGGAGCAGGACAGCATGTGCACATCTGGGACCCCACGTCCTCCTCTCGGCCTCTTTAAAGACGACTCACACTTGGAGGGGCATTTTGATTGGCTGAGCGCGAAGTGTGAGGCGTGGCACGCTGTCTGCCCTGTCCAGCTGAGCCCCGCCCTCCTCCACAGTCGTGGGCAGGGGTCATCTGCAGGGTTTCCACCTCAAAGGGGAGCGCGGCCACCCCAGGACAAAGTGCCGAGGGAGCGCTCCGACCCGAGAAGGCGCCTTCCCGTTTTACCCCCAGCCACAGGACAGTGCTCAGGTGCAACAGAGCCGCCGCGCGGCAGCAGCTGCCCCGGATGGTGCAGGAGCGGGGACCGCGGAGCCAGGCCCGTCAGACCTAGGACGGCACAGAGTGCTCCTGGCACGGGCAGCCCGTCGAGTGTGCACCGCGGCACGGAAAGCCTGTGGCCCAGGACCTGCAACCACACCCTTGTGAAAGTGCAGCCCACAAAGCTCACGGCCACGTACCGGGATCACACCCCTCACCTCCGGTAGTTTCATTCTTTCTGGTTTTATTTTTACTTTTTCAAATTTAATCACACATTTCTCCCAAGAGAACAAACACTAAGAGACAGACACCCTCAACAGGGTCTTCCTGCCTCCATCCACCCCGTCTACACTGATGTGGATCATTGAGTGTGCTTGGGGAGGCCCAGGACCCAGACCCAGGGCCTTCCCACGCGGGCCTGGCGTGTTCCCGCCGCGCCACCGCCTGTCCCTGGTTTTAGTCATGCTTAGAAAGCTACCTACATTCCTGGATGTTCTGGTCAAACCTCAACATAAACGTGTTAATAAACCCGAGTTTACGAGGCTTGTGCGTTAGCATGTTTAGACGGTCCGGACTGCTCTCTGGTAAACTGAGTGGAGCACAGTGGGCTACGTTACAATGGAGCAAGACCCGATATCCAATTTTCCCAATTTCTCAGTTTAAAGCTTTATTTCAATTTTTTATTTCACAGTAACAAAGAAACTCTAGGTGGCTGACCAGCTCGGGCCTTGGACCTGGTGGCTTGCTCGCTCGCTCTCTCTCTCTCTCCCTCTCTGAGGAGTGTGTCCTATAGCAAATTTTAAAATAATAATAATGATGAATAAACTTAAATAATTCTAAAAACAAAGAAAAGAGAGAAACCCTAACCCAACACACGCATTGGCACCTGAAGGGGACTCGGGTATGACACTGGCAACAGCGGAGCTAGCGTGGCATCTCGATGGCTGCCCCAGGCCCTGTGGGGGCCCTCCACAAGCACGGGTCACGCTCGCCCTCAGGCAGACGCTGCCACGGACGCGCCTTAGGTCGCTGCGGCACGCAGGCACAGAATGTCCGTGACTACACGTGAAGGTACTCACTGATATTCCTGTAATCGGGTCTCTCCACAGACGGGGACACTGACAGGGTCTTATTTGTGGGACCCAGAGCTCCTGCCACGAACCTCTTCACTCCTGTGGGAAAGGAAGACAAGCATGGCGTCTCCAAAGGGCGAGACCATCAGGCTGTAAACAGGCAGGCTGTGGGCTTCTCCTGGGACGCGGGGCTCCAATGCTTAGTCCACAATTCGGAAATCCAAAACGCTTTAAAAAACCCAACTTCTTCCTGGATTCATTTACAACAAAACTGAACCTCTACTGAACTATCAAGAGGCTATTTACAGCTCTCATCCTAGTTCGTGGGATGATTCGTGGATCTGTTGACATGCGCTTGATCACGAGGCCACGTGGATCCCAGTGGAGAAGCCACAATTCTACGCATGTGTGCCAACGTGGCCAGGCCGACAGAGAACACTGAGCTCTCCACCTCTGCCCAGACGCGTTCCAGAGTAAAGCCCTCCACGGCCGTGTGCGTGCGTCCTCCCTCCCGTCACCACGGCTGTGTGCGTGCGTCCTCCCTCCCGTCACCACGGCTGTGTGCGTGCGTCCTCCCTCCCGTCACCACGGCTGTGTGCGTGCGTCCTCCCTCCCGTCACCACGGCTGTGTGCGTGCGTCCTCCCTCCCGTCACCACGGCTGTGTGCGTGCGTCCTCCCTCCCGTCACCACGGCTGTGTGCGTGCGTCCTCCCTCCCGTCACCACGGCTGTGTGCGTGCGTCCTCCCTCCCGTCACCACGGCTGTGTGCGTGCGTCCTCCCTCCCGTCACCACGGCTGTGTGCGTGCGTCCTCCCTCCCGTCACCACGGCTGTGTGCGTGCGTCCTCCCTCCCGTCACCACGGCTGTGTGCGTGCGTCCTCCCTCCCGTCACCACGGCTGTGTGCGTGCGTCCTCCCTCCCGTCACCACGGCTGTGTGCGTGCGTCCTCCCTCCCGTCACCACGGCTGTGTGCGTGCGTCCTCCCTCCCGTCACCACGGCTGTGTGCGTGCGTCCTCCCTCCCGTCACCACGGCTGTGTGCGTGCGTCCTCCCTCCCGTCACCACGGCTGTGTGCGTGCGTCCTCCCTCCCGTCACCACGGCTGTGTGCGTGCGTCCTCCCTCCCGTCACCACGGCTGTGTGCGTGCGTCCTCCCTCCCGTCACCACGGCTGTGTGCGTGCGTCCTCCCTCCCGTCACCACGGCTGTGTGCGTGCGTCCTCCCTCCCGTCACCACGGCTGTGTGCGTGCGTCCTCCCTCCCGTCACCACGGCTGTGTGCGTGCGTCCTCCCTCCCGTCACCACGGCTGTGTGCGTGCGTCCTCCCTCCCGTCACCACGGCTGTGTGCGTGCGTCCTCCCTCCCGTCACCACGGCTGTGTGCGTGCGTCCTCCCTCCCGTCACCACGGCTGTGTGCGTGCGTCCTCCCTCCCGTCACCACGGCTGTGTGCGTGCGTCCTCCCTCCCGTCACCACGGCTGTGTGCGTGCGTCCTCCCTCCCGTCACCACGGCTGTGTGCGTGCGTCCTCCCTCCCGTCACCACGGCTGTGTGCGTGCGTCCTCCCTCCCGTCACCACGGCTGTGTGCGTGCGTCCTCCCTCCCGTCACCACGGCTGTGTGCGTGCGTCCTCCCTCCCGTCACCACGGCTGTGTGCGTGCGTCCTCCCTCCCGTCACCACGGCTGTGTGCGTGCGTCCTCCCTCCCGTCACCACGGCTGTGTGCGTGCGTCCTCCCTCCCGTCACCACGGCTGTGTGCGTGCGTCCTCCCTCCCGTCACCACGGCTGTGTGCGTGCGTCCTCCCTCCCGTCACCACGGCTGTGTGCGTGCGTCCTTCCTCCTACCCACAGGGAGACTAGAGGTCCTGCACCTCACAGGCGCTGCCAGCACCTCACAGTGGCATTGTCCACGGACCCCAGCACCCACTGCAGGCCTCAGTGCCGGGGGCTACCTCGGCAGTCACAGCCCTAAGGCCTGTGATGAAGGAGGAAGTGAAGCGAATGCTAGGCTAGCAATTCACTAATAACCGTTCCTCGAGGACAGAGCCTGGGAAGCTGTGCTCACTCGCACACCACGATGGAAGCCAGGGGCCGCTCTGCTCTGCGCTTCGCCATCACTGACTTTAGCCACTCAGTGCCACAGGCTGTGCTGTACGCTGAACTAGAGACCACCGACTGGGTAATAACCCAGCCTTGGAACAGGTTATAGACCCAGATACTCTTCATCTTCCCCAAAGCTGAACACTAATGTGGGCCTAAGAAAAACGCCCCCTCCTCTCCCCGTGTCAGCAGATCGGTACCCTCTGCCCTGCGAACCTGCCGGGCGGTCCTGCACCGCCGTGACCTGGACACCGTCTCTCGGAGGCAGAGCCCTTGCCATGCTCGGTCTTCATTGGTGTGCTGTGTGCCACTTCCCAGCAAGTTTGCTTTCTGACGTCACATTTCCAGACCTCAGTCCTACCTCCTCCCGCAGCCTCCCACCGGACAGCCGGCCAGAGGGTGCTTACCACAGTGCCACTTTCTGAGTCCCACCAAGACCACCTCTCGTGCTACTCCATAGGCTGGGGAGCCCCTAGGGACAGCAGCAGGACACGGAGCACTGGGCGGGCAGCCTCTACCCAGGTGAATCATGAGAAAGCGAGGCTCCGGGGGGCTGGCCAGCACCCTAGCGGTCACCAAGGCGCTCACAGAGCCAGTGCCACGCTAACAGCCAAAGAGCTTCCAGGTGGAAAGCACCTGAGCTCTACACACGCCACAGGTCGTGGGCCTCGTCAGTCAGGCTGTGACCTCCCCCAGGTCAAGGAGCTAACTGAGCGTCCCGGCCCCGAGCTGCTGGTTCAGAGGCCAGATGCTTGTGCAACCACGGCTCACGAGGAAGTGGGCACCGCCTGCAGGGCGGCTTGCAAGCCAAAGTCACATAAGAAAAAGCACAGTGAGGACAGCTCGTCACAGCGGAGAGCATCGAGGGACGCCAGTGGGCCCAAGCCCAGGTCCAGTCGCAGGAGCACAACTGGCTGCTGCTGTCACTCGGCAAGGTGACGCCACATGGGAGTCCCAGGTTCAAGTCCCAGCTCACCCTACCAAGCCAGGCAAGGCGGCCCACACCTGTAGTCCTAGCTGCTCAAGGCTCTGAGGCAGAAGGACACATACACTGAAGCCCGTGTTTAGAACAAACGATGACAGAGGAGGAGGATGCGCCTCACCTGTCTGCTGAGTCACCTCTGCAGCAGCTTCTCTGGCCAGGTCCGCCGAGCACTTGTTCATCCGGTAGACCTGACACACAACCGCACATGTCAGCTCCTCTCCTTCCCCCCGTGACGGCTGAGGGACTTGGGAAAAGCCTGAGTCACTGGGAGTTCTGAGGGGAATCTCAGCCACCGCCCCACCAGAGCCTGAGCCCTCAAAGGTCGCAAAGAGGGCCGGGTTCGTGCACAAGGAGGACCAAGAGCCACTTTGCAAGTCCCAGCCAGGTTGACTCTACTGCACAATGGGCCCTAAGCACTATAGGCACCAGGCTCTCCCCCTACCAGGAGCCAGCTGCTGGGCTGTGTGGGCCCCTGGACACCTGACTGCACAGAGCTCCAGTGTCATGGCAGAAATCTTGAAAACAAAAGCATGTAACTGAGGACCAGCAGACGGCGTAATAGTTATGTCGCTGGACTCTCACGTAGTTGACCATGGTTCAAGTCCAGGACCCAGTGGCTTGAAACTCATACAGGGGTGTGTGCGTGTATGCCCAAAATTCCAAGAGGAGAATAGAGAAGGGATTGTGGAGTGGCCATCTCCCCGGGGGTGCCTTCTCACTTTCTGCCTGCCTCTCTAGTGACCACACGCACCCTATAGCAAAAATAAAAAAATTCTCTTAAAGAAAAAAAATAAAGGCACATGTCTGAAAACACCCCACACGAAAATGGGGCCCTGCATCCACAGTCATTCCCACCTTACGCATTTCACAAAGCTTGAAAATGAAAACACCCCACACGAAAATGGGGCCCTGCATCCACGGTCATTCCCACCTTACGCATTTTACAAAGCTTGAAAATGAAAACAGCACACGAAAATGGGGACCCTGCATCCACAGTCATTCCCACCTTACGCATTTCACAAAGCTTGAAAATGAAAACACCAGTGATCAGAAGGAACCCAAGGCCCAGCAGAGCAGGAAGGCATTGCTGCGTGACAGACAGGTGGGCTCAGTCCCTGACCGCCCAAACGGGCCAGGTGCAATGCGCACACCTGTGGTCGGGTGCAGCACGGCGAGACTACAGGGTACCGCTCTCCCTCCCACACGTGCTCGCTCTCTTTCTCATAACAAAGAGCAAAAAAGTAAAAAAGCAAATCTACCACCCTGCACCCACTAAGATGGCTACGACCAAAAAACCAACCGTAACAAGAGCTGGCAAGGATGTACACATGAGGGCCTTCAAAAAGTCTATGGAGGGGCTGGCCCTGCAGCACGTGGGCTCACTCACTCTCTCTCCCAACAAAAGAAGTCCATGGAGCATGTATGTGTATTATGAAAAAGCCACACACACCTTCAAGTTTTTGCACCAAATAGACTTGTACTAACTGCTATACCACGTCTGAGTGGGGTCAAGTCTGAGTTGCAGAAAAGGGTAAGGTGCTGGGTGGAAGAAAGTCCCTAACAAAGCAGCATGAATTCTGCTAAAACTAAAACAAGATCAAACAGCAAATGATGGTGAAGTTCGGGTGGAAGGAAAGTGGAATCACTGAGGTTTTCCAGTCTGTGGTGGGGGCAGCTGATGGTGCCACTAGGGTGGCTAGATCTCATATGAACAACCGTGAGCTCCACATTTCAGACCTGGTGGCTTAAAAAGCACATGGGGGTGTGTGCATGGGTGACCTACATACCAACAGGAGGGGGAGACGGAGAAGGGACAGACATGGCCATCCCCCACAGGGATGCTTTCACATCCCTCTCATCTCTGCCTCACCCCAGCAAGTGCGTGTGACCTCTAGCAAAATTTTTCTTAAAAAATCATTTGTAAGGGACCAGCGGGTGGCATGGTGGTTAAGGTGCTGGACTCCCACATACGGACCACAGTTGAAGTCTCAGACCCAAAGGCTTGAAAACCACACTGGGCATGTGCGTGCATGCCTCAAATCCCTGGGGGATGATGCGGAGAGGAGACTTCAGGGACTGGCCTCTTGGCAGGTGACTTCTCACTTCCCCTTCCACTGTCTTTCTCCAGTAAGCACACACGCAAAAACCTTTTTTTTTTTGGAGAGGTTTTCGCTATAGGGCGCGTGCTCTCGCCAGACAGACAGAGACAGAAAGCGAGAAATCACCCCCCAGGGGGGATGGCCACGCCACAATCCCTTCTCCTCCATTCTCCTCTCGGGATCTTGGGCACGCACGTACACGCGCCCGGCGTGAGTTTAAGCCACTGGGTCCCGGCCGCAAACTGCAGTCGACTACGTGGGAGCGACATAGCCATTACGCTAGCTGCTGGTTCCCCATGCAAAAACCTTTTTAAAACATCACTGTAAAAGCTATGAAATGTGTGCGCATAGCAACGACTGTCTTGAAGAACTACCGTGTGGTGTCACTCCACGTGATTATTTCTTGCCCATAGAAGGACCCAGCTGGAGCTTAAACGAGCTGCTGTCCTCATAAGCAGGAGACACAGAGCACGTCCCCGGCCTCCCACAAACACAGGCTCACTGAGCTCCACGTGCTGTACTCTCTCCCCAGCACAACGTGGCCAACGCTCACGAGCTCCTAAGCCAGCGAGGAAAAGGAATTCTTACCAAGTGCTCCAAGCCATAGTCAGCCTGGGCAATGCTGGTGCTGCTGAAAGTGTTTGTTTCAATGATATCTGCCCCGGCCAGCAAGTATTCCTGCAACGAGAGGCGGTGACGTCAGTTCTCACGAGCCCGAGAGTGCCTGACACAAACATCACCGTGGTCAACTGCTTGAAGTGCACATGGTTGTTTAAGCCACTCACTGTCGTTACTGGCAGCCAGAATTAAGGCACCACCTCCTAACACCCCTTCGTCAGGGCTGCTGTAGGGAAGTAAGCGGGTGAGTGGGTGTGAGAACCACAACCTGTCCGGGATTCAGTAGTGTTCCCCAGGAGCTGAAGTGCCTAGCGGGCAGGACACCTCCTCCATCTCCCCTCCAGGGTGTCCCACACAGTGCACCGCTCCATCTGGTCCCAACAACTCTTCCTCCCGTTTCCCCAGAGCACCAGCAGGGCATGCCCTGGCACGTCAGACAGCCTGCATGGGGCGTGCTGCCCTGGCACGTCAGACAGCCTGCACGGGGCGTGCGTGCCGAAGAGAACGGGGATGCTTCACCTTGTGGATCTGGCGAATGACGTCGGGCCGCGTTATGCTCAGGATGTCGTTGTTGCCTTTCAGTGGCCTGGCATGACCTCTGAACTCTTGACCTCGGAAGTCGTCTTCCTCTAGCCTGTACCGCTGGATCATGGTCCCCATCCCTCCGTCCAGCACCATGACCCTCTTCTGCAGAATGGCTTCAATCTCATCGTGCAGCGTTTGCTTCATGGCTGCTTTAAGCAAAGGAAACATTTGACTTTAGAAGAAGCAGAACTCACCAGGCGTGAGTGTGCGTGTCTGTAACCCTGGCTACCTGGGAGGCCGGGGCAGGGAGATGGCAACACAGCAAGACCCTGAGAAAAGGACCTGTCTTTCCCTCCCTCCCTTCCCTCTCCTCTGAAGAGGGAAAACCCTGACAGGATGGAGGAACTGCAAAGGGACTGCAGCATGGCCACGCCCACTGGGGATGCTTCTTCCCTGTCTCCAGTGAGCACAAGAACCCCTGGCAACTGAAAACAAAGAAAAACGGACGAAGGTGTACGTAGTCGAGGGAATCTGAACAGCCGGTAAGCATATAAGGGGTATGCAAACTTATTAGCTATCGAATTAAATCAAGATGACACCAATTCACACCCAGTAGGTGGACAGTAATTAAAATACTGGATAATACCAAAGAAATCTGAACCCTCAGGCTGGAGACAGACACCGCCATAGCAGGGCCTCGGACAACTAAGCGTGTGGGGAGCACAGTGCTCTTGCTCCTGGGTGTACTTCCCCAAGCAAGTCTCAAACAGGTTCTTAAGCGCCGAAAGATGCTTGTAGGAGTTGCGAGTTAGAGGCAGGCTTGAAAATGGTTCCAAGGTGCTGGGTGCTCTCTGGGGAGAACCACATGTGGAAAAGTTTTAAAGATAGAGAAATACTCTAACCAGATACACCAGAGGCACAGGTGGCTCTCAGAATAGTAAGTGGAAAAGTTTAGAAACGTTAACTACAGGGACCAGTTGGCCTAACAGCTATGTCGCTGGACTCCCACATAGTCAACAGCGGTTCGCATCCCGGACCCAGTAGCTTAAAACTCACGCCGGGCGCATGTGCGTGCGTGCGTGCCCAAGATCCTGAGAGGAGAATGGAGAAGGGATTGCAGCATGGCCATCCCCCCTGGGTGATTTCTCACTTTCTGTCTCTCTGTCTGGCGAGCACACACGCCCACTCATGCGGCACAGCAGTAAACGCTGCAAAGACACTGGACCCCACGGGCGACCGCAGGCGGCCTGAAGGACGGGAAGAAGGGACAGAGGCTCGATCAGACCGTGGAGGGTGCCGTCTCTGTCTCATCTGTCTCACGCGCTCTATTACGAGTGAAGAGAGAACTCCACACACACAGACTGGTCCACGAGAAAACCAGACGTGTGTGAGACGGGTGCCGAGGGAGGGAAGAGAACTGGGGAACAGAGATGAACGAGAACAGCTAAGGGAACGAGTGTGTGTGGGAACCGTGGGTAATGATGCAGAACTCCCACCGATGAGGTCCTCGGCAGCCCGCCGCTCCCATAGCGCTCACCTGCTGATTTTTTTCGG
>NW_006159632.1:1329569-1333019 GCF_000334495.1 Tupaia belangeri chinensis
CGCGAAGAAGGGACAGAGGCTCGATCAGACCGTGGAGGGTGCCGTCTCTGTCTCATCTGTCTCACGCGCTCTATTACGAGTGAAGAGAGAACTCCACACACACAGACTGGTCCACGAGAAAACCAGACGTGTGTGAGACGGGTGCCGAGGGAGGGAAGAGAACTGGGGAACAGAGATGAACGAGAACAGCTAAGGGAACGAGTGTGTGTGGGAACCGTGGGTAATGATGCAGAACTCCCACCGACGAGGTCCTCGGCAGCCCGCCGCTCCCATAGCGCTCACATGCTGATTTTTTTCGGTAGGGGATGATGTAAGATTCACCATCCAGAGAAGAGTAAGAAGGCTCGCTCCGGGGACTGCTCACTGTCCTTAGCCTCCTGTGCTCTCAGGGCAGCTAACTGCTACCAGAGCCTTCTCGGAGAGCAAGCAGCCTTAATGACCCTCCTCTCCCCTGGCATAAGAGGCATTCAGGGAAACGCTGCCCTTCATGAAGAACGGGAAAAACCCGGGTGGAAAGGAAGGCTTGGGGAAAACGTACCTGACACAACAACAGAATGCTACCTGTCGAGCATGACGTATATGGTCCTATCTGTGATCTGACTGACACGCAGTGTACATACACTTCGAGAACCATGTCGTACACGGTTAAGACGTACAATGAAGAGGGACCAGCAGATGGCATGTTGGTCAAGGTGTTGGACTCCCACATGGCCAACCACAGCTCGAGGTCTGCACCTAGTGGCTTGCTTTCTCATTCTTTCTCTCTCAGGTCAAATTTTAAAAATAATAATAAATTAATCATTTATATACACACACACACACACACACACAAAATGATTAAATGCAGAAAAGTCTTAAAGATAGAGAAATACTCACTCTATATGCTCAAAAAATATAAACGGTGATAATACTAGGTGCATTAAGACTAAGTAGCTTAAGGGGGACCAGCAATTAGCGTAATGGCTATGTTGCTGGACTCCCACGTAGTCGACCATGGTTCACGTCCTGGACCCGGTGGCTTAAACTCACAACAGGCGCGTGTGCGTGCGTGCCCAAGATCCTGAGAGGAGAATGGAGGAGAAGGGACTACGGGGTGACCATCCCCCCTGGGGGATGATTTCTTGCTTTCTGTCTCTCTGTTTTTTGTTTTTTGTCTCTCTGTCTGGCGAGCAAAAAAAAAAAAAAAAAAAAAAAAAGACTAAGTGGCTTACATCTTCTCTTTTACCCTTTTAGTTATGTGCTTTTTTGTTTTTGTGTTTAGGTTTTTGTCATAGGGCACATGCACTTGCCAGAGAGAGACAGAGACAGAGAGAAAACAAGAAATCGCACCCCGAGGGGATGGTCACAGTACAACCCCTTCGCCTCCTATCAGGATTTGGGGCATGGACACACACAGCTGGTGTTTTTCAAGCCACCAGTCTAAGACTCAAATCATGGAGTCTTAGCCATGTGGGATCCTGCACTTTAACCATCATGCCATCTGAAAATAAATTTTATTTCCTCCAAAGATACACTTACCTGTGTTCAATTCTACAGGTCTAGACCAACTTGCACCTACTAGTTCTAAATGGAGAGGTTGTCCGGTATTTGTCACGGTGGATCCAGGAGTACAGAGCTCTGCAAGTCCCAGCTGGCTGCCTAGCTGAAGGGTGGTCTCAGACTATGGGACTCCGGTGTCTGGCAGGTAGGTAGCTGCAGTGCGGGAGGGACTGCACTCTGCAGCTTGAGTGGGGCCGACCACCTGGTTCTGTGTGTCTCCTTCCTCTCTCTTGGGCGAAAAAAAAAAAAAAAAAAAAAAAGACTAAGTGGCTTACATCTTCTCTTTTACCCTTTTAGTTATGTGCTTTTTTGTTTTTGTGTTTAGGTTTTTGTCATAGGGCACATGCACTTGCCAGAGAGAGACAGAGACAGAGAGAAAACAAGAAATCGCACCCCGAGGGGATGGTCACAGTACAACCCCTTCGCCTCCTATCAGGATTTGGGGCATGGACACACACAGCTGGTGTTTTTCAAGCCACCAGTCTAAGACTCAAATCATGGAGTCTTAGCCATGTGGGATCCTGCACTTTAACCATCATGCCATCTGAAAATAAATTTTATTTCCTCCAAAGATACACTTACCTGTGTTCAATTCTACAGGTCTAGACCAACTTGCACCTACTAGTTCTAAATGGAGAGGTTGTCCGGTATTTGTCACGGTGGATCCAGGAGTACAGAGCTCTGCAAGTCCCAGCTGGCTGCCTAGCTGAAGGGTGGTCTCAGACTATGGGACTCCGGTGTCTGGCAGGTAGGTAGCTGCAGTGCGGGAGGGACTGCACTCTGCAGCTTGAGTGGGGCCGACCACCTGGTTCTGTGTGTCTCCTTCCTCTTATTAAGGTTTCTTTATTGCCAGAGGGCATGTGAGCTCAGCCGCACAGAAAAGGAGAAAACAACCCCCAACGGGGTGTGGTCAGGCTGCAGCCCTTGCTCCATTTCTCACCCTATCAGGGTTTGATAGGCACGCACGTGGGGCTGCCAGGGGCCTGATCCAAGGTCAGCCAGTGGGATCTGGCTCTGGCCCAGCGTTTCTAGCTAACACAATTTTTATTCATAATGGGAGTAACCGGTCAAAGCACCAACCAGATGCTAAGGCAGGGAAGTCCACCTGCCTCAACTCCCGGTGAGAGGGCAGCATGGCCCCACGGCAGAGAAGCCCTCTCCATGCAGACTGCAGCGCAGCAGCAGCAGAGACAGGGCCCACGTGACCCCACCTTTGCAGGTCCAACTTGCTGGGGGCTTCCCTTTCCACTGCACCAAATGAGGGTCCCGGGATACAAAGGAAAGGCCTGTTACTTCCCACATTACAATCAATCGCCCCAACACACTGTCCGGACTGTCCTGCCCTCACCGCCACCCCTCAAGTCACGCAAAACGTTTCCCACGTTCACTTCCAGGTCTCGGACTAGACTTTACCCAGTGGCTACACCTGGGAGGCACCCGGTGCATGATTTCATTTTTGAAGTACTAAACTTCTTCCTTTGGTTTTAATAAATCAGAGAAGGGCCAGCTGATAGAAAGTCACTGATCATTTATTCATACCTCTATTCATTACTCTCAACTGAGTTCCAGAATAAAGGTCCAGTACTGAGCAGAAACCTTTAGAAGCTGCAGTTACAATCTGCGGCTAGCACCACCAGCCTCCCTCCCCCTGGGGTCAGGATATTCAGCCTCAACTAAATTTAGCCTCCACTGAGATTCCCTTCTCAGTTCTCCATTACAAAGCTTCATTAACGGTGACCAGAGCAAAGGTTTCTCCGGATCCTAATCTCAACACGGGGTGCTCACGCAGAGGCAAGCACCAGCGGCCGGTCTTTCCTGACTCGTGAAGCGTGGGGTCAGGCCAGACCCGGTGCCCGAGCTGGGCCCCGAGCTGGGCCCCACACCCGACAGCCGTCCTGGGTGCGTACTCGG
>NW_006159632.1:1333071-1339180 GCF_000334495.1 Tupaia belangeri chinensis
GGGCGCGGCGCCGGCCCGCGTCAGGTCTGCTCCTCGGCGGGCGGGCGGGCTCCGAGCTGGCGCCTGCGGAGGCCGAGCCCCACGTGCCGTCAGGGAAACCCGAGCACCGGACCGCCCCCTCCGGGCCTCGGCGGGAAGTCCCGCCCCCTCCGGCCTGCGATTGGGCGAAGAAGGCCCTCGCCGCCGCATTGGCTGTGCTCTCAACCAGTCACCTGCGGCTCCACCGCCGGGCTCTCTGGGAGGTGAGCGACCCCGGCGGGAAGTTGGAGCCCGCGCCCTGCTCGCGCTGCGGTGTGCGGATCCCAGGCCCAGGGCCTTCGTGGCGCGCACCGGCCGGAAGCACCTGCGCTCGCTGCGGCGCCCCCTGCCCGGCGGGGACCGAGGACAGCGTCCCCCACAGACCCCGCCGGGTTAGGGACCACGCGAGGTCGGCGGGAGGCGCTGGCGGGCAGTGCGCCCGCTGGGACCCGCGCTGCGCCCGAAGCGCGTCGGAGGTCAGGCACCCAGTGCGACGTCTGCGAAGCTTTTTTGGTTTTTCCTAAAATTTTTTGTTGTGATTTTCGAACGGCGGGGTGAGGACTCAACCGCGGTGGGCCATGTGGGAATCCAGCGTCTTAACCTGCAGGCCACCTGCTGACCCACGAAACTTAAAAAAGCACAAGTTTGGCGGAAAAATTTTGAATGCCATTCTCATTTTGGGGGATTATATTAATATGTCCAGCAACCTTTAGGCTTTACAAAGTTGCATTATGTATAGAGTTCTTACCAAAGGTGATCACACCTTTGCCAGGAGCCAGGGAGTTGGGGAGGGAAAACGAAGGAGAGATTGGGCACAGCCCGAGAGCTTAAGATGGTCAGGGCCGGACTTCCAACGTCCCCTGCCGCAAGGCTGTTGATGTGTTTCTTTAAAAACGTCTTTCACGGCCAGCCAGTAGCCTAGTGGTGAGGGGAGCAGGATTCCGCGGGGCTGGTGGTTCTAATCTGGGCCCTGCACTTGAGAGACACACCAGGGTATGTTTCTGGGCGTAGCTGGGTGCCCCGGGCGCTGGCGGGCAGTGGGAACGGGGCAGAATAGAGGAACGGGGCAGAAGGGCCTGACCTTGCCCTGCCCCTTTCCCCACGCAGGGGCCATCTGGCAATTTAAAAGAATATTAGATAGGCCCCTAGTCATCTATTCCCCCTCCTCACAATCTCCTACCAAAAAGGGTAGGAATGGTCCATCGGTCTCTGTTTTACCACGTCGGCAGAGTTTACTTTCTCACAGTGAACTGACCAAGTTGTGTTTTCTTGAGGTCACATGGGGTGGCAAGGCCAAGAGGTACATGGTGCCTACAGGGGCAGTGAACTCTGCAAACGCTCACACAACTGAAGCTCGGAGAACACCATACTTGGCTACACTGTGCCCTTTTAGGACATGTGGGGGTCCAGCCCGCAGTGCTTCAGAATGTGCCCTTGGGCCCCGGGTGGCTGCAGATGTGAGTGGTGCAGGACGGTGAGGTTGTCCTGGTGGAGGGTGGACCCTTAATCCAACAGACGCATGGAGTCCTTGGAAGAGGACAGCCTCTATGCAGGCAGAGGTGGGAGTGGAGCCCAGGCCAGATTGCCAGCACTGCCCAAAGCTAGAGGGGCAAGGGAGGGCCCCCGTGGGGCTGGGGGTGCCTCAGAGGGCGCAAGGCCCTGCCTGCACCTTGGCTATGACTGTCCCCCAGACCTGACATGGCAAGTTCTGTCTCCAGTTGGCCTGTAGTGGCCCTAGTAATACATCCTGTGTGGGGCAGGGCTACCGAGGCAGGGACTGGGGGCCCCACCCCATAGAAGAGAACCTGTCCTGTTCCTGAAGCAAGCCAGCTAGAGGTTCGGCAGGGCTGCAGCCATTTTGAAATGAAGGAAGGCTGCTAACGAGACCCTCCTAACCAGGTGCTGAGTCATGGAGGTCTGAGGAATGGTGGGATGAGAAACCAGGAGTGGGCAGTTGGGGGAAAACAGGCCTCGGGACGATACCCGGGAAAGCAGTTGGCGTGCGAGGGGCAGTGAGCACGTGCTTGTACTTGTGTCCAGCACCGAGAACTATGTCAAGCCTTTGGAGACGGTGGCCGTGCTTCTTGCCTCCCCAGTAGGTCCTAGCTAGCCAGAGTGCTAAGTACCCAGCTGGCACTGCACACCAGCACGGGTTGGCACTGTGGCCTCGCCTTAACCAGTGGGCTTGGTGTGCATCAAACCCCTTGTCTTCCAGCCGGGGCCCTGAGAAGGCGAGCTGAGGGCCAGATCTGGGACAAGGCACTGCTTCCCTCGAGTGTGCTGGGTGTCCATTGGTTTTCTCCAGGAGACCTCTGGCTTTGAGCCCCACCACCTCCTTCCTCCTGTCCTTTCGTAGTGTCAGGGTTGAGATCCGCCCCAGAACCATCTAAGTCAACAACAGTGACGATGGCCCCCACGGACTGTACTAAGCTCTTATGACAATATCCCTGGGAGACCTCACCCCGCTCCTGCACTGAGGGGAGTGGCCATGACCACCTGGGGTACACACTCCAAAAACATCCTTATAGAGAAAAATCAACAAAACCTAATGATGTTTCTTTAAAAAGGTCAACGAGATTCATAGACCTTGAATTAGACTAAGGAAAAGGGGAGATTCTCTGATTAAACTGTACACACGACTACTGCCCACAAATCCGATAATCGGGACGACAGTGATGTTCCAGCCGCCAGGGCCAGGACTCGAACCACAGTGCCCACGTGGATATCCAGTGCCTTAACCACCAGGCCACCTGCTGGCCTTTTATTTTTCTGTTTTCTAACTTACCTTGATTCTAGCCTTTACTACTTACTTGCTTTGCGAGCTTTGGGTTCACTTTCCCTCACTCTTTTCAAGTTCCTCAGACTGGGTAATGAATGTCTTCAAGCTTACTTCCCCATTCTCCTGTCTGCGCAGAACTGCTGTTACGTCCCTACAGTGAGCTTTCCATTTCCATCATAATTTTCAGTTCGATTTCCTGCTTATTTTTATAATGTATATCTTTGTCGAGTCTTGATCATTTCAGTTCTTTGTCCATGGCTTCCTGTAGCTTATTGAAAATGCCCGAGACCGTTGATTTAACTTCGACTGCTAATTCCAGTGTCTGAGCGTCTTCAGGGACAGTTTTGTCGCGTCCTTTATTTCCAGTGAATGGGTCATACTTTGTTTATCCGTGTGTTGAGGACTGGATATTCTGAGTACGTTATGGTGACTCTGGAAATCTAAATCTCTCTTGGCCAGAGATTGCGAGGTTTGTTTATTCAGGGCTCACCTAACCCTTTGCTAAATGACTTTTGCAAAGTGTGTATTCCTTGTGTGTGGTTAGTGCATCTTTCTTCCATAGTCAGTTGAAAACTAGTGATCTTACAAATATTTCCTTAAATGTCTAGCTCTTAAGAGGGGGAGTGGGGCCAGCAATTGGCATAGTGGTTAAGGTGCTGGACTTCCGTGTGGCCAACCGTGATTCAAATCCCGTACCTGGCAGCTTGAGAATTACACGGGGCGTGTGTGTGTGTGCATACCCAAAATCCTGAGAGGAGACTGGAGAAGGGATTGTGGCATGGCCATGCCCCCTTGGGGGTGATCTAGCTTTCCTTCTCTCTGTGTGTCCTCTCTCCAGCTAGTTCTCACACCCTGTAGCAAAAAGCCAACATTTTAAAAAGGAGAGGAGAGAATAGACCCAGTTTCTTTAAACTCTCCCCTTTCCTGAGAATCCTCGTCAGCCCTGAAGGCTGAGACATTGACCGACCTCTGAGCTGGCCTGTCCACCATCAGAGCAGCAGCCAACAAAACACACACCTCGGCTTTGGGGAGGACACGGTCCTGTTGCCCACCTGGCTCTGGTGAGCCACACTCAGAGTGCCTGCTGTGGCGACCTCAGCTGCCAAGACAGCCGGAACTGACCAGAACGCCCCGGAGCTTCCCCCTCGATGTCAGGCTCCTTCCTGGGTGCTGCCTGTGTTCTGTTGTGCCGGGAACCCACAGGAACCATGCAGACAGCCTCTGCCTGCCACTGGTTTTGGTGACGGGATGGGTCCTGGGACCTTCCTGTTCTACCATCTTCTCTAGCATCTAGAGAAGTGTGAGCCCAGAATGATTCTCATTCTTTTAAAGATGATCTCTTTTCCTCTCATTTCCCCTTTTAATTGTAGATTTCTTTTCTTTACTTTTTTTTTTAAAAGAGAGATTTTTGCTACAGGGCATGTGCACTCACTGGAGAGACAGAAAGACAAAAAGCAAGAAATCACTCCTCCGGGGGCATGGCCATGCCGTTCTCCATTCTCCTGAGCTTTTGGGCGTGCACACACACGCACCCAGTATAAGTTTTAAGCCACCAGGTCTGAGACTCAGACAACGGTCAACTACGTGGGAGTCCAGCAACGTAAACATAACACCATCTGCAGGTCCCTCTTTAAATTTATTTTTTACATTAATTCACTATACATCATTACAGCATACGAATGAATTTTCCATCCAAAATACACTGTGTATTGGCTCAATCAAGCACATCAACATACATGTTATCAGAAAATAATTTTCCAATTCTTATGTCTTGTATACTTTGTTTTTTGTTTTGCCATCCATGATTCCCTATCCCTCACCCTCTGCCATGTCCCACCCTCCTCCCACATGTCTCTGGTATCCATGGTTGTCGTTTATTCTAGATGGGAAACCACATTTAGTATGTTGTGATGATGCTCAGGGAATGAAGGTTAAGTAATTTTAAAAAAAGTTGCAGGAGAAAAAAAACACAGTAAAACTGTTCATATCGAAATTTTAAAAAATGCATATATGATGACTGCAGTAAGCTATATAGCCCCAGCTGGGTATTACTTTATAATATGTTGATTCTACTCACTGAGGTTTATGCATAAAGTCAGACTTGGGTTCATGTATAGGTATACGTCAGCTGTGCTAGCTATTGGATACATTTAGACTAATTACGTTCATTAGCAAATCAATTAAATGGGGGGAGGAAGGCATAGAAAACAACCTCTTCTTTATAATTCAAAACACAGGGCAGACTATCTGCGTCAGTGTCCATTCATTCCTTTGGCCTGGTACATGGCATGCCCTCCTGCCTTGCATACCTACATCTTTTACTCCATCCAAAAAGCCCTACTTAATAATATTTGTGATTACTGCTTCTGTCCCACCTGTCCGTTACTTCCTCAAAATGGTTGTTTACTTTTTTCAAGTTTTATCTTGCTATAGAGTGCATGCTCTTACAACAGAGAAAGTGAGAAATCACCTCCTACAGGAGATGGCCACACCAAAATTCACTCCATTTCTCCTCTTGGAATTGCTTTTGGGCATGCATGCACAGGTGCCCAGCACGCTTCTCAAGTTGCTGGGTCCAAGACTCAAAGCACAGAGTGGGCCATGTGGGATCCTACCTACAATGAGAACTTGAAGAGGGCAAGGTTGTCTGAAGTCGACTAAACAACTGCTCTTTGAAATAATAAAAACAGGGATTCCTTTTCTTTTATAAATGGTTTAATTGATCATTCAGCTTCAGAAATAACTCCTAAAATGAAAATATAAACATTTTATTGTTTTTCAGAGTTCATTTCTTCTTTTATTAGCAGACAGTATCAATCCATTCTCGTACTGAGTGCTGCAAAGAAATGAAACATTTGGGTAACTGCGTTACCCAGACCCATCCTAAGCAGCACAAGTCCCCAGCAGCCTCAAAGGGAAGACTTCTCGCAGTTGTTCCTCAGTGTTTGTGGCCAGGCTATAGCACCTGCTTGAAGTGGAAGAGTTCACCTAATCCTACCCCAAAGTGGCAGGCATGGAACCCTAGAAGTCAAACATTGCAAGAATCTAGATACCACTATCTACTTGGTAAGGAAGCAAGGGGCATGAAATGTGTGAGCTTGAAGCTATAAGTGGGCCTGTGTAGGGCAGGTGTCGGGCTGTGAGGAAGGAAGGGAGGCCATGTTCCCGGCTGCTGGTGGAGATGCACAGACGGACGGCAGAGAAGACGGCAGTGCAACGTATCCCTGCATCTGAGTGGCACTTGCTGTTCACAACTGTTACCGTCTGTAATTCATCTCACAATCGCTAGGGACTCAGATGCAAAGACAGAGC
>NW_006159632.1:1339211-1339423 GCF_000334495.1 Tupaia belangeri chinensis
TCCTGCTTACTGTCTTCAGGCTGTCAGGATGGGAGAATGGGGGCAGGCACAGCATATGGTAGCACCAGCAAGGATGGGCACATCCACAGGCCCAGTGACCCCATGGCAGCACAGGTAGCATCCTGGGCAAGGCCTGGTGTCAGACGGAGCTGGACAGGACCTGCTGGGATGTGTTGTCTGATCCCAGTGTGAACACACCTGCAAAACACCTA
>NW_006159632.1:1341973-1346464 GCF_000334495.1 Tupaia belangeri chinensis
TCCTGCTGCACAAACTGAGTCCACCCAAAGCCCCAGGCAGGCTGGGCAGTCAGAGAACTTACCTCTGCTGTCGCCAAGGACCGACCCTCCTGCCAGCTCAGGCTTCTCCCTACAGGCCCTAACGCTGACAGTGCTGTCGCCCTGCCTGGGTGGCTGGTCAGGGCTGGCTCAGACATGGTCTGGCGAGGAGCAACACTATAGAAACTCGTTTCAGACAGGGCCCTGCTGCAGTCATCTCGAGAAGCTATTAATGAGCTCCCAGAACGGCAGGAGCCTGGAGTGGTGCAGAGCCCCACAAATGCTCATCTTACCCAGCAGCTTCTCCCTGCCTGGCAACGAAGCCACCTGCCATGTTTCTGCATGTCCCTCGCCTGGTGGATCAGTAAGGGGTGAAACCCACTCATGGGACGGTAGTCCCAAACAGGAAGACACTACTACAGCTGTTTCCACATGGGTAAGTCCTGCAGATCCCTGGCAGTTCTGTCTCATAATTTCAGCTTAACCAAGGAGACAATAGTACCATCTATGTGGAAGTCAAGATAGTCTTTGGAAAAGTAAGAAAATAAAACACTGAAGGCCAATAACATACCCCTACAGATACTCACATGAACAGACGGAGTTTTTAAGTATCACACGTTAACCATTATTTTTTTCCTGGCTTGAATCTTGGGCATTTGGGATTTTTTTCACCTTCTTTCTGATCCTAGGCCCCCCTAACCTTATACTATTCCAGAAATTTGCTTTGTTAAATCAAATAAACAAACCAGCCTATATTTCATTACACTTAGCTAGAAATTCAGAGATTAACCTATTTATGAAGCACGCGATGTCATAACTGCAGAGTTTCATTTCATTCATGGTACGCTGCTGCGAATAGCAAGCCACAATATCCTCAACTAATGAAGCTTGTCAACGTTTCCAGGAAACAGACTGACTTTAGCTTTTATTGCATTCTGAGCGGGTCAAGGGTTACAGAGCCTGGCATCACAGGTCGCTCTCGCCATAGAGCGCAGAGGAGAAAGCGGTGTAATCCAAGGCACCCGGCACGCTGCCTGGGCCCGAGTAGGCAGGCATCCTCTTGATGCAGTACTGGGCCTGATCTGGGGGCAGCTCCCGACGCAGCTCCTCCGCCAGGATGTACGGCTGGAAAAAATAAAACACAAGTGTTTGCGACGCCACGTGCAAAAACGTGGGAACACATGCAGTTTTAACCCTTACGTGCTCTTTGCATTTGCTTAGTTTCTAAAAAGTACTACAGGTGGCGAGTCTCCTGGAGTGCAAGCTGACGGCCAGCAGAGCAGGGCTGACCTGCGGGAGCTCACCTATGGGGACCTGCCTCTGGCAGCGTGCTTCGTGAAGGCCAGTGAGCACTGATGATGCGAGTGCCGACTATGTGAGCTAAACGTCTCAGAGATACGGGACAGCTGCTTATACCCAAGGGGTCTCTAAAGGCAGAGCAATTATTCAGAAACAAAAATGTACGTGTCTTGCACCTCTAGAAAAGAGTCATCTTCGGGAACCAGCAGTTAGCATAATGGCTATGTGGCTGGACTTCCAAGTAGTCAACCGCGGTTCGCGTCCTAGACCTGGTGGCTTAAACTCATGCCGGGCGTTTGTGCGTGCGTGCCGAAGATCCGAGAGGAGAATAGAGAAGGGACTGCAGAGTCACCATCCCCCCTGGGGGGTGATTTCTTGCTTTCTGTCTCTATGTCTCTCTCTGTCTGGAGAGCACACGTGCCCTATAGCGAAAACCTCTCCAAAAAAAAAAAAGTCATCTTCCTGCTCAGCTTAATAAAATCAGGCATTGCCCTTGGAGAACACTCAAACAAAATTGGCATTTACAATGGGCCTTTTTTAGTTAATGTCAAAAGTCCTATGGGGGACCAGTAGTTGGCATAATGGCTATGTTGCTGGACTCTCACATAGTTGACCGCAGTTCGAGTCCTGGACCAGGTGGCTTAAACTCACGCCAGGCGTGTGTGCGTGTGTGCCCAAGATCCTGAGAGGAGGATAGAGGAAAAAGGATTGCGGCGTGGCCATCCCCCTGGGGGGTGATTTCTCGCTTTCTGTCTCTGTTTCTTTCTGGCAAGCACACACCCCCTATAGCAAAAACCTCTCTTATTCAAAAAAAAAATGTTTAAGTCCAATGGGTAGTAGGACAATTCTGATAGAAGAGACTTGCTGGTAAGAGTCAGTAAGGAGATCGCAAATATTGCATTGAAACCTGATCAGGCAGGTTTTCGGGCCGGAGGAGCCACGGTGCGTACCTGCTAAGCCAGCTAGGCTGCCCTTCCTACTTCCTCCCCACAGTAAGATTCATGTGTCAACAAAATACTTCGTGTCCGGTTTGTTAGAACCAGAACTCCGCTGATGTGTCTTAGCGTCCAGTCACGCGCTCAGGGTGTGATGGAAAACGGTGCCATCCCCGACCGCGTTTACACACACCACGGTGCTCAAATTCACGTTTGGAGTGAATTTGAAATTACCACCTTGCAGTTAAACTACCTAACGTTTGAGACGTGTAATGAGACAGTCACCTACTTCCGGAAAGACTGGATGGCTACATTTAACTCTGCCCCAGTGACTGGGCACAAACCCCAGCTCATTGACCGTGAGAAGACTGCGACTGCCCGGCAGCTGACGGGCGGTTTCCTCTTTCTGAATCACCCAGCAGCTAAGGACGTAGAACTGAACTAGTAACACACGCACACACCACGCAGGCACGGAACTGCGAAGTTCACGCTCATGTTCCTCCTGGAACTCAGTGACGGGCCCAGGCGCTGATGCCAGAGCTGGAGCCCGTGCGTTCTCCCTCTGGGTTCACCCCAGGGAGGTATCAGCACCGCTTCCGGAGGTCAGTGCTGACGTCACACGAAACGCACGCGTACGGAGCGGGCCAGACGTGTGCCGCAGATCCCCACATGCAGCACGGTTACTCACATGCTGAGCAGTTCCCCACGTGCAGCGCGGTTACTCCTGTGCGCCTCAGATCCCCACATGCGCCGCGGTTCCCCACGTGCAGCGCGGTTAGTCACGTGCGCGGCTGATCCCCACGTGCAGCGCGGTTAGTCACGTGCTGAGCAGTTCCCCACGTGCAACGCGGTTAGTCACGTGCAGCGTGGTTACTCATGCTCCACGGATCCCCACGTGCAGCGCGGTTAAGTCACGTGCGCCACAGATCCCCACGTGCAGCGGTTAGTCACGTGCGCCGCGGATCCCCACATGCAGCATGGTTTGTGTGCCGTGGTTCCCCACGTGCAGCAGTTAGTCACGTGCGCCGCGGTTCCCCACGTGCACCGCAGTTAGTCACATGCGCCGCGGTTCCCCACGTGCAGCGCGGTTACTTACGTGCAGCGCGGTTAGTCACGTGCGCCCCGGTTCCCCACTTGCAGCGTGGTACCTCACGTGCGCTGTGGTTCCCCACCTGCATCCCCCACTGCGCCGCGGTTCCCCACGTGCGCCGCTGTTACCCACATGCGGCACGTTCCCCACGTGCAGCGCAGTTCCCCCCTGCGGGCTGGCTGCCTGGACTGAGCAGGAGTGGCCAGCACAGACCTTGTCAGACGCCAGGATGCGGAAGGAGGCGATGACCTGCTCGGCAGTGTCGGTGTCGGCCGTCTCCCTGGTCATGAAGTCAATGAAGGACTGGAAGGTGACTGTGCCTTGGCCGTTGGGGTCAACCAGGGTCATGATGCGGGCAAATTCAGCTTCACCCTGGGCGAGATGGCAAAGGAACGGTGGGCCTCCCCGACACGACTCCACGGTGCCTCCAGTTCTGCCCCCTCTTGCCACGCACGCGGGGGCCTTGGCTCGGTCCCTACACTGCCCTGTGCCTCCCTCCAGCCGGAGGGAAAAGATCCCGGGTGCTCGGGCTCATCCCGTCAGCTTCCAGGGATGCGGCGGCATCAGGCCAGAGGCTCCCGGGCGCCAGAAGCCCTGCCTCTCCGGGCAACGGGCCTTCCCGGGTCGCAGTGAGGAAGGTAACAACGATGAAGGCCAACAGGGAAAGTGAGGCTGCTGAGTCGAGGCCTTCAGAGATGGCTCCCGTGACTCTCCAGGTCTGGGGTCATAGCAACTCGGGGACTGTCGCAGCCAGAGCCACGGACAAAGGTTCTCAGTTTATCGTGAAAGACTTAACATCCAGAATAGCGGAGGAAAACACACTGTAAAAATCATCAGGGTCCTGGGGCCAGCAGGTGGCGTGGGGGTTAAGGGGCTGGATCAGCAGATGGCAGTTCAAGTCCCAGACCTGACAGCTTGAAAAATCACACTGTGTGTGCCCAAAATCCCAGGAAGGGGATGGAGAGGGGACTGTGGCATGGTCATTCCTTTTGGGGGTGGGAGGTGATTTCTCACTTTTCCTCTCTCTGGTAAAGCACACGGGCTCTACGGCAAAAAACTGAAGGAAAAAAATCAGGATTCTAAAACCCAATGACGTGCACGCTTTACGAACTGTGGCATGTGAGCGTACCTCAGTACAGCGATCAGATA
>NW_006159632.1:1348744-1358614 GCF_000334495.1 Tupaia belangeri chinensis
AGCAGGAAGCCCCTGGGACAAAACGCCCACCCGCACTGTTTTCTGGAGATGAAGTAGAGTGGGTCCCTGTCCCTGTCACCACCCACCACGCGTCCTTTCACTAGACCAGTTACTGAATGAAATTAAGCTCCAGCTCCTCGAAATTATTTTTGCATAGACAGGCAGACCGTCAGAGATCCCATCCTGCATCCCCAGCGAGGGACGGGGTTCGAAGCTAAGTCACCTCCCTCTATTACAAAACCCACACCCAGCGGACTTTCAGGCGTGAGCTTTGTTTCGACGGCCGTCTTACCAAATCGTAACCCATGGAGATCAGGCAGGCTCTGAAGTCCTCGTGATCCATCAGGCCGTTCTTCCTCTGCGGGCACATTAAAGGACAGGGAGGTGAGGCTCGGGCAAAACGCAGACCCTGCTGGCCAGGCGAGCGCAGTCCTGGGAGGCAGCCCGGCTCCTCCCGCCATGTGCAGGAAGGCCAGGCCACACAGGAAAGCAGAGGTTTCTTCAAACAGAGGGGGGGAAGCTGAAGGGTGGGTGGTTTGATCTAGTCCTGCCTGCATAGTGACATAGTGACCGTTCCATAAAAATTCAGAACAGTCTGGAGAGCTCCTGGGTTCGGAGCCCTAGAGGGCAGAATGACCCGAAGCCCATGCCCTACACCCTCCCCCTGGCCAGGCCAAGCTGCATCCTTTCAGGGGACGTGAGTGACGGGGGTGATGGGGCCCCTCCTGGGAGGTGCTAAGGGCAGCGCACCCACCGCTCTCCTCTGACCCTGTGGTGCTCTCTAAGGGTCTTCTTTTATTCCTTTTTTTAAAAAAAAATTTTAAATTTAATTTTATTTATTCACTCATTTAGTTTAATTTGACCAGAAGAGAGAGAGGAAGCAAGAAAGCAAGCCACCAGGTCCAGGACTTGAACTATGGTCAGCCATGTGGGAGTGTCCAGCGCCTTAACCACCACGCCACCTTCGGGGCCTTCTTGAAGTAAGGGGGGCAGACAGAGAACTCGGCCTGACTATGAAGTGTTACTTCCCCATGTCGGGCTCCAAGCTGCCTGTAGTATTGTCATTGGCCAAGAATGACCACGAACCTGTTACCACATCCACTTTGTTTTTGTCTCAAATTTAAGGCTGATTGTCAGTGAGTTCATAAAAAAGGAATCTCCCTTCGTAGCTCTTCCCCACCCTTCTCCAAACTCAGCCTCCCACAGCGTCACCCAGAGGGGAGAACACCAAAGGCCTCTCACTACTGGACAGGCCGTGCTGACTGGGCAGTGCCCTCCTGCCCCTCACTGTGGGGCAGCCTGCGCTGACTGGGCTGAGCACCCCCTGCCTGGAGACAGCTCACACAGCAATCTAAATTAAAGGACATGTGTAAAAATATTTCAAACAAATACGAAAGAGGGGACAGAGGCTAAAGACTAGATCAAAATGAATGGAGACCATGAGTTCAAGAAAGCAGCAAAAACAGCCAGGCAGGGGCCCATCCTGCCACCTACCAGTGACAGGACTCAGGGCCAGCGTCCCAGGGGCCAGCTAGTCAGAAAAGTCCCCTAAGAATGAGCGCCTTCCCACTGCTCCAACATAACTCGACTCTCAGCCACTTGCAGGCCAGGGTGTGGGTGCAGCAGCCCTCTGTGTGGCACACCCAGCTGCTCCCAGAGAGCGAGCGTCTACACACCGTGTGGACCACGGCCTCCCAGCTCCCTGTCCATCTTGTTTACTAGAAGATGGAGCAGAATGGCCCCTGTCCCTGGCGCCGCCCACCTGCCAGCACACGTGATGTCTCGCTTTCCAAGATGCAGACTCTTCAACGCTAGCCAGACTCACGCTTGGCGAGTTCTGTGCTGCCCGCCTCACGCTTGTGTTGCAAAAGGCTGTCTCAACACACAGGGTCCAGCCAGCCCACTAGGCGGCCTGCGAGCCCAGGAGAGGCTCTTCAGCAGCCCAGGGGCTCCTCTGCGGGAACCACTTCCCTCCACCAAGAGAGGGACTTGGACTGTGGAGAATGAAGCCAGGCTAGTGTCACAGCATGTTTCTACGGGAATAGCTGTGCCCAAACCATGCACCCCAGTGCCCATGTCTGCCAGTCCCTGTCCCCAGGCCCTGTTCGCCCCGTCAGGGCCCACACACCCCAGTGCCTGTGTCTGTGCCAGTCCCTGTCCCCAGGCCCTGCTCACCCCGTCAGGGACCATACACCCCAGTGCCCATGTCTATGACAGACCCGGTCCCCAGGCCCCGCTCACCCCATCAGGGACCACACGCCCCAGTACCCGTGTCTGTGCCAGTCCCTGTCCCCAGGCCCTGCTCGCCCCGTCAGGGACCACACGCCCCAGCACCTTATAGGCCTTTACTATGAAAGCTGTCGCCACTTTGTTGGTGCATTTTTCTTAAAACATATCATGAGTTGATCTTGTTTTAAAAAAGAAAACTGTGGCCAACCAGGTAGCAGAGTGGTTAAGGTGCTGGACCCCACATGTCTGACTGTGCAGTTCAAGTCCTGGTCCCAGTGGCTTGAAAAACAAGGGCATGCATGCCCAAAAAATCCTGAGAAGAGAAGGGACTGTGGAGTGGCCATCCCCCTGGAAGATGCTCTCTCTCTCTCTCTCCACCCACCCCCAACAACTGCACACACCTACGCACGCTATAGGAATTTTTTTTAAAAAAAGGGAAAAAAGAAAACTGAATCCCATCTGCTAAAAAAGAGTAGGTTAATTCCCCTGAAGCTTCCTACAGTCCCACAGGGGCAGGCCTCAGAGCCGTGCGTGTGCACAGATGCTGACGTCAGGGCAGTGTACGCCTCAGTAAGGATGCGCTTTCACCTGGGACATGGCATGCTTCTGTACCGACCACAAACATGCTCTTCTGGGGCCGGCCGGACAGAGCCCAGACCCGCTGTTCCCGTCACCTGTCGCAACACTGGGGCACGGCACGCCTTGTTTGGGGCCCATCCATCGTCCCGCTCCTCTGAAGGTTTTAGGGCAGTAAGGTGAGCAGGGCCAGCACGCGCCACCCAGACGCCCCCTTCCACGGCACGCGCGAGTGCTGTACCCTGTCAAAGTGGTTGAAGGAGGCTCTGAACTCGTTCATCTGCTCCTGGGTGATGCCCTTGGCGTCTCTCGTCAGGATCTGGGTCTCCACCTCGTTGATGGTCCTGGCGATGGTGGTCAGCAGCAGCTCCCAGCCCACACGGATGTGCTACGAGCGGACGGGGACGGGGATGGAAGGGGGTGGTATCAGCACGGGCCCTGCCGCCCGGCACGCACGCCTGCACTTCCCAGCACCGGGCCCGAGGCAGAGGGGCAGGCCGATGGACTTCCCTGCGCCCTTCCTGACACTCCCCTTCGTTCTGGGCGGTCTGCAGTGAGAAGTGCTCAGAAATGAGTGACGACCCGCACTTGCGGGGTAGATGCCTCCTATCCGTCGTTAAGGACACGCGCCACTTACCAAGCAGCGGCTGAGCCTGGGTGACACCCGCCAGCCCCCAGGGAGAACAAACGGGCCAAACCGATGGAAATACAGCAGCCCGGGTTCTGATGCTGTCTCTAAAGACTGCCAGGAGTTTCCTGTGCTGGCGTCATGATGGTAGCGGCCCCCGACAGGCCCCAGAGCTTTCCCACACGCAGGGCCGGGAAGGCTCCTGATCCCTAACTCGCACTCGCAGGACCCAGCAGGGCGAGTAGAGGCCAGTGCGGGAGAAAGCGCAGAGGCGGCGCGCGGAGGCGGCGGAGCGGGCGCGGCGGGGGGGCTGCCGCACCTCCATCGTGTAGCTGGTGTGCTTGTTGTCGAAGACCAGGGCCTCCTGGATGAGCTGGTGGTCGCCCTCCAACTTGTCGATGTTGCTCTTGTAGTTGACAATGCTGTGCTCATGCTGCTTCAGCTGGTTCATCTGGTCCTCCAGGGCCCCGGTGATCTGCATGGAGCTCCGGGCAATCTCCTAGCAGGGCGGCGTGGCAAGAAGACAGTCAGTGGGATGTCACAGGCAGGGGCCAGAGCCCTGCCCTGTGCAGGACGTGGGAACGGGCAAGGTCACGCGAGACAAGGCCTGGGTCTGCTCTGTCCAGAGAATGGGAGAGAGTCCAACGAGACTGAAGACAGTCAAGAGAGGGGAGGAAGGAGACCTCCTGCCTCCCTGAAGAGCTGCTCTGCTCCCTTGGGCCAGGAGAGACAGAGGGCTGGGGCAGAGCTGCCCTGCTTCTGAGGACTGGGGCAGGGCTGTAGGACAGGTGGGGCGAGGCTGGGCTACAGCTGCTTTTAAGGATACCACCTGCCCCTCCAGCAAGAGAGACTTCTCTTTATTTATTTTTAAAGAATTATTTTATTTAACTTATTTATTTATGTTTTGATTTGACCAGAGAGAGACAGGTGAGAGAGAGAAAGAGAAAGAAAGTGAGAAAGCAAGCTGCCAGGTCCGGGACTTGAACCATAGTTGACCATGTGGGAGTCCAGCACCTTTAACCACCATACCACCTGCTGACCCTGGGACTTCTTATATTTAAACATTCTTCAAGGAAAAAAAGCTAATGTTTTGTCACCACAAGGGTGATAAGGAGAGAGATAGGTGGACCGGCAAATGTCCCCTAGCTGTCCTCGGTGTAAAATAAACCCAGCTAGGTCACACAATGACCCATCTCCTGACGGGCCCTGACGGGTTTGGGAGCCTCCTAGGCAAATGGCTTGGACCCTAGGTCCTGTGCTGGCCTGAAACTGAGAAAGGATCTGTCACTGTTTATTTTTTTAGGCAGGGTCCTGCTATGTTCCAACACTCCTGCCCCGGCCTACCAAACAGCTGGGACTACAGGCACATGCCACCACGCCGGTCTTTGGGGTGGGCCACGGTCAACCCCAGGCTTCCCAAGTGGCCTCAGTCTGCAGGGCAGGTGTGTTCACCAGAAAGACAGAGAGAGACATAGAGACAGAAAGCGAGAAATCACCCCCCAGGGGGGATGGCCATGCCACAATCCCTTCTCCTCCGTTTTCCTCTCAGGATCTTGGGCACGCACGCACATGCGCCCAGTGTGAATTTAAACCACCAGGTCCGGGATGCGAACCGCGGTCGACTACGTGGGAGTCCAGCGACATAGCCATTACGCTAACTGCTGGTCCTGGGCCCTGTCATTTCTAAGGGAGAGTCGGAAGGTGCTGTGAGTGTCTTCACCCTGCGGTGTGCCTGGCACAGCCCAGGGGACCATAGGAAGGGGCTCTCACAGCACCCCTGGGCGCTGAGAAACCCAGAGCGAGGTGCTCGCATCAGGCCTTGCAAGCCCCGGGAGCAGACCCACCTCCATCTTGCTCTGGATCCAGGGCCCGATGGCATTGGCTTGTGCAGCAAACTGGCGCCGCAGGCGTTCATTGGCGTGCTGGCGGGCCAGCTCCTCCTGCAGGGACTGGTCGCGGATGGGCACCAGCTGCTTCACCTGGGAGGCCGAGGACAGCAGGTTGAGGCCAGCGTCGACGCATAGGAGTGACCCGGGAAGAGGTCATGTTCCAGGCTGGGGGTGGGGTCGGGGAGTGGGGGGCGGTGGGGGAAGATGAGAGGACGGGGAGTGGGTACCCCCCCAATGGCCCAGAGGGAGGGTCCGTGCAGTTTGGAGCCACCTCACACCTGCTGAGAGGCTGGAGGGTCTGAGGGCAGGTGGAGCCTGCCTTAGGGACACTGACGGTTCCTCTGGCCAGGAGGAGCTCGTGTGGAGCCACGGTGACCCTGCGACACCTCACACACTCACTCTGCTTCCAAGAATGACACCTGCTCAAGATGACGGTTTCAGATATGTTCGTGTGTCCCACACCCTGACTTAAAGAGGCTGTAATGACGACACCTCAGCAGCGCCTGTCTCCTACCCAATCTTAGATGTTTTATGATACAAACGTTACCTTCCAGGGTTCCCAGACCGCCAGAGAGACCCATGCTAGGGACGTGAGGAGCCCTGCTGGGCTCGTGCACTCAGGCTGCACAAGGCTGGGCCCAGGGCAGGATTATACCCAGTCTACACATCCCGCCATAGCACAGGCCCTTTTAGACACCCCATGGCCAATTTGCTTTATAACTTACTGATGAAAGGAAGTTTGTCTTGCTTTAAGAAATGCTATCCAGGGGCTGGCAGATGGCGTGGAGACTAAGGCACTGGACTCCCACATGGCCAACCACAGTTCAAGTCCAGGACCTGGTGTTTTGCTTTCTTGCTCTCTCTCTCTCTCATTAAAAAATAATGATACCAAATAAAATTAAATGGATAATTCTTTAAAAAGAAAAATCAAGAAATTACATTTAGGGACCAGCAGTTAGCATAATGGCTGTGTCGCTGGACTCCCACATGGTCGACAGTGGTTCGAGTCCCGGGCCCAGTGGCTTAAACTTGGTCTGGGCGCGTGTGCGTGCGTGCCCAAGATCCTGAGAGGAGAATTGAGAAGAAGGGATTGCTGCATGGCCACCCCCCCGGGGGGTGATTTCTCACTTTCTCTCTGTCTGTCTGTTTGGCGAGTGCATGCGCCCTATAGCAAAAAAAAAAAAAGAAAAGAAAAAGAAGAAAGAAAGAAATTACATTTAGATCCTCCTTGAAAATACCCTGCGTCAAAGTGCACTTACTGGGCCAGCAGGGCGCATGCTGGTTGCTGGTTAAGGGCACTGGACTTCCACAAGGCCGACCACAGTTCTAGTCCTGGGCCTGGCGGCTTGCATTCTCACCTACCCTCCCTCTTGCTCTCTCATTCAGTCTCTCTCTGGTCAAATAAAAGTAAATAAATGAAGTTAAATGAAATAATTCTTGAAAAAATGTGTTTAAAAGCGCACTTACTAGGACTATTAGAAGGCGTAATGTTTACATCTCTGGTTCCCACCAGAGAGACAGAGAGACAGAGAGACAGGAAACGAGAACTCACCCCCCAGGGGGGATGGTCATGCTGCAATCCATTCTCCTCCACTCTCCTCCTCTGACCAACCGTGATTCAAGTCCCTGACTCAGTGGTTTGAAACACATTGGGTACGTGTGTGTGCATGCCCCAAATCAAGAAGAAAACGGAGGGGACCAGCAGTTGGCATATTGGCTATGTCGCTGGACTCCCATATAGTCGACCGCGGTTCAAGTCCCGGACCCGGTGGCTTAAATCTCATGCCAGGTGTGTGTGCGTGTGTGCCCAAGATCCCGAGAGAAGAATGGAGGAGAAGGGATTGCGGTGTGGCCATCCGCCCTGGGGGGTGATTTCTAGCTTTCTGTCTCTCTGTCTCTCTCTGCCTGTCTGGCGAGCGCACGCGCCCTATAGCAAAAACCTCTCAAAAAAAAAAAAAAAAAGAAAAAGAAGAAGAAGAAGAAAAGGGAGAAAAAGGAACTGCAGTGTGGCCATCCTCCCGGGGGGTGATTTCTCGCTTTCTGTCTCTCTGTCTCTTTACAGCAAGTGCATGCAACCTACAGTAAAAATCTCTCTTAAAAAAAAAAAAAAAAAAAAAACCTGCACTTCCTACACCTGACCTGCAGTGTAGCCTGGCCTATCTAAAACACACTCGTGTTAGCCCACAGCTGGGCAAAGGCACCCACCACAAAGCCCATTTTATTAAAAAAAGTGTGCTGAACATCTCATGTAATTCTCTGAGCATTGAAGTGAGACCAGGACGGCTCGTGGTCCTCAAGGTTCACTTCCTGTTGAACGCATGTTCTTTGGTATCGAGAAGTCGAAAAATGTAAGTCAAACCGTGTTGAGGACTGCATTTCCTTCTCCTCCTTTTTCCCTTTTCTGAGAAAACTACTTAGCTCCGCATGTCTGCCTTTGGCAGTCAGGAATATCCGAGTTAAATTTAAGCTTTAACGTAGCTGCTGTCTCTAAGGTGAGCATTCATTTTCCTCAGGTGTGTGTCCCTCGCTCATGTGCTGCTTAGAGTAAACGCTTCAAGTCTACCTGGTGGGCTTACTCCTCAGAGGCTGCGTTAGATACCGAGGTGACTATGTCTGTTGTAATTTAAACCACGAAAATACATTTTTTTCTTAAAATGAGACAAAAGGGTTCAGAAGATCCTATTTTGACTATAATTAGTGGACAGTTTTCCCCCCAAAATTTTTGTAACATTTTTAAAAAGTTACTTAGCTTAACTGTAACTGTATTTAAGGTTTTATCATAGGGTGCATGCGCTTGCCAGAGACAGAGAGAGGGAAAGTAAGAAATCAGTCCCCAGGGAGAATGGCCGCACTGCAATCCCTTGTCCTCAGTCTCCTCTCAGGATTTTGGGCACACATGTACACACACCCAGCATGATTTTTCAAGCTGTTGGGTCCAAACCTGAACTGTGGTCAGCCATGTGGGAGTCCACCACCTTTACTACACCACCTGCTGACCCCCAGGTTCCAAAATTTGAAAGGCAATCTTAGTAGGAATCATTCCATTCCTCAGATAGAGTTCTCTAAGCAATTTTTCTGCATTTAAAATTGACACGCATTGGGACATGCCTATTCCATATTCTTTAAGTGGTCCTTAAAGAAGTAACAGAGGCAGCTAGGGTTTAGGAAGAGGTTCCCTACTGGCATCAGTCATGACCCCCACTGACTTTGCCACATCTGCCCGGCCTTCCTCCAGGGCCACGGTCTCCACTTTCTTCCCCATAAACCACAGAAGCTGCCAGGCGGCACAACGACTTTAACACACTTCACCTGTGCAAGCTGGGATGCGGGCATCCCGGTCGGAACGTAAAACGAGGCAGGCACTCAGACCCGAGGTGCCAGCCTCTCCCAGGCCACAGCCTGGAGAGGCCCTGCCCGCACCCCGTCCACAGCAGCCCACCTTGTCCCACTTGGTGCGGATCTCGTCCATGGTGACCGTGCTGTACGGGTTGCTCGAGCTGACCCGGATGCTGTAGCTCTGGATCACCTTCTCCACCTCGTTCTGGATGGCCAAGATGGACTGGCGCTCGCTGTCCGCCTCGGGCAGCGTGGCCTTGAACTGCTCGTGGGCGGTGATCAGACTCTGCGGCAGACACAGCGAGAGAGCCGTCTGACCGTGTCCCCTGTCCAGGCTGCCAAGTCCCCGCACACGCGCACTGGACAACGGGACAACGGGCAGTGCCTTGGTAACTGAGAAGCGCTGGGGACAGAAGTTCTGGAGGCTTTAGAAAAGCTACTTGGTGCGCAGAAGCCAAGGTCCTTGAAAACGGGAAATGTGATGGCTGTCTGTCTGATGGCTATTCACCTGCTTACCCAGACTTGGCGTTCCTGCTCCCTTCTAGTGGGTTCGACATGATCTCACTTACGTTACCATGGCTGCAACAAGGAGGAGCCTACACGTTCGAGGTTCAAAGGGCAACCACACGCTTCTTAGTTTACAAGTAAATCAGTCGAATATGGTGCAGCACAGCCGAGCCGCGTGGGCAGGACGGCCGGCGCGTAGCGTGGTCACCTGGATCTCCTCGATGCTGTGCACGATGAACATGTCCTGCAGGTCCTCCATGGCACCCTCCATCCAGTTGTTGAAAGGTGCCGCCCTCTTGGCAAACTCCAGGTGGAGCTGGTCAATGGTTTCCAGCAACTTCTCAGTTCTCTGAAGAGTAGTAAAAGGGGGGCAAGGGTCACCGTGAGCTAAGCCACCAAGACGGTCTCTGAAAATGCAGAGACAAATCACAGCACAATCTCCGTTACCTGGCGCCCTGCTACTCACAGGGCAGGTGCCTACAGAGGGCGCCCCCCGCGCCAGCGATGGCCGGAGCCTGAAGCTCTGCCAGGCCTCCCACATGGAAGGATGCAGCAGGACTGAGTGCCCTCGCTTTCAGAATACCTAAGTGACACTCCAGGGTGCTGGCAGGTGGTGTGGTGGTTAAGGGCGCTGGACTTCCACATGGACAACTAGGTTCAAGTCCCAGACCTGACAGCTTGCTTTCTCACCCACCCGCCACCAGC
>NW_006159632.1:1358857-1362049 GCF_000334495.1 Tupaia belangeri chinensis
AAGCCACCAGGTCCGGGACGCGAACCGCGATCGACGGCGTGGGAGTCCAGCGACATAGCCAGTACACTAACTGCTGGTTTCCAAATAAAATAATTCTTAAAAAAAAAAATGAGAGAGAGAGCCTCAGGTACACCGTAACCTCTCAGCTAACACAAGACTGGCTGATTAGAGGCCCGATCTGTAAGGGGGTAAGAGAACATCCAGGTGCCTTCACAATGGGGAGTCAGCAGAGGCCAGAGAGGCTGTGTGCTCTTCCCAAAGTCAGTGTGCTCAAACCCGCGTCCAGGGCCTGACCCAGAGCCCCTCTGTGCCCTCCTGGCACGTCAAAGAACCAAGCTCGGGGCCGGAGTCCCCTGCTCGCTCTCTGCAGCAAGCACCCGAGCCTGCGAACCCGGCGTGACCGCACCACTCCTCCCCCGCCCCAAGGTGCTGGCTCCACCTCCCTGACGTGCTACCCCTTCCTCTCCCCGTTCCGTTCTCCAGCCAGCCGTGTGGCACCCTGGAAGCTAAAACCGCACACTGGAAGCGTCAGACGCGGCGAAGTCTCAGGAGACTGGTGAAGGGCTTCACCCCTCACGCCGTGCACACCTTCCTTCCGTGCCAAGAGACCGGGTCCCCTCAGCCCCAGTGGCGCCGTCTGTCCAGGCGCACCCTTGGGTCAGGCCACCCTGCCCAGTGCTGCATGTCAGCTTCCCCTGCCCCAGCTTGTCTCCACTTCCCGCTGTGCGTCCCGGGCTCGGGTTCTGGGTTCCAGACTCCCCACAGCCCACTTCCGCACACAGAGGATGGTGGGTACTCCCTGGAGTTCCTGCGTGATGCCGAGCGGGTCTGCACGTAACCGCGAGCCCCTGTTGAGACCCCAGGACCATCTCCCCGCCGTTCGGATGCACGACTGCACGGCGTTGCTGCCCTGTCCTTCTCCCACTTCCGCATTCTCTCTAGAAGCGCGTCACCAACCTGCCCCGCTTTATACACAGAAAGCCACGGAGAGAAAGAACAGTAACGCCAGCGACTCGAGCCTCCGAGGAAAGAGCTCGTGCCAGCGGGGCCTCGGGACCCACCTCCAAGGCCTCTCTCCTCTTCTGAGTGAGCGTCCCCAGCCTGTCCCACTGGTCACAGATTCTCTGGCACCGATCGTTGACATTCACGGCGTCGTGGTAGTCCAGCTCACTAGAAACGAAGAGAAGTAAACACCAGCCTTCACACGGGGCACTGGGCACGGCTCAAGGCAGACAGGCAGGCCAGAGGGAGAGCTGCACCCCAGCGCTCCCTGCCTCACCGCGGACCAGGCCCTCTCCTCGGTAAGCCACAGGGCTGTCAGTAAAGGCTTCCTGGTGGCAGTCCCCACGGCACCGCGGGCTCCTCGGCGAGGGCTGACCTGCCCTCGCTCTCTTGGAAAAGCTCCCGCGAGCTGAGTGCTGAGTGACCGTGCCCCAGAAAAGAAGCTACTGCCTGAGCTGCAGCAGGCCTGCAGGCCAGGCCACACCCAGCACAGGTGTCGAGATCAGTCAGCCGGCACCCGCTGGGCCTCAGCTCTCCTGGAAGGGAACGCGGCCACAGAGCATCCCGGCCAGAGGGGTGGGGGTCGGCGCATGTTCCAGCACGGAGGGACTTCTAGCGGGACAGAACTGAGCCCGGCCCCGAGGGACAGCAGAGCCCGGCCTTCACACCTTGAGCAGCGAGAACATGGCCAGCACCGGCTTCCCCTGCCAGACCTGCCTGGGGTCTCTGTGAGCTGACCTGGACTCACCATCACAAAAGAATCTCAGCGACGGAAAGCGTGAATCCGGTACAAACCCAAGCGCCCCGTCCGTTCAGATGAAAACAAGAATCACGGCAGTTCAGAGACGGTGGGGAAGCCTCTCCAAAACCAGCCAGGTAAGACCACTTTCAGGAAGTCCCTCCTACCCTGCCCCGTCCATCGCCTCGAAGCTGTGGTTTCTTTCTCTTCCCCAACCTTAAATTAAGGTGGCGGCTGCTCCCTGCGGTGTACTCCCTTGATATTCACTGGTGCTCACTGGATGGGAGGCCCCTGTTACTGCACACGGTGTCACCGGCGCGTACTTCTGGTGGCGAAGCAGCTCCCTGTCCCCTGATGAAGGCCTGGCCAGCCTCAGGGGCAGACAGCACTGCAGCATTCAGCAGTCCTCGCCAGACGTTGTTATAAACAAAAGCCGGAGAGCCAGAGCTACCAGAGTCAGCAAGCCCTGGACACAGAATGAAAGGGCCACCCCTCACGGTGCCGATGTCAACGGTAAGAACTAAACTCGAGGGGTCCTTCCTATCACAGAGAAGCTGCTGACGCTCACCCCAAGGCCTCTCTCAGCAGAGCAGATGTTTCTCCCCACATCCGAGTTACACGTGCTGGTTTCACACCATCTGCTTTCAGGAAGGGTCTACCTGGGTCAGTGACTGCTGTTCACTTTGAGAATTGCACAAAAGCACTGATTTTTACTTGAGGGCACGTAAAAAAATATAGGGTGTTAATAACGGCTGAGCACGACTTAAATCCTGTGAAGTTCGGCCCTGGCAAGGACACGGGCACCGAGAGCTCGCAGCAGAGCTAACGTCGCATTATCACCTTGCACTTCGTGGGCACCTAAACTACTCTGCACCGCAGGTGCGCCCCAGGGCACTCGCTGGTGGAGCCTCTCACCCCCACTCCCCTGGGACCTACGATAACGATGACTGTGCCGTCGAGGCCAACGCCTGCGAATGCGAGAGGACACGACGCAGACCCGGCAAGACTGAAGACTGGGGCTCTTCAGAGAACCGTCTGTGAAGTCAGGGGCTGCTCCAGTCCACGCTGAGGACACGCCCTCCCAGGCAGTGGGCACACAGGAACACACCATGTGCCCAGCCTGCTCAAGGTGGGCCAGGCCTGTGCCTCGCACGCAGCCCGGCCTGAGGAGCAGGTCTTAGCAGCACACAGTCCCCGTTGAGCACAACTGTGGATTTATCCGAAGGTTCAAGGGCCTTCACAAAGCTCAGGAACCCTGTGGTGCTCGCACTGCACTAGCAGGGACCAAACCGCCCACCCTTGCCAAACCCAGCCTGGACTCGGGGCTGCTCATCCTTCCCACGAAACTGGCCAAAAGTGAGACCTGCTCAGAGGATGAGAAGCCAGAAGCATCCCGTCTACAGGCGGGAGCTGTGCTGGGCTGGATCCTAGGCAGGCAGCAGCCCACCCTG
>NW_006159632.1:1362080-1384642 GCF_000334495.1 Tupaia belangeri chinensis
GCCAGTCCCTAGGTCTTCCTGCCCCCGGGAGCCCAGGCCTCACTCTGCGGCTTGTCCCCCGGGCAGGGAGCTGCCTGTGCTGAGGCTGGGCCACCACAACCGAAGAACCCGTGTGAACCACGTGTCCTGCAGCCCCAGCCCAGCCGCGCCTCTTGAGCTCAGCGCAGGAAGGAAGGCCGCTCCTGCCCTCTGGGGAGCACGCGCCTGGCCCTGAGGGCCCCAGAACGCCTACTTGAGCTCCTGGGCAATGGCGGCGATCTGCTCCACGCGGTCCTGGTGCGCGGCCAGGTCACTCTCGAAGGCCTCGTGCTTCCGCAGCAGGGCCCGCACCTCCGTCAGCGAGGCCGACTCATAGTCCTTCTGCAGCAAGATCTGCTCTTTGCCTGCACAGGTGGGAGAGAGGGGGCACGAGGCGCTGCTGGCACACACGGCTTCTGCGTACCAGCCGCCTGCTAGGGAGCTGGGGGGCCAAGGCACCACGTGGGGGTGCAGGACACAGGCCAAGCGCGGGTGGGCCTGGGTCCAGGTGAACCTGCAGACGGCCCCGGGGCTGGGAGCTCACACCTACGGCCCAGGGGGAGGTGTGCTGAGTGCAGGGGCCTCTCCATCATGCTAGCAGCCAGGTCTGCTTTTCCAGCCAGGTGCCCAGCCCAGTCAGTGACCACCGGCTCCAAGGCCCCAGTCGGCCAGCTAGAGCACCGAGCCTGTGCCAGGCACAGGCTCCCTGCCCAGCTCTTTGTCTGAAAGGCCCTTCTGTGGTTAAATACAACATGTTTGCTTTGCCTGATAATAAATATTAGAGATTTTTCCTCTCTGAGCCACCACTGTTTCCTCATAAATATTTCTTAAATCTGGCAAGTGCTATGACCACATCCACATGGATCCCCTGGCTAACTACCCTAAGAATTTAATTCTACAGGGGCCAGCAGGTGGCATGGAGGCTACAGCGCTAGACTCGCACATGGCCGACCATGATTCAAGTCCAGAACCTGGTGCCTGGTGGCTTGCTTTCTAACTTTCTCTCTCTCTCTCTCTCTCTCTCTCTCTCTCTCTGGCCAATTTTTAAAACTGTAATAATTGTGGCCAGAAGGTGGCACAGTGGTTAAGGTGCTGGACTCCCACATAGCCAGTCACGGTTCGAGTCCAGACCCAGAGGCTTGAAATTTATGTCACATGCATGTTTGAGTGTGCCCGAAATCACGAGAGGAGAATGGAAGAGAGGGGACTGCAGCATGACCATCCCACCTAGGGGGTGATTTCTCACTTTCTGTCTGTCTGTCTCTGTTTCCGGCAAGCACATGTGCCCTGTAGCAAAAAATCTCTAAAAAAAATAAAAATAATTAAAAACCTAAACAAATAATCATTTAAAAGGAAAATAAAAGTTTAAAGAATTTAATTCTACAAAGCTGGAAATGAGAAGCTGCTGGAACCATGCAGTTAACACAAGCTGAGTGTGAAAGATCTGCCCCTCAGGCCTAGAGCAAGGACCCGGCTGAGGAGAACTGTTTGCAAGGTCAACAGTTTTTCGGGTTCTGGACCTCACCTTCACTGTGTTACTGTACTGGCCTGCACTCAATTTCTCTGCCATGGGCCTTATTGCCATACCCCGGTACCCCATAAAGGCACCCCCAGCCTTACTATAATTTTACAATAATCCTAAAAGAATGCGGATCCACTAAGGTGGCAGCTGCGTAGGGCGGAGGCTGCAAACAGGAGTTACTCCCATTAGACTCACCCCACCCTATTGGAAAATGTCAATGAAGAATGCTACATTCACTTCTCCTACTGTGGATTACTAATGGGTGAAGGATCTCAGTAGCAGGGAAGGGCTCAGGGACTCATCCACGAGGTGCTGTTACCCCAAAGACTATAAGCCACCCTTACTGTCAGGACAAGGGAAGATTGCCGCTCCCCAAGCCACAGTCATTGTATAGAGCAGCATGTAGAGGGTCCCAAGTACACAGTAACCTCTAGGTCAGTCATTAAGCTGCTCACAAGACCACATTCCTTTCCTATATAGACTCACCCTCTTAGCTGTAGACTACCCCAAAGATAACATAGGTATTTCACTTTAGTATATACTAACCTTGTCTTTACTAAACCAGACAGGATTTATTTCTAGGCTCTTGTAATTACTGCCACCCTAGCCTGAAGCTGAAGTTCTCAAAAGCTGACCTGGGGCTCAGGTTCTCAAGCCAATCTGGGACTAAAGTAATCAAGCTGGTCTGGGACTGAAAATTCCTGGAAAACCTCTCATCCAAACACCTTCCCTGGTAATCAAGATCAAAGAAGCACCCCCCAAAAATGGACTTCCTCATTCTAAATATTATGACTGTTTATACCTAAACAAAGCAGACGTCATGTTTTATGATTCTTGTTCCTATACTTTGAATGCCTTACCTTTTGGAGTAAAATCCTTCACCTATTTCCCCTCGCCCATCCTACCCCTGTAAAACTCCTTCTATAATAAATACGCATGACTTCTGGCCATCAGGGCTGCAGTCCGGAGTTTACTCTGGCTGTAGTCGGCTGAGAACATGCTAAAGGGCATGAGGTCTTAGTCTGATTCCTGTTCACCCGCGTCGCCTTCCTATGCACCCACCCCGGCTGGGGTACGGCTTCCGGCAAGAAGCAAACGTGCATATACTTAATGACAACCCTGACTGCCATGTGCCAGGTACAGCTCTGCACTTCATAACGCGAGCTCCACAGCTGCACAGAATGCCCTCGGGGAGGCAGGCCCCCTCTCAGGGGCCTCCAGGGTGCTCCACTGCCAGCTGTCCCAGTGGGGACTCCTGGCAGCTGGTCACCTGGTGGTTAAGTGGCTGGATCCCACATGGCTGCCTGCGTGGTTCAAGACCCAATATGGCAACTTGAGAAACACATCAGGCGCATGTACATGTGCCCAAAATCCCAAAAGGAGAACTGGAGAAGGGACTGTGGTGTGACTACTCCCCCTGGGAGGTGCTCTCTCACCCATCTTCTCTCCAGAGAGCAAACAGCCATCTTGAGAAATGTTTAAAAATAAAAATATAAAATTTTAAAAAAGCAAAAGGGAACCAAAGAGCAAGGGGCGTCTCCCTGACCGCTCTTGGGTAGATTATGGGAAGCATGTCTGGTTCTCCTGTTTAGTCCAGCAGGAAGCCAGAAGATACATCCCGCCCAGGCTGTGGACACGGAACGTCTGCGAGGCCAAGGCAGCAGTGGACGGAGAGGAGCGGGAGCCGAGCTCCAGGAAATGGCACCTGCACTCCCTCTTCCCAGGCAGACTCCGAGGCAGAAGTGAAGCCTCTACGGTACCGAATCCACATTCTCGGGCAGAGGTGAGCTGCAGGCCCAGGGCTGTCTGAGCCACAGAGGGTTGTGGACGGACCCCTGGGGAACGAGCAGGGGCAGGAGGCGGTGGGCCTGGCGGCGGGCACGCATGTAGTGCACCGGAGGCAGGAGGCAGGGGCCTGGCAGCGGGCACGCATGTAGCGCACCTGGTAAAGCCGTGCTTGGCCTGCTCCGAGAACCCCGTTGTCACGCTCTTGCCTTCAGGCCAGTCAGCCCTGAGTTGAGAGAGGAAGGAGGAGCCTGCTCACAGCGTCATGGCCAGGGGCACAGGACCAGCCTGCAGCCCCGTGGCTCCCCGAGCCCAGCCGAGCCATGCACGCACCGTAGGCCCAGGCCTCATGGGTGGTAGCCTTCTGCCGGAACTTCTCGGCCAGGTGCTCCAGCCGCTCCAGCCTCCGGATCTCATTGAGCAGCCACTCCTCGTAGCCCTTCTCGGCCTGCTCCAGCCTCTGCCAGGCGCCGGCGATGTCCTGGGAGGGTCGGGGACAAGCAGAGGTGTGCTCAGCCCCTGGTGGCCTGCTCCGCCTACACCTGCCCTGTGCACAGAACCTTCCTCCTGCCACCTCCTCCTGCCACCACCACCCCCCGCGTGACTGCAACTGCCATGGCTTCAGACGTCCTGAATATCAGCAAGACTTTCCAAATTAGTACAGGGGTTTGGGGTGAGGGTCAGCGAGTTCCTGGAAAACTGGATTAAAGTTGATTTTGGTGCAAAGAAGCCAAAGCACAGTTTCTCAGGGTGCATTTTCCAGGGACTTCCTGAAGACCCCGCGGCAAGCCGTTCTCGTTAGGCAGCCTGACCTCTGTGGAGAGGTGCAGGGCTTCTCTGGCTACGACTCAGCCAGCCTTGAGCAGGGCCGCCCACAGCAGGTACGGGCACGTAACACGAACCAGTCCCTGGCCAGGAGCTTTGTGAGAGGGAGCACCTCCGCGCCTCCCCGGGGAGCTTTCACAGCTGTCGGGGAGCGACCTCGGTGAGTAACTGAACTACCAGGTACACCGCCATGGCGACAGGGCCAGGAGGTACCGAGAGCCTAGGGCGAGGGATTCCCCTCAGGCAGGTTACGTAGACCCCCGCCCCCGGGGTGGGAGTCTTGAGCTGAGGCCTCGATGGCAGAAACAGCCAGTCACATTCAGACAGGGACCAGGGCTCTGGGTGACTGCGAGCTCCAGGTGACCGAGGGCTCTGGGTGACGGGGGGCTCTGGGCCAGGAACTATTCAAAGGCACAGGAGCACTGCAGGGTGGCCGGCCGGAGCAGCAGAGCCGGGTGAGCAGGGGAGCCTGGAAAGGGACCATCAGTGAGGCTCAGGTCATCCGACCTACAGGCCAGGATGATGAACCTGGATTTTACTCAGCACTGTGGGAGGTCGCTGGAGGGTTCTGAGAAGGAAAATGATCTGCATTTTTTAAAGATGATGGAGGGAGCTATGTGGGGGACAGCTGCCAATCTGGGGTCACCTGCAGGTCTGAGGAGAGGTGACAGCAGCAGGGTCGGAGGAAGGACCCCAACTGACGACGGCATCTGGAAGGAGATTGGGCCTGGCTGGGACCGCGACCCGAGGGAGGGGCAGGAGGTTCTAGGATGACACTCGCAGCAGGACAGAGACCGGGGGACGGCGCTTCTGGATGCTTTAGACTTGAGTGCTTTTGTGACATCCAGGTGGACAGATGCACCTGGGCCTCAGAGCGAAGTCGGGGGTGGGGGGGACTCTGCAGGCCCCAGCGGGTGGGGGTCAGCGCCTGGTCTGGAGGAGAGCTCCAGGTGAGGAGGCAGAGGTGGGCTCAGCACCGTCCAGACCGCCCCGTAGGGAGAGACCAGAGGGGCAGGGCCTGGGGCAGAGCAGAGGGCCTCGTGGGAGCGCGTGGTAGCACTGGAGGGCCAGGAGCCGGAGAATCCAAGGAGAGGCACCAGGGTCTGGGCCAGAGTTCCTGAGGGTGTGAGGACAAGGGACTAGACTGCCCCATGGATGCACCGGCATCGGGGGAGGGACAGAGGCCAGGAACTCAGGATACAAAGGGAAAGGATGGGGGCATGGCGGCCCGCACCACAGGGTGATCTGGGCCTCGGCAGCGAGGAGGCCGGGATCGGGACGACAGCGACGGGGCTGAGCAGGGGCGGTGGCCCAGGTTTCCGTAGGGCAGATTCCGAAGCTCACACACCAGGGTGAGGGCCCGGTGACTCAGAGGAGCAGGTGGAACCAACATGGCGGGGGGAAAACACAGGACTCAGGTGGCAAGGTGAGATGGCACGAGGCAGGCGGGGTGCCATTCGCAGCTAAGTTTAGGAAAGGCCTGCGCTCGCAGCCTCGGGCCAATCAATGGCAGGGGCAGTCGAGAACGGCAGGAGGTGGGAGAGAAGAACTCAGGCTGAGGTGGGCAAAGGCCAGGCCTGCACTCCTGCCACTGGGCGACCTGAAAAGTCAAGGCCCCCTCAGGGCAGCAGGGTGACCCCCGTCAGAGCCGTGTGAGGAAGGCGGACCTGGTCTGGCCGGCGGCCCGACGTGCCACTCACCGACACCATCTTGCCCTCGGAGGGCATGAAGGCGGGCCGGTTGCTGATGCGCAGCTTGGTCTGCAGCGTGTTGAAGTTGATCTCCAGCTGGCACTTCTCCTGCACCTTGGGGGGCTTGCTTTCATACTCTCTCACCCCACTCTTTCTGTCTCTCTCTCTGGTGAGTGCAGATTTAAAAATAGTAATAATAGATAAAATTAAATACATACTTCTTTTAAAAGGGCTTTATAAAGGTGATATGCCAATAAGAGGCCTTTTTATTTGTTTTGAAATTTATGAATGAGATTCCTGGGTGTATTATTTATAGGTGGTGGCCGCGGGCCCGAGGTGCCCCTCACCGACACCATCTTGCCCTCGGAGGGCATGAAGGCGGGCCGGTTGCTGATGCGCAGCTTGGTCTGCAGCGTGTTGAAGTTGATCTCCAGCTGGCACTTCTCCTGCACCTTGGGGGGCTTGTGCTTCCGCCGGTAGTCCCGGAAGTCCTCCAGCTTCTTCTGCATGGCCTGCATGGTCTTCTCGGGGGTCCGGTTCTCCAGCCAAGGGATCGTACGACGAATCCATTCCAAAAGCTGCTCCCAAAATACAGAAACCAGCTGAAAACACCAGCAAACTGTCCCCAGCTAGGAAGCAGAGGCACCTGGTACTGTGGAACGGACAGCCCGGTGCTCTGACAATGACCGGCTGTGGTCTCAACACCCTGGTCACAGGAGAGATCCCTCTCTGCAGGGGCAGGGGCCGCCCGCCACCACCACACACAGGCTGGGACTTAAAGTCAGCACAAAAGTCATCTTTCACAAAAATGTGACACTCACAAGAAACTCAGGGACCAGACATTAGCAGACGAATGCTGGATGGAGCTTTCAAAATAGAAAAACAAAAATTCCTGACATGGCGGGAAAGCCGTGTATGTGATAAATTTAGCGAAGAACTGGACTTCATGTAAAATGCACTGAAGTAAGCTCAAATCTAACGACTCGGACTCGCTAGACAAGTGTGTGGAACCTGGCCCTGACTCGAGGCCAGAGTTCATTCTAACTCCCAGCCGTAAGTGACCCGTAAGCCATGATTAGAAATGGACAAAGCACAAATCCCATCTCTGGAAAGACCTCCTGATCGCAGAAGGGGCCCGCTGAGAACCTCATCATTTACAGCCCTGCCCGCTGGCTGCCTGGAAAACAGCAGATGTGGATTAAGACACAGTTCGCACGGCGGCCCACCTGCAGTCCGAAGGCTTTAGGACCAAGTAGGAAAGGGCGGACACGGTACTGAGGTTTGTTGGGCCTGGCCTGGCCAGGTTCGACCCTGCAGTTAGCGCTGCACTGGGCAATGCCATCACGCCACAGTCTTCCACAGCAGCGGTTTAAAGACGGGGTCTGCAACGTCAGATCCTCCCCGTGCAACCAGATGCCAGTGTCCGCGGCAGCCCAGGGGCAGCTGTGCTGTGCGCTCTGGTGCCTGCTGCAGTCTCCAGGCCAGTCTGCCACCCTGCACAACCACACTTCCACCAGGGAGCGAGGGAGGCCGGGAGGCTGCAGAGCTGTTACTTATGCTACACTGAGGCCAGAGAGAGTAGCAAATGCAAACTGCTATTCTGAGGCGATGGCTGCCTGGCTGCGGGCACTGCAGGTTTGTGCCCACGCAGCTTGGAAGGAACCCCTGCCCTCCCCACTCAGACACAGCTGAAACGCACATGGCAGACAGCAAGCTCCTCGGCCAAGGCCTCGCTGTGGGCACCAAGGCTCTGAATACGGTGCATCATGGGTGACACCAACAGCCAACTAAGCAGGAAAAATGCGAGAAAATGTAGCCTGGGTGTGCAAGCTGGGCGCAGGGATAAGTGTGAATCACTCCCACCACCTCAGTCGTGCACTCCTCCATGCTCTGGGATGGCTGGAAAGACTGGGGGCATTACCTCAGGGGTCCTAGCTAGGCACTACAAGATGAACACGCTTGGAAACCCAGTGTGCTTCCCTTTCATTCTATCTGAGATGGGAAATGCAAAGAACACGGACGATCCATTTCACCCTCGCGCCTCACCCACGGGGCGAGTGTGGACAGGACTGGGGTCACCAGTTTCCTTTACCTCACTTGCTAGCCTCTCATATTCTTCCATCAGTCTCTCATTCTCTTGATTCACAGCAAGAACCTTACATATCCTGTTAGCTGCCGTCTCGGCCTGTAAGACACAATGGGTAAACAGAGCAGCTCTGCCGGCTGGGACGCACACACAGCTGGACGCGGCAGTACGAGAGGGGACGGTGTGACGTGCTGCAGACGGTGCGATTCCAGTCAGGGCGGGGTGAGATCGAGCATACGACTTTTAATACTATGAATTATTTCACACCTTCTGCAATTTTCACACAAACTTACATGGCAGGCTGAGTGTACTGTGGGAAAAAATGGGCAGATACCATTAGACGAAAACACAGGCTTTGTGAAACACGGAGAAAGTTAGTAACAATATACATGAGTCAAGGAAGCCAGCATCTCAGGTCCCTGAGTGTTCACCTGAACTCTCCACTATCTCGTAAGTATGGGCTGGAAAGCCCTGAATAACATCAGCCTTTGGAAGCCAAAGCTAAAATGCCCGGATCCTGAAACTGTGTGTGCGCATGTGTGTGTGTGTGTGTGTGTGTGTGAGAGAGAGAGAGATTCTACTTGAACATCCTGAAGACCTCCCTCCCTGAAATGAACACACAGGGCTTCCTACATGGGATCCTCCCACGGGCCTAGCGTGCCTTAGGAGCATGTTTAACCCGCATGAGGGGTCCTCAAGCCACCACAGGCAAGTTGTAATCCCTACCGTTGTTCGTGGGGAGAGCATTGCCAGGAGTTGCAAAGTGCTAGATCCTGTGATGGATCAGGAAGAGGAACACATGCCTGTCCATTTACAGGCCCAGAGTCTATTCCAAGCCTCACCCCCAAAGCTCTGGTCAGCCTGAAAACAGGCCAATTCCTAGTTTCCATCATTTCCTAGTGATGGGTTTTAAAAAGGACAGAGAAATAACACGTACTTTGTCCACTCCGCCTATTGGGGTTTTCCAAATAGAGACACATAGACAAGAAAAGAATCTGGTGAAAGTGGAGGACATCCTCCCATAACATCCCTTAGGCTGTCTATTCCAGGATGTGAATGTTTCTGAGGTTCTCACGCTGTCATCGCTCTCACTATGTCACGTGAAGTAAGATGAGCTCAAACGACATTAGTACACATCACTGCAGGGTGGAGGTAACCTCTAGGTAGAGGACAGGGCCTTGGAAGGCCCTCCTGACTCCGGGTCCAACTCTAGCTTTACAAGTTGTGCTCAGGTTTCATGGCACTTTTTTTCTTTCTAAAGTACTTCATGTTTTCCACAATGTACTAATTAAATTTTTTTAAATCTTTGAAGGAAAAACAAATAAAATGCTTTGGAAGCCATGTAAAGTTAAAACTCTTTTTAAAAACAGTTTTCATAGTTTAAAACATGCCATATTAGGTCATTATAACACGCTTGAGGAGGTTCCTAGGTAAGATGTGAAGCGCACACACACACACACACCCAGGTGTGTACACACACACAACTAACACCAATGCAGGGGGCGGCACGGCAGCACTGGACAAGCGTGGAATACCTGCTCCGCGCCCGCAAAAGCGTGGTAGAAGCAGGACACGTACGTCATGATGGCTCTCTCGTCGGGTTTGGGTGTGTTCACAATGTCTGAAGGGAGAAAGTAACACAGGACACACACACACACATACACACACACACAGGTGGAAAGGAGAAACCAGGTGAACAAGGGGGAAACAAAGCGGTTTATGCTGAGCAGTTTCTGGGCTTCATGGACCCAAGACTTTGACCCTGAGAAAGACTATGAATGGTACTGAAATGACCCAGGAACAGGATTTAGACAGGCATAGCCCTGGAATGACCAGACTGAGGGCGTATGGTCTTCCATAGCCCTCGATGGGTTTGAAAAGTGCACCCAACACATTAGGCTGGGAATCCACCTCTGCAGACCAGAGAACAGGGGCTTGCTTCCCGCAGAGTCTCACTGCCCTAAGAGTCTCAGTCTCACTACCCTCAGAGTATCACTTCCTTCAGATGCTCACTTCCCTCAGAGACTGATTTCCCTCAGAGTCTCACTTCCCTCAGTCTCACTTCTCTCAGATGCTCATTTCCCTCAGTCTCACTTCCTTCAGATGCTCACTTCCTTCAGTCTCATTTCCCTCGGAGGCCTACTTCCCTCAGAGTCTCACTTCCCTCAGTCTTACTTCCTACTGTGTCATTTCCCTCAAGAGGCCGACTACCTTCAGATGTCTCACTACTCTCAGATGCTCACATTCCTCAGAGCTTGCTTCCATTAGATGCTCATTTCTCCCAATCTCATTTCCCTCAGATGCTCATTTCCCTAAGGTACTCACTTCCCTCAGTCTCACTTCACTGAGGCCCACTTCCCTCAGAGTCTCAAGTCCCTCAGTCTCATTTCCCTCAGAGGCACACTTCCCTCAGTCTCACTTCCCTCTGTTTAATTTCCCTCAAGAGGGCGCCTTCCCTCAGAGTCTTACTTCCCTCAGGGATCTCACTTCCCTCAGAGTCTCACTTTTCTCAGTGTCTCTTCCCTCAGATGCTTACTTCTTCAGTCTTAATTCCCTCACATGCTCACTTCCCTCAGAGTCTCACTTCCCTCAGAGTCTCACTTTCCTCAGAGGCCCACTCAGTTCCGTCTCATTTCCCTATGTGTCATTTCCCTCAAGAGGCCCACTTGCCTCAGAGTCTCACTTCCCTCAGATGCTCACTTTTCACAGAGGCTCACTTTCCTCAAATGCTCACTTCCCTTGGAGGCTCAATTCCCTCAAATGCTCATTAGTCTCATTTCCCTCAGAGGTCACTTCCCTCAGAGGCCTATTTCCCTCATAGGCCCACTTCTCTCTGATAGCCCACTTCCCTTTCTGGCTCACTTCCTCCCATCCTTTGGCCACCTCTGCTCTGTGAAGCGCATGTTACTTTCTTTGCAAGATGCTGGGAAGGCCAGATCTCCCTAGCACCATCTGGCCCCTCCATTCTACCCTTTACTTGTTGGGGCTTCATCAGGTGAGAATGAAATTCACTGGATACAGCCTGTCTCTTAACTCCTCCTGAACATACTTACCACGCTGCTTACATAAGTCATCTGGATTGTCAGAACATCTAAAGACAAGGGTGTACACGCTTTTACTCATTAGACCCTTGCCAAAATAACCAACAGGAAGAGAGAACAGACCATGTGAGCACTCATTTCCCTCCTCCATCTCTGCACCACCATTTTTTTGGATAAATTGTTTGTTTTTAGCTTTGCTCATGAAGTCAGGTTAGGGAATAGAGAGCATTAAATTAAGACAATACCTTTATAATTCCGTATAATGAAGCCTAGTCACTAGGCTTACAGAGGCTATTAACAAAGAATTTGGTGTTGTGCAACAGTATGGAAGTTTCTGGAAAACAAACATGAATGGCACACCACTGCATAGACAGAAAGTAAATTTCATAAAAACTAGAGTTAAAAAAGACAAACAGCTACTTCCTCAGAACCAGATGGGTCTCCTTAGAGTGGGGAAAAAGAGGAAAACAACTGATAAAAATAGAAAATATTAAGACACAGAAGGTGAAGGGTCAGTGGTGACTCCCATTTCACAGCCTCACCTCTGTGCCCCAGCACACGCCTTAGAGTAACAAGAGGTGTAAGCCATTATGGCCCTTCATTGGGTCTGACCACGTGTGCCAAGTCTGGGTGGGAAGAGATGGGTAAGCAGGGCCATCCTCAGGCCAGCAGGTTCTTTGGCACCTGCCAGCGCAGTCCATCACCTATCTTCCACATACTCCCACACACACGTTAGTAAAATGTCAGCTCAAATCAAAGATGTCAGCCCTGAAAGCTCCCACTCTTTGAACTTTGACGGTTGTTACAGGAACTAAAGAAACTGCCAAAGAGAAGGGCACACCCAGCCCAGAAGAGCCCCAAACTAGCAAAGGAAGCACGTGCCTGTTGCAGCCTCAGAACCCAACAGAACCCACACGGAGGCACACTCCCAGAGACATCCCACCTCTGGGCACACCGAGGGCCTGGGTCAACAGACCCCGTATGTATGTGTACAGGGAGTGCTGCACACATAGATTGAAACCAAGTGCTCACTCCAAAAAAGTTTCTGCAGCAAAGGCGGGACATGTTTCATAGCCTATAGAAAGCAGGGCCAACAGTGGGGTGAGGAGGAAACGGCACCCTGGTTAGTGGGCCACCACCACCTGAACCCCCTGGGCCTCAGGGACCAGCACACAGGCAGACAGCAGAGTCAACGGCAGCAGGGTAGGGGTGCGGGACTGAGGGGACCTGGGCCTGCCACCACAGTGGAACAGTGGCAGGGGTGGCAAGTGGCAGTGTCACGCTCTCGGGGGACGAGCCTTGATGCAGGTGGAAAGAGATGAAGGAGTTGGGGCAGTTATGTTGCTGTGTGCGCCACACGGGGCAGCCAGGGCCTGTCTGTGGGGCAGGCTCTTGTGAGAGTCACACGGTAGTAAGGCAACACCACGGTGTGCACATTCTTCCACACGAAGGGGAGGAGAAGTAACGGGAGACGCGGGTGCGTTGGAAGGGCCATGCCTGCACAAGGATGGACAGGTGGGTGTGCCCAGGTCCCCCAGGTGGGCACGCGCCCAGATGGACTCCAACTAAGAGCAGCTGAGGCCTGAGAGGAAGGACCCGAGTGCGTTGGAAGGGCTATGCCTGCACAAGGATGGACAGGTGGGTGTGCCCAGGTCCCCCAGGTGGGCACGCGCCCAGATGGACTCCAACTAAGAGCAGCTGAGGCCTGAGAGGAAGGACCCGAGTGCGTTGGAAGGGCTATGCCTGCACAAGGATGGACAGGTGGGTGTGCCCAGGTCCCCCAGGTGGGCACGCGCCCAGATGGACTCCAACTAAGAGCAGCTGAGGCCTGAGAGGAAGGACCCGAGTGCGTTGGAAGGGCTATGCCTGCACAAGGATGGACAGGTGGGTGTGCCCAGGTCCCCCAGGTGGGCACGCGCCCAGATGGACTCCAACTAAGAGCAGCTGAGGCCTGAGAGGAAGGACCCGAGTGCGTTGGAAGGGCTATGCCTGCACAAGGATGGACAGGTGGGTGTGCCCAGGTCCCCCAGGTGGGCACGCGCCCAGATGGACTCCAACTAAGAGCAGCTGAGGCCTGAGAGGAAGGACCCGAGTGCGTTGGAAGGGCTATGCCTGCACAAGGATGGACAGGTGGGTGTGCCCAGGTCCCCCAGGTGGGCACGCGCCCAGATGGACTCCAACTAAGAGCAGCTGAGGCCTGAGAGGAAGGACCCGAGTGCGTTGGAAGGGCTATGCCTGCACAAGGATGGACAGGTGGGTGTGCCCAGGTCCCCCAGGTGGGCACGCGCCCAGATGGACTCCAACTAAGAGCAGCTGAGGCCTGAGAGGAAGGACCCGAGTGCGTTGGAAGGGCTATGCCTGCACAAGGATGGACAGGTGGGTGTGCCCAGGTCCCCCAGGTGGGCACGCGCCCAGATGGACTCCAACTAAGAGCAGCTGAGGCCTGAGAGGAAGGACCCGAGTGCGTTGGAAGGGCTATGCCTGCACAAGGATGGACAGGTGGGTGTGCCCAGGTCCCCCAGGTGGGCACGCGCCCAGATGGACTCCAACTAAGAGCAGCTGAGGCCTGAGAGGAAGGACCCGAGTGCGTTGGAAGGGCTATGCCTGCACAAGGATGGACAGGTGGGTGTGCCCAGGTCCCCCAGGTGGGCACGCGCCCAGATGGACTCCAACTAAGAGCAGCTGAGGCCTGAGAGGAAGGACCCGAGTGCGTTGGAAGGGCTATGCCTGCACAAGGATGGACAGGTGGGTGTGCCCAGGTCCCCCAGGTGGGCACGCGCCCAGATGGACTCCAACTAAGAGCAGCTGAGGCCTGAGAGGAAGGACCCGAGTGCGTTGGAAGGGCTATGCCTGCACAAGGATGGACAGGTGGGTGTGCCCAGGTCCCCCAGGTGGGCACGCGCCCAGATGGACTCCAACTAAGAGCAGCTGAGGCCTGAGAGGAAGGACCCGAGTGCGTTGGAAGGGCTATGCCTGCACAAGGATGGACAGGTGGGTGTGCCCAGGTCCCCCAGGTGGGCACGCGCCCAGATGGACTCCAACTAAGAGCAGCTGAGGCCTGAGAGGAAGGACCCGAGTGCGTTGGAAGGGCTATGCCTGCACAAGGATGGACAGGTGGGTGTGCCCAGGTCCCCCAGGTGGGCACGCGCCCAGATGGACTCCAACTAAGAGCAGCTGAGGCCTGAGAGGAAGGACCCGAGTGCGTTGGAAGGGCTATGCCTGCACAAGGATGGACAGGTGGGTGTGCCCAGGTCCCCCAGGTGGGCACGCGCCCAGATGGACTCCAACTAAGAGCAGCTGAGGCCTGAGAGGAAGGACCCGAGTGCGTTGGAAGGGCTATGCCTGCACAAGGATGGACAGGTGGGTGTGCCCAGGTCCCCCAGGTGGGCACGCGCCCAGATGGACTCCAACTAAGAGCAGCTGAGGCCTGAGAGGAAGGACCCGAGTGCGTTGGAAGGGCTATGCCTGCACAAGGATGGACAGGTGGGTGTGCCCAGGTCCCCCAGGTGGGCACGCGCCCAGATGGACTCCAACTAAGAGCAGCTGAGGCCTGAGAGGAAGGACCCGAGTGCGTTGGAAGGGCTATGCCTGCACAAGGATGGACAGGTGGGTGTGCCCAGGTCCCCCAGGTGGGCACGCGCCCAGATGGACTCCAACTAAGAGCAGCTGAGGCCTGAGAGGAAGGACCCGAGTGCGTTGGAAGGGCTATGCCTGCACAAGGATGGACAGGTGGGTGTGCCCAGGTCCCCCAGGTGGGCACGCGCCCAGATGGACTCCAACTAAGAGCAGCTGAGGCCTGAGAGGAAGGACCCGAGTGCGTTGGAAGGGCTATGCCTGCACAAGGATGGACAGGTGGGTGTGCCCAGGTCCCCCAGGTGGGCACGCGCCCAGATGGACTCCAACTAAGAGCAGCTGAGGCCTGAGAGGAAGGACCCGAGTGCGTTGGAAGGGCTATGCCTGCACAAGGATGGACAGGTGGGTGTGCCCAGGTCCCCCAGGTGGGCACGCGCCCAGATGGACTCCAACTAAGAGCAGCTGAGGCCTGAGAGGAAGGACCCGAGTGCGTTGGAAGGGCTATGCCTGCACAAGGATGGACAGGTGGGTGTGCCCAGGTCCCCCAGGTGGGCACGCGCCCAGATGGACTCCAACTAAGAGCAGCTGAGGCCTGAGAGGAAGGACCCGAGTGCGTTGGAAGGGCTATGCCTGCACAAGGATGGACAGGTGGGTGTGCCCAGGTCCCCCAGGTGGGCACGCGCCCAGATGGACTCCAACTAAGAGCAGCTGAGGCCTGAGAGGAAGGACCCGAGTGCGTTGGAAGGGCTATGCCTGCACAAGGATGGACAGGTGGGTGTGCCCAGGTCCCCCAGGTGGGCACGCGCCCAGATGGACTCCAACTAAGAGCAGCTGAGGCCTGAGAGGAAGGACCCGAGTGCGTTGGAAGGGCTATGCCTGCACAAGGATGGACAGGTGGGTGTGCCCAGGTCCCCCAGGTGGGCACGCGCCCAGATGGACTCCAACTAAGAGCAGCTGAGGCCTGAGAGGAAGGACCCGAGTGCGTTGGAAGGGCTATGCCTGCACAAGGATGGACAGGTGGGTGTGCCCAGGTCCCCCAGGTGGGCACGCGCCCAGATGGACTCCAACTAAGAGCAGCTGAGGCCTGAGAGGAAGGACCCGAGTGCGTTGGAAGGGCTATGCCTGCACAAGGATGGACAGGTGGGTGTGCCCAGGTCCCCCAGGTGGGCACGCGCCCAGATGGACTCCAACTAAGAGCAGCTGAGGCCTGAGAGGAAGGACCCGAGTGCGTTGGAAGGGCTATGCCTGCACAAGGATGGACAGGTGGGTGTGCCCAGGTCCCCCAGGTGGGCACGCGCCCAGATGGACTCCAACTAAGAGCAGCTGAGGCCTGAGAGGAAGGACCCGAGTGCGTTGGAAGGGCTATGCCTGCACAAGGATGGACAGGTGGGTGTGCCCAGGTCCCCCAGGTGGGCACGCGCCCAGATGGACTCCAACTAAGAGCAGCTGAGGCCTGAGAGGAAGGACCCGAGTGCGTTGGAAGGGCTATGCCTGCACAAGGATGGACAGGTGGGTGTGCCCAGGTCCCCCAGGTGGGCACGCGCCCAGATGGACTCCAACTAAGAGCAGCTGAGGCCTGAGAGGAAGGACCCGAGTGCGTTGGAAGGGCTATGCCTGCACAAGGATGGACAGGTGGGTGTGCCCAGGTCCCCCAGGTGGGCACGCGCCCAGATGGACTCCAACTAAGAGCAGCTGAGGCCTGAGAGGAAGGACCCGAGTGCGTTGGAAGGGCTATGCCTGCACAAGGATGGACAGGTGGGTGTGCCCAGGTCCCCCAGGTGGGCACGCGCCCAGATGGACTCCAACTAAGAGCAGCTGAGGCCTGAGAGGAAGGACCCGAGTGCGTTGGAAGGGCTATGCCTGCACAAGGATGGACAGGTGGGTGTGCCCAGGTCCCCCAGGTGGGCACGCGCCCAGATGGACTCCAACTAAGAGCAGCTGAGGCCTGAGAGGAAGGACCCGAGTGCGTTGGAAGGGCTATGCCTGCACAAGGATGGACAGGTGGGTGTGCCCAGGTCCCCCAGGTGGGCACGCGCCCAGATGGACTCCAACTAAGAGCAGCTGAGGCCTGAGAGGAAGGACCCGAGTGCGTTGGAAGGGCTATGCCTGCACAAGGATGGACAGGTGGGTGTGCCCAGGTCCCCCAGGTGGGCACGCGCCCAGATGGACTCCAACTAAGAGCAGCTGAGGCCTGAGAGGAAGGACCCGAGTGCGTTGGAAGGGCTATGCCTGCACAAGGATGGACAGGTGGGTGTGCCCAGGTCCCCCAGGTGGGCACGCGCCCAGACTGGGACTCCAACTAAGAGCAGCTGAGGCCTGAGAGGAAGGACCTGAGTGCAAGGACTGACAATGCGGGTCCTGCTGACAAGCAAGGATGGGCACCCAGACAGGGAGCTTGGCCTCGGGGGCACATCAGAGGGCCCTCGTGCCCTCCTCTCAGCCAGGCGCTGGACCCTGTCCAGAAAGCAAAGCCCCAGTAGTCATCTGCCAAACAGAAAGGTCAAGGGTGACATCACCAAACAAAACTGAGCTTTGAGAGGACAGGGGACGTTTTCCCTATTCTTCCCTCACTGTCCCACAGACTTTCTCTCCAGAGAGAGTTTCTGAGAAACCACAGAGGAACTCTGAACTCTCATTGAATGTTAACACCCAATAACACAGGTATTCACTAAAACGGCTAAATTAGTAAATAGCACTATTAGAGTCCTAACTAAAGATCATTGTCATGGGTTCAGCCATGTCCCTGACAGTCACACTGAAGCTCTGACCTCAGGACCTATGACATGGCAGGGTCTGGGCAGACATAACGAGGTGAAGACGAGTCGTGCTGGAGGAGGCAGAGCCCTCACTCCAACGTGCCAGCGAGAGAGGCGAAGAAGGCCACATAAAGACAGAGGCAGAGCTCCCACTGATGCCTGCACACCACGGAGTCTCTGGGGCTTCTAGAAGCTGCAAGACACCAGAAGGCCCCCGCCTTAGCTATTTTAAGCTAATTAAAATGGCTTAGACTAAACAGCCTCCGACGTGAAAGCTAGAAAGAAACATCCATTGTTGAAAGCTACCCCACGTGTGGGAGTGGGGTATGGCCGTCCAACACACCCAGCGTTGGAGAACGGCCAGATTAACACAGCAAAGGGACGGACAAGCATCGCCCCTGCGAGCACATGTCCATCCTCCATGTGGCACGACCACCTGCAGTCCTGGCAGAGGACTTACTCACCCAGGTGCTCAGGGAACGCTGAGTGACAGAAGCACGAATCAAATGCATGTGTGGGCCCAGGATGCTAGGCTTTCAGTGGAGCGCGGAGGGCAGAGATGTCTGAAACTAGCTCCCAGAGTAAGAGCTCTGAAGTGCGAGATAACAGAGTTCTCTTAGAACTCACCAAACCTAATCTGGACCAAAAGACGAAATGTGAAAGCCGGCCGGCACACGGGAGCCTGAGTGCTCCTTATTCTGCATTTCTGTAACTTCCAGCTGAAAAAAAGGATCTTTTTTCCCTTAAGTGGGTCACAGAGGGATTTATTTGCCAAACCTGTCTCTACATAGGTGAAGAAATTATATTATCTTGCTGGAAAAATAAACACAGGCAATCTTCTTCTGAAGATTATAAACCTAAGCATTCTATTTCTTAACCAAAGCTGGACTTTCAACCAAATCCTTTTACTATAGTTTTACTGGCTTGTTTTTGAATAGGATTTTTAAAAATTGTTTATAAATGAGCTATACATGAAATTCTTCACCATTCCTGTGGCCAAGGACAGACCCCTGTAAGTTAACGCATAAGGACATCACAGGTGACAAGGCTCCGAGGGCCGAAGAGGTGCCCAGGTGTGGCCAATTTCCTGCAGCCCACAGTAAACTCAAGGGTCATCTCACCTTCAGCATCCAGCATTTTGGGAATGTCCAGGTGTTTCTCTGCGATTTCCATGGCCAGGTTAATATTTCCTATAGGGTCATCCTGCATGAAAGTCACCACAACAGGGTTTTAAAAAGTATCTTGAGACAGGACTTGGAGTAACACTGTACAAGGACGCCCTCCTGCCCACATGCGACCATGGCAGGAAGTGCCTCCCCTCCGCTCCCTCCAGTCCAGCAGCAAGTGCAGACGCACAGCCCGTGCACGAGCCCCATGAGCAGAAGGCGAGAGAGCAGGCACTGACAAGGAGAACCCCCTCGACTCATCAGGGCTCATTTCCAAGTCTACAAACACCGGGATTTAAATCATTCTGAAAGAAATCATCGAACAGATGCTCTCCAGACTGCAACAGCCTGGATTAAATGCAAGAAAGCCTGGGGCAGCGAGGGCAGACGGAGCAACTGTTAGCTCACTGAGGGGCCTCACAGGGTGGCTGTGAAGGGCTTCGTGTTTCTCAGGTGTGAAAACTAGGGTAGCTGCAGGATCTGAACACTGTAAGAGACTACAGGAAGAAAGTTTTGCTCTTAAGGTTATGCTTATCACATTTTTTAAGAGAGATTTTTGCTATAGGGCGTGTGCACTTGATGGAGAAACAAAGTGAGAAATCGCTCCCCAGGGGGATGGCCACACTGCAATCCCTCCTCCATTCTCCTCTTGGGATTTTGAGCATGCATACACACTCCCAGCGTGTTTCAAGCTGCTGGGTCCGGGACTCAAACTGCGGTCGGCTAGGTAGGAGTACGATAAAACCACTGCAGCATCTGCTGCTGGTCCTGCCGCTGCATTTTGTTCAAACGGTTATGGGGGCTGTCTTGAGGGAGAGAAAAAACACAAAAGGGCAAATAGGAAATTGTCCCCAGGTTACTGGAAGGGACCAGTGTAAGCGAGTGGGTCTGAAGCTTTCGATTCGTCAGTGTCGTGGTGACACCTCTGGTAAACCTCTGGTACCAGGTTAGCGTCAGTTCTGAGAGCTGTCAACTGCCCGATGAACGCCATCAGACCAGGTGGAGTTTGCAACAGCCATCTCACTCCCTGCAGCACTTACGTGTTTCTAAACAGCCTTATGAAAGTGTATTTATTTTGGAGATAGCAAGTGGTGCGATGGTTAAGGTATTAGACTCCCACATGGCCAACAGTGGTTCGAGTCCCAGACCTGGTGGCTTGCTTCTCATTTTCCCTCTCTACCGCTATCTCTTTCTGGTGAGTGCATGTGCCCTGTAACAAATTTTAAAATAATAATAATAACAAAGTTAAATCAATGAATTTTTTTTAAAAAATATTATCTTCCTCTGCAAAACTGGTTAAATACACATTAAGTTTAAGCAGAGGTATTTACTGAGATACTGAAAATCAAAAAGACTTAATGCTTCTGGTTTTAATCTATTAAAGGACTTAACTACAGGGTTTTGAAATAGGATAGGGGTAAAGCAGGAAAACCAAAATGAAAAGTAGTGCTACTCCAGGGATGAGTCCGATGAATTTCACAGCAAAACACCTTGACATTTCAGAAACTACGATGCGACACAATTAGCACCATCAGCTCCGTTCGCGAAGCTCTTGGTGAGTGCAAGCTTCGCACACAGGCTGCTCAGCAGAGAAGCCAAGAACACATTCCAGGCAAAAATACATTTCTGAATGTTGCCTTAACAAAGCATTTAATCATTTGAATCCAAGCAACAGGGTCGTTAAACAAATCTTACCTGACATTTATACAAATGTTTATGAAGTCAAATAGCTGAGCAAAAGCTGCTTCCCCTCAATTTTTGAGAAAGACTTCCACAACACAAAGTGATGATTTTTTTTCTTTTTGTATGGTTTTTTGCCATAGAGCATGTATGCTTGTGGGAGACAGTGAGAGGGAAAGTGAGAAATCACCCCCCAGGGCAGTTGGTCACACCAATTCCCTCTCCTCCAGTCTCCTCTTGGGATTTTGGGCCTATACATACACCCAGGGTGATTTTCAAGCCATCGGATCTGGGACTTGAACTGTAGTCACACATGTGGGAGTCCAGTGCCTTAATCACCACACCACCTGCTGGCCCCAGAGTGATGATTCTAAGACTGGTGAAAGCTAACTCACTGAGATTGCAGCAAGAGGAAATGCAACATGGCAATGAAGTATTCTGTAGCTCGGCTGTGGCCATGAGATCTTGGGCAGATGGCTGACTCTCCCACTTTTTCCATCCTTAAAACTGGGACATTAATAGTACATAATTTGCAAGGTTGCTGTGCACTGCAAGACTGAACACCTGACTCTATGTGCGTGTATGTTTCTACACACATATACATACACAAACATACTTGCAAGTATACACACACATATACTTTATTATAGTCTGATCTAGCACCATGAAAGGAAGTATTTATTACTATTTATCATCTTCCTACTCCCCTTCGCTGGCCCATTACTACGGGGTCTACTGACCTTCTGTAGTAACAATTGACTGTTACCAACTAATATAATTCCCATACTTTGCAAATGAGATAAAATGTAACTTAAAGAAAGTACACTGAAACATTTCAAAGGAACTCGGGGGCAGGGAGTTCCTGCACTGAGAGGCTGAGGGACTCTGGTCCTGCCCGCCAGGTTCCTGGGCTCCCTCACAGTATCTCAGTCTCTGTGACAGAGAGTCCTTTAGCACTGCCGCAGTCGGCCAGACAGGCTGGGTGGGGGGGCCGGCGGCTGCTGGGAAGGCAGCAGAAGCCAGGACATTCCTGAACCTGCCACACAGCGAGGGCACACAGCGGGGCTGGCTCCACAGCAACACGGCAGCACATGGCAAGTGGGAGCACGCACACGGCCCAGGGCAGGGAGGGCGTGCAGAACAGGGGCTGGCCCGCAGGTGGCCATGGTGGCAAGCACATGGCAGAGGGCGGTGAGTAAATGGCACGGGCGGCCAGCACACGGCCCGGGTGAGAAGTGTGTGCAGAACGTGGACGACCTCGGGAGTGCCCAGTGTGGACCGTGCTCCCCCCGGAATTTTCGGAATCCTAGCTCTAGGCCACATGGCCCACCCAGCACCAGATTTGGGAAGACACTGGTTCCTTTTTCCATCACAGAAAACATTTTAAAAACTACTTTTAAAGAAAGAATTCAGGGGCCAGCAGTTAGCGTAATGGCTATGTTGCTGGGCACCCATGTAGCCGACTGCGGTTCGAGTCCCAGACCTGGCAGCTTAAACTCACGCCGGGCGCATGTGCGTGCGTGCCCAAGATCCCGAGAGGAGAATGGAGAAGGGATTGCAGTGTGGCCATCCCCTCTGGGGGGTGATTTCTTGCTTTCTATCTCTCTGTCTCTCTCTGTCTGTCTGGCAAACGCACGCGCCCTATAGCAAAAACCTCTCAAAAAAAAAGAAAGAAAGAATTCAAACATTCACCTGAGACCTAAGAACACTGAACCTTACACGTAAGGGAAGAATTAAAATTTCTAAGTCGAGACCAGCGGTTGACATAACAGCTGTATCTCTAGACTCCCATGTAGTTGACCGCGGTTCACATCCCGGACCCGGTGGCTTAAACGCACACTGGGCGTGTGTGTGTGTGTGCCCAAGATCCTGAGAGGAGAATGGAGAAGGGATTGCGGCATGGTCATCCCCCTGTGCGGTGATTTCTCACTTTCTGTCTTTCTGTCTCTCTGTCTCTCTCTGTCCTTCAGGAAAGCGCACACACCCTACAGCAAAAACCTCTCCAAAAATATTTTTTTTAAGTGGAGGAATGAGCAGTTGGTGTTATTAGTTACATTACTGGACTCCCACGTAGCCAGCCATGGTCTGAGTCCTGAACCCAGAGGCTTCAAATTCACACAGGCGTGTGTGCATGTGTGCCCAAGATCCAGACGGGAGAACAGAGACGGGGCTGCAGCACAGCCAGCCCCTGGGGGTGATTGCTTGCTTTTTGTCTCTGTCTCTCCATCTCTCTGGTAAGCATATACAACCTATAGTAAAAATTTCCCTTAAAAAAATTTCTAGGTAGGGAACCAGCAGTTAGCGTAATGGCTATGTCGCTGGACTCCCACGTAGTCAACCGCGGTTCGCGTCCCAGACCTGGTGGCTTAAAACTCACGCTGGGCGTGTGTGTGTGTGTGTGTGTGTGTGTGTGTGTGTG
>NW_006159632.1:1386099-1389748 GCF_000334495.1 Tupaia belangeri chinensis
CGCGGGTGGCCATGGTGGCAAGCACATGGCAGAGGGCGGTGAGTAAATGGCACGGGCGGCCAGCACACGGCCCGGGTGAGAAGTGTGTGCAGAACGTGGACGACCTCGGGAGTGCCCAGTGTGGACCGTGCTCCCCCCGGAATTTTCGGAATCCTAGCTCTAGGCCACATGGCCCACCCAGCACCAGATTTGGGAAGACACTGGTTCCTTTTTCCATCACAGAAAACATTTTAAAAACTACTTTTAAAGAAAGAATTCAGGGGCCAGCAGTTAGCGTAATGGCTATGTTGCTGGGCACCCATGTAGCCGACTGCGGTTCGAGTCCCAGACCTGGCAGCTTAAACTCACGCCGGGCGCATGTGCGTGCGTGCCCAAGATCCCGAGAGGAGAATGGAGAAGGGATTGCAGTGTGGCCATCCCCTCTGGGGGGTGATTTCTTGCTTTCTATCTCTCTGTCTCTCTCTGTCTGTCTGGCAAACGCACGCGCCCTATAGCAAAAACCTCTCAAAAAAAAAGAAAGAAAGAATTCAAACATTCACCTGAGACCTAAGAACACTGAACCTTACACGTAAGGGAAGAATTAAAATTTCTAAGTCGAGACCAGCGGTTGACATAACAGCTGTATCTCTAGACTCCCATGTAGTTGACCGCGGTTCACATCCCGGACCCGGTGGCTTAAACTCACACTGGGCGTGTGTGTGTGTGTGCCCAAGATCCTGAGAGGAGAATGGAGAAGGGATTGCGGCATGGGCATCCCCCTGTGGGGTGATTTCTCACTTTCTGTCTTTCTGTCTCTCTGTCTCTCTCTGTCCTTCAGGAAAGCGCACACACCCTACAGCAAAAACCTCTCCAAAAATATTTTTTTTAAGTGGAGGAATGAGCAGTTGGTGTTATTAGTTACATTACTGGACTCCCACGTAGCCAGCCATGGTCTGAGTCCTGAACCCAGAGGCTTCAAATTCACACAGGCGTGTGTGCATGTGTGCCCAAGATCCAGACGGGAGAACAGAGACGGGGCTGCAGCACAGCCAGCCCCTGGGGGTGATTGCTTGCTTTTTGTCTCTGTCTCTCCATCTCTCTGGTAAGCATATACAACCTATAGTAAAAATTTCCCTTAAAAAAATTTCTAGGTACGGAACCAGCAGTTAGCCCCACGTAGTCAACCGCGGTTCGCGTCCCAGACCTGGTGGCTTAAAACTCACGCTGGGCGTGTGTGTGTGTGTGTGTGTGTGTGTGTGTGTGTGTGCCCAAGATCCCGAGAGGAAAATGGAGGAGAAGGGATTGTGGCGCGGCCATCCTCCCCGGGGGGTGATTTCTCACTTTCTGTCTCTCTGTCTGTCTGGTGAGCACACGCCCTATAGCAAAAACCTCTCAAAAAAAATTTTTTTTTCTAGGTTGAATTTTCTGAAAAAGAGCAAAACTACTAAGCAACAAGAACAAGTCCCGAGACCCCAAGCAGTCTCCTTTCCCTGCTGGGACAGTCCTGAGGTTGTTCCTGTGTGAGGGTGAAGGCCTTCGACCCTGAGGGCCAGCTCCTCCAGAAAAGGAAAGGAGTCTCAGAAAAGCCGGGAGCAGCCCCCGCTCCTCCCTGCAACGTGGGGACTGGAGGTCTTGAGAGAACCGACCGACGACACGGCCCAAGTCTGGCCTCCCAGGAGCTCAGCGTCTCCTGGCACTCTCCCTGCTACAAGAAGGGGGAGGCCTGCTGGGAGGCCCGGCTTCCCTGGGGGGGCCTTGCGTAGCAGGGCTGTGTGGGGTCAGTGCTGGGGTGCTCATTCTCGGGGTGACATGCTGGGTGCACACGGGGACACTGCATGCCAGGCCACCCAGAATGACCTTGTTGAGCTTCGAGTAGTCGATGAGGTCGGGCCGGTGTCTGTGGATGAGGGCGCAGAGCCCCAGGCCGTCTTTCCAGCTGCGCCCGGCGGAGAAGCAAGAGCAGGGTGACTCAGTGCGGGCGGCCTCCATTGTCCCTTCCTCCTGGCAGGTGAGGCCTGGAGGCCCCGCCCCTTCCCGTCACCCCACCCCACCAGCTGGGGGCCCTGGCTCACTGCCATCTCCACCCCTCATTCCCCTCCTTCCCATCTCAGGGTCTGGCCAAGGCTCTGCCCTCCACTGTCCGGCAGGAGCCCCACCCTTCCAGCCTAGCTCTGTCCTGGCACCGCCTCAGGCTCTGCCCAGCAAACATGCAGAAGGGCGGCCCCCACCCGGCACTGACCAGGAAGCTCTCCCCCAAGTTCAGCTCATGGCAGCGCCCCTGCCTTCCCGCTTTAAGGCAAAGGCAGGCGGGAGAGGCAGGAGGGTATTGTTTCCAGACCGCTGCCCAGCCAGCACGACCACCTCATGGGGTGCAGCAGGCTGTGGGTGCCACGAGTCGGGGTTCAGAGCCTCCAAAGGCCAGGGCAGGAGGAAACCCTGACAGGGTGGCTGGGTTTCCCCTTGAGACCGGCTGGGGCATCTGGGCCGGGGAGAAAGGAAAGGAGCTTTATGGGGTCAGCCCAGGCCTGGGCTGAGGGACACCAGCTGCTCGTGGCCGCACAGCAAGGAGGTGCAGGCCTTCCCCGTCCTCTGCCAACGCCTGGCTCCGCCAACACTGTGGTGCTGCCCACCTAGGAGCTCCCTAACCTTCGCAGTGGCTCACCTGCTCCTGCCTTTGCTGACCCACGGCCAGTGTCAGGCCCGTCTGCACTCACAGGAGCCCACCTTCCGAAGGCGAGCATGCAACCACCCCACTGCTCACACAGACGGGACGCACGTCTGCATGAGGGAGCAGAGAAGGGCGGCGGGGCTCCCGCGGTATCTGGGTCCCATGTGACCCGGCTCCTCCGTGACTCAATTGTGATTTTCCACTTTCCCTGAACTTCGGCAGAGCACAGCTGAGGGAGTAAGTCCCTTCCCATGTTCGGCAAGGCACAGGGGACAGCCCGTCACCTTCTCCGACACCCAGCAAAGGCTAAAGAAGGCTGCGTCCTCGTACCCCGAATCGCGAACGCAGACCTGCCCTGACGCCACGCACACGCACACGCAGTGCTGTCCCATCGGCACCCCAGCCCTCGAGCATGGAGAATTCTTGGCCTAGTTCTCCAGCCATGAAAGCCTCTCGGACAGGAGCAGGAAGCCGCGGGTGCCCCCGGCCACCCCGCCGCAGGCCGTCGGCCTGGCACTCACCTGGTGTGGAAGTTCTGGATGTTCACGTTCCGGTACGGCGCGGTCTTCCGCTGGCACCATAGCAGCAGCCCTTCCTTGGCAGACGTTTCTGAAATGACAGCCGAGGCGTGTCCACGGAGAAGCCCTTGCCACGCAGGCCACCGGCTCCCAGTCACCTGCACACAGGCCAGCCTGGCCCGCAGCCTCGGAGCAGAGGGGAGCTGGGACTCTGAGCCCACGGCAAGCCCAGGTCTTCAAAGGGACAACGTAGGAGCCGCACAAGCGCTCGGTCCCGACTTTGGGGCGACTGGTAACCTGCCCTCCATTGCAAAGCAGTTCTGAAAACATACGGGCTCCCCTGGGTGAGGTGGCCTCAGGGACACCGACTCTCTCGGACCAGAGACTGTGTCCGACACAACACGGGGCTGCCAGGAGGCTCCGGCCATCCTCGCCTGCCTCCGCCTCGCTGGCGGCCCTCCGCACCCCCCCCGGGCCGTGGCCC
>NW_006159632.1:1390601-1402165 GCF_000334495.1 Tupaia belangeri chinensis
CCCGCCTCCACCGCCCTGGGCGCCAGCGCCCCCCGCCTCGGACAGTGCACGGCCACGCAGATGGATGCGGCCGGCAGGACACAGTGCAGAGGTGGTCACCACCTCACGGCACTTCCTGCTCCTGGGCTCGCGTAGCACCCAGAGGCCGGCTCCGGTGTGTCCCGGCCCGATGACTTCACACAATCTTAAGTTTGGTCAGTCGGGGCCACAGAGAGACTTCCACATGGTGGACTGCAGTGCCAGATGGGATCCGTGCCCTTGTTTGTTTTACGTTTTATTTTTAGAGATTTCTGCTACAGGACACGTGCACTCACCAGAGAGAGAGAGAGACAGAAAGCAAGAAATCACCCCCTGGGGGGATGGCCACACCGCAATCCCTTCTCCATTCTCCTCTCAGGACTTTGGGCACGCACGCACATGCACCTAGCATGAGTTTTAAGCCACCGGATCCAGGACTCAAACCACAGTCTACTACTGGGAGTCCAGTGACGTACTCATTACGCCACCTGCTGGATTAGTGCCCTTGTAAGAGACACCAGAGGGACTCGCTCCTCCATCCACCACCACCCCCCCAGGTGACACAGCAAGACAACGGCTGTGCACAAGCCAGAAGGACCCTGACAGCCCTCACCAGCACCAGCCAGGCCAGCGCCGGCCCTAGGCCAGGACCTCCAGAACTATGAGGGGAGGCAAGGCTGCTGTTCGTAAGTCACGGCAGGCCCAGCCGATCAGGTCCCTCCTGACATGGCTGGGCAGTTGCTTCTCCAGGGACCTGGACGTACAGCCAAACTGCTTCTCCCAGCCGCTCCGTGACCTGGGGTCTGCCTATGCCTGACGGTGACATCGCAGGGGGTGCCCACAGCCCGTGGACCCGCACTGGCACAGGCCCGGCCTCTGCCCTGGGAAGGGTTCAGAGCAGGTTTTACCAACTGAAGTGAGAATTCTGTAATCATTCCCTAAGCTGCCACTGTAGTCACCCCCTTCTTTGGCCCATGCCATGAATGCAATACGCACCCCCAAAGCTGCATCTGCTACAAGAGTACCTTGAACCACACCTGCTCGCATCCCTAAGGCAGCTAACTTGGTACGAAGACTGAGGGGCCAGCAGGCGGTGTAGTGGTTACGCTCCTGGACTCCCACATGGCCGACGGTGGTTTGAATCCCGGACCCAACAGCTTGAAACTCGGGCTGGGCCTTTGTGCATGTACCTGATGGCTTGCCTTCTCACTTTTCCTCTTTCTCTCTCTCTGATCAAATTCAAAATAAATAAACACATTAATTAATTAATTAATTCTTTTTTAAAAGGGAGGAAGAGAGTCTTAAGACAGCTACAGAACTGGATCGGTGGCCCCGAGTGTCACAGCCGTCCACCAAGGCTCTGCATGTGGACTGAGGTTCCGTCCTCACCTGGTGGCTCCTCTGATCAGAGCAGACCCTCCTCTGCCTGGCTTTCAGCAGGTGACTGAGGCTGCACCTGTGACCAGAGCTCTGCTCTGACCCGGCCGTGGCCGCTGCCCATGTGGGGCTTGGTGACACGCCAGGAGCCCGGGGCAACACCAGGCTGGCCTCAACCGCTTTGTACAGCCTTACATGTTCCTCCGGGGAAGGGCCCGTCATCTCTCGAAGGGCTCCTCAGGGTCTTGTTCTCATAGCGTCATCTTCTTTTACATACACATCGTTCTGCAGGCTTGGAGGAACTAACTAAGGGTGTTACGCTACTCCACAGAACTAAAGCAAAAACCTAAGTTAGCAAACTTACTGCACTGGGCCTGCCCAAGGAGACTGAGGGCCACCACGTGTCCCTGCTGTCATGCTCACGGCCCTGGCCTCGTGAGGACGCAATCCCTACGTCCCTCGACTGGGAGCCTTGCTAAGTGCTGTCGTTTGATGGCTTATTTTGGACACATTAATAACCTGGGGGAAACCCTAATGGACATTCCATTCATAGCTACACTTGAAACAGAATTACTTTTGAAATTCATGTCACCACTAATTTAAAATTCATAACAAAACAAAACAACAAAAACCTGAGGTCACGTTCATCTCTGTAAATTTGTAGAAAAGCAACTTCCTAGTTCAGCTAATGCAAGAGGATGAACAAAGTATTTTTGTTCTGTTTTAGATTTTTGCCATAGGGCAAATGTGCTCATTGGAGAGAGACAGAGAAAGTGAGAAATCACCCTGGGGGACTGACCACACCACAACCCCTTCTCCTCCACTCTCCTCGCAAGATCTCAGACACACACACACATACACATACACACGCACACACGCACGCGCGCACCCGGTGTGATTTCTCAAGCCACCGGGTCCGGGGCTCAACCTACGGTCGATCACGTGGGAATCTAGTGCTTTAACCACCACACCTGCCGGTCCCATAAGAACAAGGTTTTAACTGTATCCGTGGACCAGCAGATGGCATAATGGTGTGTTGCTGGAGCCCCACATAGTAGGCCACAGTTCAAGCTCCAGACAGCGCTCTAAAACTCACACCATGCATGTATGCATGGGTACCCAAATTCCCAAGAGGAGGACGGAGGAGAAGGGAATGCGGCGTGGCCATCCATCCTGGGAGATGATTTCTCGCTTTCTGTCTGTCTCTGTCTGCCTCCCCGGTGAGCACATGTACCCTATAGCAAAAGTCTCCCTCTTAAAAAAAGAAAGAGAACAAGCTGTCATTTGTTTATATATATATATATATTTGTTTTATTATTTTTTTCTATACAAAAATGCTTCATGACTTTTCTGACAACCCAATACTTTGCTATAAGGCATGTGTCCTCACCAGAGAGAGAGACAAAGAGAGAGAAAGTGAGAAAGCAAGCTGCCAAGTCCAGAATGTGAACCACAGTCAGCCACGCGGGAGTCGGTGCCTTACCCACATTGCCTGCAGGCCCCATATGAACAAAGTTTTAAAAACTGTATTTGTTCTTTAAAGTGGGTCAACTGATGAAGTGTAGAAGTATATGGAAATTACTAAAAGCATTATAAATGACTACTTTTAATAGAGCAGGAACTCTCAGGAAACATCCCCAGTATAAGAAAACGTACTTTAATAGAACTACTTAGTACAAAAGTTTTCAAATTCAGACTACTGACTAATTCTAGCTGGCTGTCACTCCTGAGCCCGAATTACGGAGGTGTTAATGTCACTGCACTGGTTTGAGGTCTACATGACATAAATGGGTCCTCAGAGCTGGGACGGTGTTCTAAGGGAATCAGACGCCCTAGAGAGCAGGAGCCACAGGCCTCACGTACCCAGGGTGATGGCAGGCCAACTGCTGCTTCCTGACAGGGAGCCAGACCACTCCAAAGACCCGAGTCAGAGTGCCCTAGCCTGCCAGGACAGAGTGCCAGCCCCTCGGCACTCACATGACCGTTACCTGGCGGTGACAGAGCCATGAGGCCAGAGCAGGCTGGCACCTGGGAGAGCAGCTGCCCGCAGGCACAATCTGCAGGTGTGCTTCTGTGACCTGAGGGCTAGACAGGCCCCTCTGAGTCTGAGAACAGTGTTGCTTTGACATTTTCAAGAGTGCTGAATTTATTCAAATATTTGGGAGTTCAGTGGGCATAAAAAATAGTGAAGATTTCTCTTCAGAGGCAGGGTCAAGGGTTTTCATTCTATTACAGTGAGAAACAGCCTCTAGGCAAAAAAAAAAAAAAAAAAAAAAAAAAAAAAGTGAAAATAGGATTTTGCTTAAAGGAAAGAAGAAAGAAAAAGGGAGGAACAGCAGTTAGCGTAATGGCTATGTCGCTGGACTCCCATGTAGTCAACCATGGTTAGAGTCCCGGACCTGGTGGCTTAAACTCACGCCAGGCACGTGTGCATGCGTGCCCACGATCCCGCGAGGAGAATGGAGGAGAAGGGATTGCGGCGTGGCCATCCCCCCTGGAGGGTGATTTCTTGCTTTCTGTGTCTCTGTCTCTCTCTGTCTTTCTGGCGAGCGCACATGCCTTATAGCAAAGACCTCTGAAAAAAAAAAAAGAAAAAAGAAAAGAAAAGAAAAGAAGGAAAGAAAAAGGGAAGCAATGGAGAAAGGAGAGGCAGGCAAGGGGGAGAGACAGTGGCCGAGCTTGGGCTAGGGGTGTCTGTCCTGGGAGAGGAGCCCGCATACGCCCGGAGCACTCTGCCGCTGGGGACCCACTTGTGAAAGAGTGCACTCAGCACTGGAGAAGTGTAATAAATGCTCATTTATAGCGACGTCTGAACACCAGCACATGCATAACGGCTACATCCCTGGACTCCCATGTAGTTGACCATGGTTCGAGTCTTAGACCTGGCAGCTTAAAACTCATGCCAGGCGAGTGTGTGTGTGTGTCCAAACCCCAAGAGGAGAATGGAGGAGAACAGATTGTAGCGTGGCCAGTCCCCCAAGGGGTGATTTCTTGCTTTCTGCACACAAGCCCTATAGCAAAAGTCTCTCTGAAAAAAAAAAAGAAAAGAAAGAAAGAAAAGCAACTTCCAGGGCAGCAGGTAGCATACTGGTTAGGGTGCTGGGTGACTGGGCCCATGTCTCTGGGGCTTACTTTCTCACTGTCTCTCTGGTGAGTGCATGTGCTCTGTAGTGAGTTAGGGATGATAATAAACTAAATGAAATAATGAAGAGCTCCGTACAAAGCAGGACAGTGAGTGGCGACTCCCGTCCTGCACACCTGCCCCTCTAGAGGACCACGAGCCCCAGGGACAGCGTCGCCAGGGCCTGGCCCAGGCGAACGCCACATCTGGGACAACCAACCGCTGCCCTCCCTCCGTCACGGGGCAGCCTCGGCTGCCCCTCCCCGTTTACGGTGGTCTACCAGCTGGACTCCGGTCACACGACTAGACTCTCACCTTCAACAGAAATGTCCTGGATGGCGAAGCGGAGGATGATGGTCCAGATCATGCCCAGGGTCATCTTCACGTTGCCGTCCACGATCTCTGTGAGCACAAAGCAGTGAGGGTCCATGTGGAGCATGGCCACAGCAGGACCACGGGTAAGTACGGAAGGAGCAGGACCACCACGGGACCTCAGGTGTACACAGAGGGAGCACGGCCACGCCAGGACCTCGGGTGTACATGGACGGAGCATGGCCATGCCAGGACCTCGGGTGTACACGGACGGAGCACGGCCACACCAGGACCTCGGGTGTACACGGACGGAGCACGGCCACGCCAGGACCTCGGGTGTACACGGGGGTGAGGGGTAGCCACAATGTAGACTCTTTCTGTGTACAAGTGCCGACTTCGGAGTGAAGTCACAAGGAGACCAGCTGCTGTTCTGACGAGCACGCCGTGTCTGGTTATAATTATGGCATGCATAACTGTATGTCTCAGCGTAAATGAATTCAGAGTTAATCATACACACGATTCCATATGCATTATCTGAGAACCGCGGGCTGCCCAGTTTCCAGGCTACACTAGCTCCGTTCAAGTAATCGAGCACGAGAACGCGGCCTCGAGTTCCCTGCGCTTCCAGCCGCCGCCACTGGCAGGGGACACCAGGCTCCTGACCGCCCACAGGGAACAGGAAGGCCATCTCCTCCCAGGAGCCTGTGCTCCTTCAGTCACTGGGCAGTAAGCTGTCTGGTTTCTACAGCCCACGTGGGAGGATAGCGCTGCACCCACTTAATCCTGCACAAGTAACCGCGGGCCTGGCTTCCAGGGTGGCACCATCTGGTCCCAGCCCCGTGCGCCCACGGCCACTACAGGGCTGACACAAGACGCACAGCGCAGACGGCAGGCGGGTGGAGCGCAGAGCGGCGGTCAGGGCCGCCCACACCACTCACCTTCGGCCCCGATGGACACCAGCTTCACGCCCTTGCTGGCTATGTAATCCAGAGCCTTGTTGACGTTGGCGATCTTATGGAACCGCATTTTGCCCCTATCAGGCTTGGGCAGCCGTTCCCCTATCAGATACGAAGAGGACAGTGAGGACAAGACAGAGCGACCCGGGATGACAACCTGAGGTGCCCAAACTCAGAGTCCGGCTCTCCAACAGAAACAGTTCCTTGGCTGTTGCCCTGAGTCACAGTCCACAGGAGGGGACACTGACCAGGACACCTTCAGGAGGGATGGGCCCCAGGGCCGTGCTGTGAGGCCTGTGCTTTTCACATCTGAAAGAGTCCAAAGGCCTCTGAGCCAAGGGACACATGAGAGGCAGCCGCGAGTCCCTGGAGGCTGGGCTGCTGGCTAGTGTGGAGGGACTCGGGCGGCCTTGTTCACACCACAGAGTGGCTGCCGGGGTGTCACAGACACCTGATTAGGAAGACGGATGGGCCAGAGCCGCTCCATCCCCTTCCCAGTCACACCTCTCCTGGGGTGACCCACCCTCTAGGCCGAGGCCCAGACCCACGGCTGGATCCGTAACAAACGGGAGCCCACCGGGCCGACTCTGGCAGGCTGTGGTGAGCACAGGGCTCAGGGCCTTGTGCAGCTGCCAGGCCACCCACTCAGCTGAGTAGGCAGGGCAGCGGCCGGGCCACCCACTCAGTCCCCGCGTGGACGCGATCTGAGATGATCTCTGGGTCACCCATGTCAGTCCCCATGCAAATGTCCCCCCCAACCTCCCATCACCCATGTCAGACCCCATGCAAACGTGCCCCCAGATGACCTCCCGGTCACCCACATCAGTGACCACGCGGACGCCACCCCCAGATGACCTCCCGGTCGCCCACATCAGTGACCACACGGACGCCCACCTGAGATGACCTCCAGAAGCAGCATGAGCTTGAGGCCATTCCGGAAGTCCTCCTCGATGTTCTCGATCTGCGTGCCGGCCTTCCTCAGGTGTGAGTTACACCAGGCGGTGAAGGTCTGTGGGAGAGCACACCTTGAGACCAGGCCCAGGCGCCGCCACCCACCGCCCTCTGCACTGCGAGCCCAGCTGTGCCGCCTACTGGACAGTCAGACTCCAGGGGAAGCTCCTCTCTACAGGCAACCACGTTCAACACCCAACCGGAGGGACTTCTGCCTTCAGCAAGGAGAGGCCACGTTTCCACCTGACCCTTCAGCTTGTCGACAACCGGCCTTCACAGGGAAGCCAGGACACACTAAATCGCCTACCCTCAAAACAACAGAGTAAGCCTGCTTGCACAAAGGGTGAAGGATGTTTGAAGACTGTCCAGACTGCTTTACCTTTCTTAGAAAATTGCCAGAGGGGACCAGCAAGTGGCGCAGTGGTTAAGGCACTGGACTCCCACGGCCAGCCATGGTTTGCATCCTGGACCCGGAGGCTTGACTCTCACAACAGGCACGTCTTTCTGTCTCTGTCTCTCCAGTGTGCGTGCACGCCCTATAGCAAAAATCTCTCAAAAACATAACCAGGAGGCCGGCAGGTGGCGCAGTGGTCACATTGCTGGACTCTCATATGGCCGACCACTGTTTGAGTCCTGGACATGGTGGCTTAAAGATCATGCTGGGCACATGTGTGTGCGTGCCCAAGATCCCAGAAGGAGAACGGAGGAGAAAGGACTATGGCGTGGCCATCCTCCCAGCGGGTGATTTCTCACTTTCCCTCTCACTGACTCTCTCCAGCATTTGTGCACCCTATGGCAAAAACCTCTTTTAAAAAAATTGCCTAGGAACTGGGGCCAGCAGCTTGCATCGTGGTTAAGGCACAGGACTCCCACATGGTAGACAGCAGTTCCCATCCCAGAGAGGGCGGCTTGAAAACCACACCGGGCACATGTGTGTGTGCCCAGAACCGCAGGAGAAGAATGGAAAAGGGACTGTGGCGTGGCTATCACCCCTAGGGTGGTTTCTCACTTTCTCTTTCATGGCCTCTCTGACAGCACAAGCAAGCGCCCTATGGCAAAAACCTTTTTTAAAAATTGCACCTGGGACCAGCAGTTAGCGTAATGGCTATGTCGCTGGACTCCCACGTAGTCAACGACGGTTTGCGTCCTGGACCTGGTGGCTTAAAACTCATGCCGGGGGTGATTTCTTGCTTTCTGTCTCTTTGTCTCTCTCTGTCTGACGAGTGCACGCGCCCTATAGCAAAAAAAAATTGCACCTGTGCTCACCAGAGAGAGGAGCTGAGAAGGCATTCTCCATGGTGTGGTCAGGCCACAACCCCTGCCTCCATCCTGCCGAGATTTGGGGCACTCGTACCTGTGAGCCCGCAAGCCACTAGGGCCAGGATTTGAACCGCAGATGGCCACATGGAATCGGCCCTTTGCCACAGGTTTCGGGGCAGCACAGGGTGTCACCCTCGGGTAGCAAAGAGGAGAGGAGGCCCCGTTACGGGTCATCTAGCTTTCACCTCAGATGTCTGACGGCAAATGCTCAGTGTGGCCGGTCATCTACAAGTAATGACCACTTGGGACCAGCAGGCGGCATAATGGTCACGTCTCTGGACTCCCACGTAGTCAGCCAAGGTCCGAGTCCCAGACCTGAAGGCATAAACTCACACCAGGTGCCTGTGTGAACGTGCCCAAAATCCCGGAGGAGACTGGAGAAGGGACTGTGGCGTCACCCTCCCCCAGGGGGGGCCCTTCTCATTTCCTGTCTCTCCGTCTCTCTGGTGAGCACACGCACCCACACACCCTATAGCAAAAATCTCTCTTCAAAAAACCAACCACCACCATCATGGCCTACTCACATACTCCAGCCCTGGGGTAGACCCTGGTTTTTGAAACGACCCAGCCCTGCCCGGGGCTCCTGGGCCAGCTGATTAACGAAACGCCAGGACTGGACCAAAGTGCACCAAAGCCATACTGTCTATCACTGTTCATTTCTCGAGCTCCTTCCCGCTTGGCTTCCCCTTGAGCATGACTGCAGAACCAGCTCAGAAACCCCCCGGCGGCTGCGGGCTGAGGGCGCACACTGTCCTGGTCTCTCGGCAGCCGCAGGCTGGGAACAGTGAGTGCACCGGCAGGGCAGGGCCGCACCAGGCGGAGTTTGTGTTCAAGGCAGCAAAGCCAAAGTCGAACAGGGGCTGCTTCCACACAGGGAGGGTTTCCAGGGACACGGGGAGGATTTCGGGGACACGGGGAGGATTTCGGGGACACGGGGAGGATTTCGGGGACACGGGGAGGATTTCGGGGACACGGGGAGGATTTCGGGGACACGGGGAGGATTTCGGGGACACGGGGAGGATTGCGGGGACGCGGGGAGGATTTCGGGGACACGGGGAGGATTTCGGGGACACGGGGAGGATTTTGGGGACACGGGGAGGATTTCGGGGACACGGGGAGGATTTCGGGGACACAGCTTTCACATTGAGAAGCCAGCAGTGGCAGCAAGTGGAGGGCAGGGAGACTGCGAGGCCGCTGTCTGGACGAGCAGTGGCGGGTCCTACCTGGGGTGCACTCAGCCCTCTTTCCTAAACACCCCGCGCTCCTTCGGGGTGCACAGAGCGAATGTGCATCTGTACGTCTGGCTGCCCCACCGCCGTGGGTGCCCCAGCCACAGGCAGCTACTTAACTTCAGATTAATTCTAATGAGATGAGATCCTAACTGCAGGGCCAGCCGGTGGTGTGGAGGGCAGGGTGCTGGACCCCACACGGCCAGCTTCGGGGTTCAAATGCTGGACCAGGTGGCTTGAGAATCAGGCTGGGCACATGTGCATGCCTGCCAAAACCCTGGGAGGAGACGGGGGCGGGACTGCGGTGTGGCCATCCCCTCCTCCTGCCCCAGCCTGCTGAGTGGCCAGGTCGCAGGTGCCTGTCACTGTGTCCCGTCTAAATTGACGATCTTTTACACTGCGCTCAATGCTACGGGGCAAATACTACCACCTGGACACACGGACAAGAACAAGATCAAAGAAGGCGACGAGTCTGCCGTGCTCGGCGTCCATCTCCCCTCTTAGGTAGTTAACTGCATCAGCGTGAGGCGCTAAGTCTGGGACAGCTGCTCCAGGTAAGGCTCTCTGCTCAATCTCTCCAGTCCGTCCGTTCGTTCTTTCTTTTTCTTTCTTTCTTTCTTTCTTTCTTTCTTTCTTTCTTTCTTTCCTTCTTTCTTTTTTAAGTTTTGCTACAAGGGTGTGTGCACTCACCTGAGAGAGACAGGGAGAGATAGGGAGGGAAAGTGAGAAATCACCCCCGGGGGAATGGCCATGCCAAATCCTTCTCCATTCTCCTCTTGGGATCTTGGGCGTGCACGCACATGCGCCTATGTTTTTCTGCTGGGTCCAGGACTTGAACCAGTAACTGGCCATGTGGGATCTAGGACCTTAACAAAATGTTGGCCACATATCTGTAAATTTCCTTGTTATTTAACAATAATCATGGAAAATACTCATTCCGGAACATGGTTCCTGAAACGCTCACACAGACATGGGTCTTCCTGACAGATTGGACTGGGGCCTCCTGGGATCGGCAGAGATTGAGCTGCAGCGGGCGCTCGGAGGGCCCGGTCTCCTTAGCCTTAAATGTAGCACGACCATGAGAAGGGCCAGGCCCCTGAGTGTCACAGTGCCCTGGCCTGGAGGCTGCAGGTCACCCATTTCCTGGATCCTGACAGCCCCAGCCCCTGCATACCGGGTGGGCAAGCCGCCCCCCAGGGAGAGCTGCCCCGAGGGAGGCCTCTGAGCAGGGATCCAGTCCTGACCCTCCAAGCCTGGTCCTTCGGTCCTGAGGTTCCCCCACTCGCCCCACCTTAAAGGGGCAGTCGTGTTTAGGAGCAGCTTCAGCAGGCAGGAAAGGTCCCCACGAGGGGAAGAGACACAGAAGCTGGCCAGCAGCCTGCCAGGGTGGGTCGGACCGCTCACGAAACTGCCGGGAGCCGCAGCTCCGCTAGGTGGCCTCCCAGCAACGCCCTGCTACCGTCTTAACTGCGCACATCATTCAGGGCCTTCTCTCCATTTCAGGGGCTCCCCATTCGTCACAGTCACTGCGTCACTGATTTCCTGGCTCTTTTTTTTTTTTTTTAATTATTACTGTCTTCTAATTTGCTATAGGGCGTGTGTGTTCACCAGAAAGAGACAGAAAGCAACAACGCAAGTCACCAAGTCTGGGACTCGAACCACCGTCAGCACGTGGGAGTCCAGCGCCTTCACCACATCACCTGCTGGCCCTTTTCCTGGTGTTTTTTTTTTTTTTAAGTATTGGAAAAGTGAGGGTTCTGAAGCTCCCCGGCTTTGTCTCGGGCCAGGGTGACAGAAAAATGCCAACGTGCTCCTCCGTGGAGCCTGTGAGGATCACAGATGTCCTGGAGGGGGGGGACCGTAAACTCAGCGGCAGAAACTCCTGTGAGCTCCTTGGCCAACAGGAGCAGATGGGGTGGTGCGGTAAAGCATATTCCTCAAGGACAATTAAATAAGGGGCGACATCGGAGTCAGGCCTCGGTCTAGAATACCCCAGCTGTAAGAGGGAGACCCACAGTCCCCTGTGCTGTCGCGGCAAGAACAGAAGTCCAGGCCCTCGCTTGCTCACCTCTGCAGCACGGGGCACCCACACCGACGGAGCCAGCAGCCGTGCACCCAGGACTAGCACCTGTCCAGACCTTCAACTCGGAGTCTAAGCCTAGGATCTCCGTCGTACATAACCTGGAAGCTCAACAGGACCTAATGCTGCTTTAGGCCTGAATTCCTGGGACGCAAAGACGAGGTAAGAGGAGACGACAGAGACGGCCTTTGTTCCTGCTG
>NW_006159632.1:1402557-1418810 GCF_000334495.1 Tupaia belangeri chinensis
GCTGATTCAACCTGACCAACAGCCTGTGAGCGGGTTCCAGCGTCTCCCTGCCAAAGCCCACAGTCCCAATCGCCAGCGACGAGGAGGGAAGCCCACAAATAATGTGAGAGGGCAGACACGTTCACCAGAGGATGAGAGGAAGGAGTGTGCCTCGGTGGGGCATGGTCATGCTGCAATACTTCCCTCCACTTCATCCTGGCAGGGCCTGGGGCACGTGCGTGAGCGAGCACGTGCACACACACGCCTGGTTCCAATCACAGCTGTCCACATGGGACCCAGCTCCCAAAGCACAGTGCTTAGCCACTGGGCTACAGGTCGGTCCACGAGTTTTTCGAGGCCCCATCACCGTTCCCACAGGAACATTGTAAGAAATGCTGTGGAAAGGGGTACATGGAGGAGAGGCCTTCCAGGCTGCATCCTGGACAGCACCTGGAACACAGCGGTGCCAACTACATATTGGGACAGGTCTTCGGCAGACTGACACAGATCACAGGGAACAGTGAGCCGATGTTTCTTTAACTGAAAAATAGACTGAGAAGTTAAAAATGTATATCGGCACAAGTTCCACGCTTTAGAAAATTACCATGTCAAACGCCAGGATGTACCTCTTAAATGTTAAGAACAACTCTGTAATCTTGCCAAAAAAGAAAGAGAGATACCTTGCAAAAATAACAGGCAGCCTCACTGCTGAGAGTATCTAAAAATAGCGCCAGCCCCTGGGATGACACGTCAATGGGAAGGTTAGAGATGGCTCTCCAGCTCTTGAGCAGGTGGTCTTATCTCATCCAGCCTGGCTTTAATCAGACTCAAATTCGAAGCCATGAATTTGAGTCTTCACGGCCGGGCTCCTCAGGCTCCGGTCCATTTGGTCCTCGGTCCACAGGCTGTTCAGAATTCAATAGGGCTGAGCTCTGACAGGGAGTCATGGGGGGAAATGCTTCTCAGGTTTTCCAGCAAAGCCGAATCTAGCCCAGACCGATTTCAGTTTGAGGAATGACCTCCCTGACAGAGTTTCTCCCCATAACTTCCAGAAAGGATGAAACAAATTAAAACTATGGGATTTGGAAAGGTGGCATGGCTAAGAGGACGCTTTCTATTGGGTCATGGGAGAAGTGATGACGTCTTTTTCTATGCAAAGATGTGTCACAGCTCTCCCTAACCACCTAAGAGATGGCAACCTCTACGCCCCGGGGGAAACTCAGGGTCACTCCGTGCCTGCAGCAGCTCAGCGCGTCGCAGAAACCTGGCAGCAGCGTGAGATCATTCTGTCCACAGGCGTAGCCAGCAGCTGGTACTGCCCAGCAGAGGGCCGGCCTCCTGTCCGCCCCGGGAAGGCCTGCCCTGCTGGACACACGTACTGGGACTCCTGGTGGGGGAACGCATCTCCCCTCTGACGGACGGAACCCTCACCAGGTCGCTCGTCAGCGTGCTGAGTAACATCTGACACGTTCATCTCTGTATCGACGGTCTTGGCTCTACTCTTATTTTGAGGGCAACATTTCAACAAGCTAAAATATTCACTTTTCTGGTCTAAATTTTACTGATTTCAGTGAAGACAGCCTGTAATTGACACAAGAACCAACTGCAGTCCTTCGCTGCCCATCTTGGGTCTCAGGGTCTCCCTTCCCCATCTTAGGGCCCGATGACCTAAGAAGGCCACCCTCACAGCCTTCCTTTTCCAGAGCAGTCTCCCTCTTTTTTCCCTTTTCTTTCTTTTTAGAGTAGTTTTAGCTATAGGGCGCCTGCACTTGCCAGAGAGACAGAGACAGAAAGCAGAAATCACCCAAGGGGGATGGCCACGCCGCAATCCCTTCTCTTCCATTCTCCTCTCGGGATCTTGGGCACGCACGCACACGCACTCGGTGTGAGTTTAAGACACCGGGTCCGGGACTTGAACCGCGGTCGACTATGTGGGAGTCCAGCGACATAGCTATTACACCAACTGCTGGTCCTGTCCCACAACAGTCTCCCTTTTCAGTCAATAAGTTTCCTCTGACCCTGGTCACCAAGAAGAGTACTGGATTTGGGCTGAATTACTTAGCATTTTTCTGTTTCATAAAGAAGTTGCACTGTGGGGCCAGCAGAGGGCGCAGCGGTTACGTCCCAGACTCCAACAGGGCTAGCCCTGAGTCAAGTCCTGGACCCCGTGGCTTGAAACTTACAGCAAGCATGTGCGTGGGTGCCCAAGATCCCAGGAAGAGAGTGGAGGAGAAGGGACTGTGCTGCGGCCATCCCCCCGGGGAGACTTCTCACTTTCCTGCTCTCTGCCATCCTAAGGCAAAAACCTCTTTAAAAAAAAAAAAAAGATGGTACATTTATCAAGAAGCTGAAGTATTTCCACCTGTTCATTTCCTCCCTGCTGAAGGAAATTTCCTACAGACATTCTGTTACCACTTTACAGGAGTCCCAGCACGTGCTCCCTCACTCACCTCTCAGAGGCAGGGTCTGGTCTCTGCACTCCGTCACCCCAGGCAGGAGTCGGACCTGAGCCACGCTCCCTCTGCTAGTCTGCAACCCAAGCTAGCTCTACTTTGATTCCAAGGGCTGCTTCTAAATTCGGAGGGGGGTGGTAGTTATAAAAACAAATGCGACCATAGTCTCTTTCCTAAAGGAGGGTTAGCAAACGGCCTTGATGAGACATTCCACTCTAGCTGTTAAATCCAAAGGGGTTGAGGCCAGAAATGTGCCCACTCTCTGCACACCGCCGCAGAGCTGGGAGCATGTGTGAAGCCAACCAAATCGAGCATCTTCAGAATCAAAGTCAAGTCATTATGCTCTAAAAAGTTCAAACAAAAATAGGGAAGCTCAGGGGTCTCATGGAAGCTGCTGTGCCCGGTCACCTGACCCCAAAGACTGTGGAGCCGGGAGCCTGACTCACACCGGCTGTGTGGTCTCTGGGGTCGCACCTGCCACCCCCACACGGGCACCAGCTGCACAGAGAATTCCTATGGGGACCTTCTGGCAAGCAACCACACTAAGGCTCCCACACACTGAGCCTTCAGACGATGGATCCTGAGCGAGGCTTCCCGAAACAGCTGCTCCTCGGAGCCCGGGTAGCCCCGTGCGCCATGTGGCCCTGGCCGGCCACGCTGATGGTCACTCAGTTTTAGGCAGCAGCTCCGTGCGCTGCGCCGGCCTCATTCTCCAGGGCAGATCTGAGCCTGGAGTCGAGCTCTGCGAGGCCACGGGGAAGCAGCGTGTCCTCCACAGCAGCCGAGGCAACCGCTGAATTTTAGCTCCCGTGCCGCTGCTATTTCAGGGACCCAAGTGAAGGGCTGCCTACGCGGGAGAGAGCACTTGACGTGTCCTGTAGCACCCCGTGTTTTCCGCACCGGTGCCGCGGATGGTGACGGGCATGGCTTCCGTCAGGGGCAGCCCAGGCAGGCAGCCCTCCACTTTCCCTGCATGAGAGAACACACACAAAACTGGAAGCCAGAGCTGCAGGAACCAGGCCGGGACGTCTGCTCCACGCTGCCTGGGACAGCCATGGGCATCTGGATGGAGTTCCTGTGTGCTGAGCCATTGGACGAACACGCGTGGCAGTGTGAAATGCACCAACGCACACTCGTACGTTCTGTGGTGCGCAGCCACGCGGGGACACGGCTTTGCCCGGGGTAGTGTCCAAACCTTGCCTGCCTGGTATTTTCTACCATCAGTGTGTATTCCTTACACAATCACTTAAAATGCATCTTTGGGGCCTGTAGATGGCGTGGCGGTAAAGGCACTGGACTCCCACATGGCCGACTACGGTTCAAGTCCTGGACCTGGCGGCTTGCTTTCTCTCCCTCTCTCTCTCCCTGGTCAAATTTAAAAAGCAATAATAATAAATAAAAATTAAGCAAATCATTTTTTTAAAAAACCTTTAGTGAGTAATTAGGGAAGGACCTCGACCTCTCATTTGCCAGCCTGGTCATGGTCTGGACCTTCTGCCCTTGTCAGCCACCCTGCTAGCTAGCTTCACCCCACTCGGCTTCCAGATCCCTCTGGAAGGGCTGGTGGGGGGGCACTTAAATTGGATACAACCCAGAAAACTAGGTTCAAAGTCAATCACTCATTGGCGTGCCACTTCGAGGCTTCTTAAGGTCTCGAGGTTCAGAACCCTAATGGGAGGGGACGCACTGCCCAGCTCTCGGGCTGTGGACAGAGGTCCTTGGGAACTACCCAGGCCCAGTGACAGCCTCATCACAGACCAGGTATTGCTGCTTCCCTACCAAGGTCTTAGAGGACTCCGAGGTGACAGTGTCACCTGTGTCATTATAGCATCACTGGAAAATGTCACGCGAGCCCGAGTTTGTCATACACAGTGAGTACACCCACCACCACCTCGCTCCTAGCTGTCAAGTGTCTGTGCACAGGAATAAAGTCTTGTAATTTGGAGAGGCCTTCAAGGGTCAGAAAGGTAAGCCTGTCTGCTCCGTCCTGCGACTGCACCGGGCGGGGCAGGGGCGGGGGATGGAAGCAGACGTGGAAGGTCAGGGCGAGGTCCGGGGTCAGGGGTCCACCAGGTCCCCACTCCCAGCTCAAGTCAGGCGGCCACTCATGACGGAGGCAGCTGTGGCCAAGGCCCTAGGGCTGGGTCGGAGCCCTGGCAGAGCGCAGGCCCCGTCTGCAGGGGCGGAGGGCACCCCTCACACAGCGCACCATCAGTCCTCACACTGCCCCGGGCACTCCTTGTGCCAGCCGCTACGATGGGGGACCAGGCCGCCCTGCCCAGGCTCCCTCAGCATGATGCCAGCCCTCCTCCCACAGAGCCTGGCTCACCAGAGGAGCAGCGGGGTCAGGTGTCAGGAAGTCCCCTTCAAAAGACTGCTGTTGGGCGAGCAGGTGGCGCCGTGATTAAGGGTGCTGGACTCCCACATGGCCGACCACAGTTTGAGTCCCGGACCTGATGGCTTGCTTTCTCACTTGCCCCCACCTCTGTCTATGACCAAAATAAAATAAATAAATAAAGTTGAATTTAAAAAAAAAAAAAAAAAAAACCGACGGAAAATTTAAAAAAAAAAAAAAAAAAAAACCGACGGCTAGTCCTTGGACTAGCAGGTCTTGGGAAGCTTTAGATTTTAGGAATAGATGACTGTGGTGTGCAGAGATTTGGAGAGTGGAGGGTGTGGGGCATGGAGGGGGCCCTAGGGGGCGGGAGGGCCCCCAAACGGAGGAAGGAGCCAGGACACGGAGGCCTACTCTGTGGCACTGCTCCGAGACCACTTCTTCGCCATAAAGGACTGGTTAACCATAACACTTATTTTATTTATAAGCCGGCAATTTAGGGACCAGCAGTTGGCGTAATGGCTATGTCGCTGGACTCCCATGTAGTCGACCACGGTTCGAGTCCCGGACCCAGTGGCTTAAACTAGCGCCGGGCGCATGTGCGTGCATGCCCAAAATCCTGAGAGGAGAATGGAGAAGGGATTGCGGTGTGGCCATCCCCCCTGGGGGGTGATTTCCTGCTTTCTGTCTCTCTGTCTCTCTCTGTCTGGCGAGCGCACACGCCCTATGGTAAAAAGCCTCTAAAAAAAAAAGAGGTTAAAAAAAAAAGCCGGCAATTTATATGGAGGCTGTCCTAAATGGCCACTAAGCTGACAGTTTGGAAACGTGCCAGGTGCGTGTGCATGGGGACCTGGGAGGGTGGAGACGGGACTGCAGTGCGGCCAGCCCCCAGGGGGAGCCTCACTCTCCTCTTCTCTCCATCAAATCCAAGCGCTGTATAGCAAACTAAAAATAAGTAAGTAAATAAACCACGAACAAACCACTTCTTTTCTTTTAGAATTGAACATCCCTGTTCATGAAACTGGGCTCCTCCTCGGCCAGCCAGATTCAGAGGGATTCCTTACTTTTTCTCTGCTTTTGCCTGTGTTGGGATTTTCTCTAAGAAGTTAAGTAAAAGCAGAATTTCTTTTCACATGAGTAAAGGAAGTCTTTAGTGCCCTTCCCAGCCTAGGGCACTAGGACCCGAGGGCTTGGGAGCTGTAGAGGACACAGGCGCCATGGCAGCTGTTCACCTCCCCAGCACCCTCACTGTCCTCTGCAGATGTCTCCGGCTCCCGGGGAAGACGAAGATGCGAGGGCAGCCCAAGCTCTGCTTCTCCCGGGAGTGCGCCCCCAGCCTCCTGCCAGCGTCTGCCCTTCACACGCATCTTCCCCAGCCTCAGAGGCCTCCTGGCGTCCCTGAGGTCCCGCCTCTCCCACCTGGGCCTTTCTGCCAGACACAGCAACTGCTGAGTGACAAGACGTGCGGCCTCACTGGAGGTCCCCAGGCACACCGCGAGAAGTTACATTTCACACATGCACACCCCTCCACAGAGGGAAAGCATGGATCCTGAACCCCAGGCTGCTCTGCACTGGTCACAGACCCAGGCAGCAAGCACAAAAACCACACCAAAAGCCAGAAGTGTGGCTCTCACCGCCGAGCCGCCTGCACCTGCAGCCCTGCTCTGCCTCTCACACAGAACACGCACGAGTCGGCCAGCATGTCCGCACTTCGTGACGCTCAGCCGTGACAGAGCCGTCCTTTCATAACCCAGCCGGACCCCACTGCGTGCCCCTGCCGCTTCACCTCCACGCCCTCGGGCAAGTCTCTGCCCTGCCCTGGCTAGAACGCAGGGCGGTGCCACTCTCTGGATGCTGGGAGCGCCTAACGCAGTCACACGGAGCTGAAACGGAGCCTGGGGGTCCCCAACAGCTGCTTTTCTGCCTTACACAGAGGTCTCCAAAAAGTTCATGGAAAATGCACATTTCCAAAATATTATACATAGATTTCTATGTTCTTGTGCCAAAATAAACTCATACTTTAATCCTATTTTTCCACAAACTTTTTAAATTCCCTTCATACAGTGACTGGTCTGGGGTACTAGGACAATACGGCAAAACCCTCATGACCTTTGTAGACCCACTGGCGAGAATCCCTTATTAAAATACGACCTTCCGGGGCCAGGCAGTGGCACAGTGGTAACGCAGCGGCCACGTGAGAGAGACGCTGGGTTCGAGGCCCTGAGCACACCAGTACGTGCCCACGCCAGCCACAGGCCCAGGCCACACAGACTGGGCGTAGGTCACGCTTGACCCTGTCGAGGCACCGGTCTCTGTATCTCCCTCTTTATTTCTCTCTCTCTCTCATGCAAGAAATAAGTAAACTTTACTACCTGTTTGGATTTTTCTTTTCTTGGTTTGGTGTTATGCTAAGAAAAAAAATATTAAACATTCTTTGGCTCCAAAATCTAACATAAAAGGCCAAAGTGAGGAGGGAAGTAACCAGTACTCCACATTTTTTAAAGTTGTGCAAACAGAGTGGCAATATTAAAGTCTATAAAATGCAAAAAATACAGTTTGCATATTCCCGCCAATTCCTCTCCCACATCCGAGCCTAACCTGACCCTCAGGGGCCTCCTGGCTCCCCTAGAAAATGTGTTTGCTTCAAGGCCACTAGGTGGCATGGTGGTTACAGTGCTGGACTCTCACGTGGCCAATAGCAGTTCGGGTCCCAGATCTGGTGGCTTTGCTCTCTCACTTTTCTTCTCTCTCTCATCTTTCTCTGGTGAGTACATATACCACATAGCATATTTAAAAGTAATAATAATAATAACATTTTTAAAATAAATAAAGGGACCAGCAGATGGTGTAATAGTTATGTCACTGGACTCCCACGTAGTCAATAGCAGTTCAAGTCCCAGATCTGGGGGCTTAAAACTCACGCCAGGTACATATATATGCCCAAAATCCCGAAGGAAGAATGGAGAAGGGGCGGCACGGCCATCTCCCCTAGGGGTGATTTCTCACTTTCTGTCTGTCTCTCCAGCAAATGCACACACCCTCAGAAAAGAAAACTAGGAGGTGCTTGTTTCAAAATAGAACAATGCTACTCTGTGGGCAGCCTCCAGATTGGCTCTGGCTCTGCGTGGTCACCATGTCATGACGGATACACCCCCACACCCCAAATTCCTGTACTTTTTAAAACCTCACAATGAGACCTCTAAATGAGGGCAACAGGTCGTTTAATTTTATGAATGATAAAACAGGAAAAGGAGACCCTGTCTTGGAGTCACAGTCTACATTTGACATGTTGTACAGAGGCTTGCCATGCAGTGGAAGCCATGGCAAAGGGGCAGGGCTGATCCAAGAAGCTGTCCCTGTGTAGACGGCGGCGGGAAAGCTGGGGCGGGGGCTTGAAGCAGCTGTTTTTTCTGTTTGTCCGGCAGTCCTTACAAATGTCCAACGCAGCCTTCCTCAGCGACGCCCTCACTGGCCATTCCAAGTGGAGGAGGAGTCTGTGGTTGACATGCCCCTGGGCAGTGCCCACAGCTCTCCTTCCTGGAGTGCCACCCGCCTCCCAGCGGAGAGATGCCTCCCGCAGAGAGCAAAGCGCTGGGCTTCCGTTCCAGCACCCAACCAACCTGAGTGCCAGAGCAGGCTGATGGCGACGCTCCAACACAATACCAAGGCCGACTTCACCGGTGAGAAAACCAAAGACGCTGGCAGCCCCAGCGGTGCAGCTGGAGTAGAGCATGCGTAGACTCCCGCTGGGGGCCCACGCTGGCACACCCCAACCCCTCTAGGCAGAGCCACGCCCCTGCCCCGAGGTCCAGCCACCATCTCTGCTGGACGGCTCCCACCTGGGTCTCCAGCAGGCTGGGCCCGCTTTCCTTGGTATTCCATCGGATGTCAAGCCCTCAACTCAAATCCTTCATCTGTTCCTTCCACAGAACCCAATGGCCCCTCACTTTCCTGGTGAATGCAAAAAGCACCAGAGTTGAGGCCAGACATATGGTCCGAGGGCTGGCTGCTTGTGGTACGCGCCAAGGACCTCGGACGCAGCGGGCAACAGTGGCAGAGTCCTGGGGCTGAAGTGTAAGCAGTTTTGATTTGGGGACATCAAAATGGCTAGGAGCAGGGACGTCACAGGCTCTGCCTCCTGCACATACAAGCTCACAGTCCTGAGGAAGAAGGTGAGCGTGGCACTTACTCCACATCAACACGCCAGTGAGGCAGTGTAGACGCCACCTGACCTCAGAAACGGGAGGTCTTGGCTCGTCCGTGCCTCTTGGGGACAACATGTGCACACCCGCGTTCGCAGCTGCGTACTAACTACGGCTCCCACCACCCATCACCCTGCGTTGCCCACCAGCCGTGGGCTCCCGTGCACACTGGAACCGGCTTTCCCACTCCCAGGCCTTCTACCAAAGCTGCAGGGCAGACCTGTCAGACTCTCTCTCCACTGTGCAGCCGTTTCCGGAGACCAGGACTAACACGTCACCCCACTGCAGCAATGACTGAGACAGAGAAACCAGTCTCCTAGTCGGGGACTGACGTTTGGAGAGTGCTTGGGCCAGCTCTCACACCCTCCAGAGTAACCTGTGTCCGCTGCCCATCTCCGACCCAGGACCGAGAGGCCTGGGACGGTCCAAAAGGCTTTTTCTAAGTTGAATACAGGAAACGCAAATTTGAACTTGCACTTATCTGAATCAGAAATGAATTTAAGGGAACCAGCAGTTAGCGTAATGGCTATGTCGCTGGACTCCCACGTAGTCGACCGCAGTTTGTGTCCCGGACCCGGTGACTTGGAACTCACGCCGGGCGCGTGTGCGTGCGTGCCCAAGATCCCGAGAGGAGAAAAGAGGAGAAAGGATTGCGGCGTGACCATCCCCCTTGGGAGTTGATCTCTCGCTTTCTGTCTCTCTGTCTCTGTCTGCCTGGCGAGCACACGTGCCCTATAGCAAAAACCTCTCCAAAAAAAAAAGAAATGAATTTAAAATCCACCCTCCCCCACCTGCTTGGAGGACAAGGGGACAGCAGGAAGGTGCTGCCGCCAGGGCCGGGTAGTGCCCTGCCTTTCCTGCCTCCGGGACAGGCTGTCTGGGCCCTCAGTTCTCCCGGGCGCCAGCGCAGCGGCCGTGAGCACTGTGTGCCAGTGCTCAGAGCACAACCGCCATGCTGTGTCCCACTGATGACTCGCCCTCAGCAGGATTCGGGTCTTCGCGTCTCCTCCTAGAAAAAGGCACGTGTGCGCAGGAGCTGGGACGAGTGCTATGAGACCAGTGCTGGCCCTAGGGTTTCCTTCCAAGGGGCTGAGTCTAGCACAGGAGTTGGCGAGCCTCCCGGTGTGCTCTCCCTGGGCGTCGGCGAGCCTCCCGGTGTGCTCTCCCTGGGTGTCGGCGACCCTCCTGATCTGCTCTCTGCTCTCTGGGAGAGGTGCCGTGTTTCCAAGGAAACGTGCTAGAAGCCAAATGTCCCCCATGGGTGCAGGAAGTCCTCTGTTCTCAGGCGCCCTCTCCTGCAGGACTGTACCTTCCGTGGGTGTCCCCAGGGGCAGCAGTGGTGGCGGCCCACCTGCCAGCCCTGACCACTGTGTTCATTAAGCTCCCAGCTAAGAGCCCAGCTCCTCCTCTCTGACGGAGCTCAGGTTTTCTCTTGGTGACTCTGGCTGAAGGGGTGGGAACCCCAGGACCTGGCAGCGCCCACCAGACACAGAGAGACCTCGCTTGGCCTTCTAACCTCTGCCCTGCGACTCTCCACAGTAGGGCTGCGCCCCCTGGTGCAGAAGCTTCCGGGCTCTCCCAGGTCTGCCTTCTCCTCCCCCTCTACTCCCCCAAGGACCAGAACCTCCCCGGCCATCAGAGCCTGTCTGAAAGGCCAGCCCTGGCCACACGTCCCCACGCACTGCGTAAGCACACACCCAGAGGAGGACACAGCCCCCACGGGACACCATCTCCTCATGCATTTGCCTGTCCCACTTCAGTTCCACCGTTCGGAGTGCTCGGCCCGGCCGGCAGCAGGGACGCACCTGCCCACTGGACTTACACGACAGCCTGTGGCCGGCGTGGCTGTCTAACACCTCCTGTGACCCCTCCCGGTGGCTCTTGAATGGAATCGTTGCCTTTTGGGCCACAGCTGCTGTGGCCCCGTCTCCGTCCCAGGCCTCACCAATCCATCCACTGGCCAGTGGCCCGGCCTCTGCTGGTGCCCCATCCAGGCCCTGGCCCACAGTAAAGGGCCCTGCTGAGAGCGTGCCTCCTCCCAGCTCCACAGAGGCTGCGCTGCCGGGCCCTGTGGCCCTCACTTCTGCACGCCAGGCCGTTCAGTGCCTGGCAGGACCTGTTCAACCCTCACTCTGGCCTAGGTCCTCTCCCCGAGTCCTCACCCACACCAGGGCGAGCGGCAGGTGCACCCAGGAAAGCAGAGCTCCCACTGGGACCCTGCTCCCTGGGCTACCAGAAGGCAGTGAAGGGGCCCCAGAAAGCATGAGGTGAGGGTGCTAGCATCCAGTGGGTGACGTGCCCCTACCACCTGTCTCCGTCCTCCCTCCCTCACGGCGGCTGTCCCCAGCCGGGCAGCTCTGCTCTGGGCTCTGCTCAGGCTCCGCTCACCTCCTTGGGAGCCCTTCCTCGCAGCTCCACCCACCACCGCCCTCTTCCGACCAGAATTCTCTGTGCAAGCCTCCGACTGCGGGATGCTTCCCCTTAGGCAGAACCTTGTGAGGGGAAGACAGGATTCGCCTTCATTTTCTAGACAGAAAACGAAACAAGGCCTCAAGGGTTTCGAGGGCCAGGTGTGGCCAGCGTCCTGGCAGGACCAGGTGTGCCAGGCCTCACTGCCCTGAGAAACTGCAGCGGCCCCTGGTCCGCTGCTCACCCTGCCAGGATTAGTGCCTTCTCTCCGGGAGCCACTGGGCAGCTGAGCTCACTGGCCATGCCTGGCCTTGCACAGCACACAAGCAGATGCAAGAAGGCTCCCACCGCCCGGCCACCCACAGTCAGGCACACGGGATCTCCGTGCAGGAACATGACCCACGTCCTTAGAAGGCCTGCCTTCCTGCTGCCCAGTGTGGACAGCCCAGTGCCTGCAGAGATGGCCCTGCCCGGACATCTGCTCCGATGCCCACCAACCAGGCACAGCCCAGGAGAAGGCCCCGGGCGCCCCTCTGCTTCCGGACACCAACGCCCTCCAAGTCCCATCAGCCCAGTGGAGAGTTACCTAAAAACCACATCCCGATGCAGTCCTCCGAGACGGGACTTTGAACTCCAGGAGGAAGCCTCACCTCAGTCTTCCAGCTTGCTATAGGGCGTGTGTACTCACCAGAGACAGAGACAGGGAAAATGGGAAAGCAGCCCCCAGAGGGGGTGGCCACGCCATAATCCCTTCTCCTCTTGGGATTTTGGGCACGCACACAAACATACCCAGCGTGATGTTCAAGCCACGGGGTCCGGGATTTCCAAACCACAGTCAGCCACGCGGGAGTCCAGTGCCTTCACTACCACGCCACCTGCTGGCCCTCCATCTGTTTAAATCCCTTGTCACACTGCAGCCTTCTGAGCCTGGGGACATGAACCGCAGGCCCTGGCACTGCTGGCTCACATACCCTGGATGGGGGCACAGCCGAGGCCCAGGCACCTCTCAACGCCCTCCCTGCACACGGAGCACCGCCCTCCCTCCAACCTGGGATGGCAGGCCTCCCCTGGAGCAAGGACAGCCAGAGCCCCAGCTCTGAACCGAAGATAAAATTAGGCCCCACACCCACCCACGCCAGGGGCGCATCCCCGGCTGCGGCATCTGTTGACAGGTCTCATGGCCGGCGGATCGCTGAGCCGGCAAGTGTGGAGAAGGTGGCCCACAACAGGACAATGGCATGTACCCGCCCGCCAGCAGGCTGTCTCACAGGACAGAAATAGAGGCCCTGTCCGCACTGCCCTGCGCTCACAGTCTGCACCGTTCTGCCAACCTGGGCAGGCTCTCCACCACAGGGGAAGAGAGAAACTTCCAGATCTGCCAGGTCTGAGGGTGCCTCCCACGTCTTCCACACTCCAGGTCTCAAGGAAACGACTCCCAGATTAAACTCCTTAGCATTATGTTGAACTGGATCAGGAACCTGGTTGTTTTTTAACAATATACTTTACCCTGAGAGCTATACCATTATGATAAAGTGGGAATCCCAAGCCTAAAAATGCTACAAAGTGCTTTATCCAGAAATATTGCAAATAGGTTAAAACTGAAGTAAGTCAGGAGACACGTGTCAGCGTGGCTTCCGGGTTGACACGGCCTGGCCCGGTCCTGGTCTCTAAGCACCAGGAGGCCGCACTCCATGCCTGGGGCACTTGGAGGGCCCTGGGTCCGTACCCAAGTCTCCCTCGACACTCCAGACAGTGCGTTCCCGGATCGGTGCAGCTGAGGCGCAGTGGCCCTGGCGTGAGGACCCTGTGGATGTACACGCTTGTGTACATCCACATAAACTTAAAAGAAAACAAGCAGAAACCACAGTACTTGCAAAAATGAGGAGCAATCTCTCAAAAATATTTAAAATCATACTGTCTGTCACAGAGTCACCAACAAAATTATAACAAATATTTTGAATATTATCCTTAAAATTCAGTTTTTTGAAATTTTGAAAGTCGCTTATTAACTGTCAAGAACTATGGAATATGAGGAAAAAAAATTTTTTAGAAGTTTTTGCTATAGGGCACGTGCGCTTGCCAGACAGAGAGAGACAGAGAGACAGAAAGCGAGAAATCACCCCTCTCGGGATCTTGGGCACGCATGCACATGCACCCGGCATGAGTTTAAGCCACCAGGTCTGGGATGTGAACCGTGGTCGACTACGTGGGAGTCCAGCGATATAGCCATTATGCTAACTGCTGGTCCCGAGGAAAAAAAATTTTTTTTTTTTTGGAGAGATTTTCACTATAGGGTGCGTGCGCTCGCCAGACAGACAGAGAGAGACAGAGAGACAGAAAACGAGAAATCACCCCCCAGGGGGGATGAAAAAAAATTTTTTTTTTTTTTGGAGAGATTTTCACTATAGGGTGCGTGCGCTCGCCAGACAGACAGAGAGAGACAGAGAGACAGAAAACGAGAAATCACCCCCCAGGGGGGATGGTCATGCCGCAATCCCTTCTCCTCCATTCTCCTCTTGGGATCTTGGGCACTCACATGCGCCCGACCTGAGTTTTAAGCCACTGGGTCTGGGACATGAACCGCAGTCAACTACGTGGGAGTCCAGTGACATAGCCATTACGCTAACTGCTGGTTCCCCCGAGGAAAAATTTTTTGATATATAAAGTAAATGTTTGTGGGAAAATGTAAAAATAAATAAACAAATAGGAAAAATTTAAGATAAATAAAGTTTAAAAAAAAAGAGGGAAGATCCATGCCGGCAGGTGGTGTGGTGGATGAGGTGCTAGACTCCCACACTGCCAACAACAGTTCGAGTCCCGAACCTGGCAGCTTGCTTTCTCATGCTCCCTTTCTTTCTGTCTCTCTCTGGTCAAAATTGAAGAATAATGACAATAAGTATAATCAAAAATAAATAAATCTTTAAAAAAAGAAAAGAAAATGAAAGACAAGTACCTGTTCAGCTCCTTAGCTATTTTACCATTTCTCATAAGAAGAAAGCAGTCTTGGGACCAGCCGTTGGCGTAATGGCTATATGGCTGGGCTCTCATGTAGTCGACCAAGGGTCAAGTCCCCAACCTGAGCTTAAACTCACGCCGGGTGTGTGTGCGTGAGGAGAACGGAGGAGAAGAGATTGTGGCATGGCCATCTCTCCTGGGGGGAGGGGGGGGTGATTTCTCGCTTTCTGTCTCTCCATCTCTGTCTTTCTGGCAACCACATGTGCCCTACAGCCAAAAAAAAAAAAAAAAAAAAAAAAAGCAATCTTTAAAGCAACAACCTGGGAGTTGTTGTTGTTTTTTTTTTAATTTTTTAATCCATGGAAAATGTAATAAAAATACTGGAGAAAAATTACTTAAAGTCACTTTTTCACTTCTTGCAGACTGGTGATGCAGCAATCCGCCCAGATGACACCGTTGCCATCCTCAAACCACGTGTCCCCCTCACAGGAAGTCCTTTAAACAATGTCGGAAGTGTGAGCTTTTGTTTCCTTTATAGACTCAGCTTTCATTTATCACTCCCATTCTCGTTTCCTGGTTTTTTTTTTTAAAGAATTATTCTATCTAACTTCATTTACGTATTTATTTTATTTTCACTAGACAGGGACAGAGAGAGAGAAAGTGAGAAAGCAAGCCGCCAGGTCCGGACCAGAACCACAGTCAGCCATGTGGGAGTCCAGCGCCCTCAACCACCACGCCACCTGCCGGCCCCCACCTGCCAAGACCCACATTCTCTTGTTTCTAAGCAAGGTGAGAATGGCAGAAACATTAGGGAACTAAAGCGCAGACTGAAATGTGGCTACGTCAGACCTTTAAAATAACAACAGTAAATGGTATTTTTTAAAGTTTCTGTTTTTATTTCTTTTTGCTATAAGGAGCATGGGCTCCCCAGAGGGAGAGAGAGAAAGACAGTGAGGAAAAGTGACAATTTCCCACCCCAGGAGAGATGGCCACCTGTGATCCCTCTCCTCCCATCTCCTCCTGGGATAAGAGCGGGGACAAGAGAAATCCTGATATAAAAAGAGTGCTGAGTTCAAGTCCCAGACCTGGTGGTTTGCTTTCTCACTTTCTCTCTCTCTCTCTCTCTGGTTAAATTTAAAAATAAATGAATGAATAAATAAATAATTTTTTAAAAATAGTGCTGAGGGGACCAGCAGACGCTAGTCCTTACTTCCTGAACTCCCATGTGGCCCGCCTAGGGGTGGGAACCCGCTGGCACATGCGTGAGTGCCCAAGATCCCAAGAGAAGACAGAAGGGATTGTGGCATGGCAGTCCCCTGGGGGTGACCTCTCACTTTCCTTCTCACTGTGTCTGTCTCTCACTGCCCAGTGAGTGAACATGCCCTAAGGCCAAAACCTCTAACGATAAACAAACAAATGAATAAAAACAGTGCTGGTTATTCGACAATTACCCAAATGTGAGAACTCCGTCCTCCCAGGCAAGGCGGCTGGGCAGCACTACTGAGTGTGCCATTTATTCAGGGCGCACGCCTCGGTCAGCACAGGCTGCCCACTACAGCCAGAGGCCCGCGGGCCTGCCTTTGCGTCCCAAGGTCTCCCTAGGAGGACCCCCCTGCCCCAGGCCGGGACACGGGGGCCCAGGGTGTGCCTGCTGTCGCCAGGGCGGGGCACACCGCCCGCGCAGCCCCCGTGGCTCCCGGTGCGCATTCCTCCGCGGGGGATCAGGAGGGGATCTGGGCAGGAATGTTCCGTGCCCCCGGGCCCAGGCGCTGCACGGGAGGGCGCGCTGCCCCGCGCTGACCTCAGCGGCTATAAATAGGGTGTGAAATAACTGTCACTCGGGCGGGTGTCCGGACCACGCGGCGCCCCTCTCCAGGGCGCCCCGACAGCAGCCCTGCGCTCTCGGGGACCTCGGGCGGG
>NW_006159632.1:1419343-1440884 GCF_000334495.1 Tupaia belangeri chinensis
CGGGGACGCGGACCCGGCCGGGCAGGGAACGCGGGGGAGGAGGGGCAGGAGCAGAGCGCCTGCCCGGCCGCCGGCTTCAGGCCCTAGCGAGATCACATTGTCCTGCGTTTCCAAGCGTTCCACGGGGCTTCTCGCTCCCTCCTTTCTCCCCAAAGAATGTTTAAAAGCGCTGAATTCCGCTTTCCGCCTCGCCTCGTCTGCCCTTACCTGGGGAACTCCGGGCAGAGGACTCGGGCCATCACATTAAAGTGGCAGGAACCAAACCCAAGGAGCATGGGTCCGCTCCCACCTGCTTGCCTTAAATCCAGAAAACGAAGGTGCAGGCTGGTGACTGGCTTTCCGTGACACCCCGCCCTGAAGTGTTGCACGTGAGTCGTGTCTCCTCTGTGGCGCTCACTAGCTATTTTTTCAGTTGTTCTCCAAAGGAACAAAACGAGGCCCCGTGGGATGAGCAAGCTGGACTTGAAGTCACGCGTGTATCAAGCATCCACTGCAATCCAGACACCGCGTGAGGCTCCGCTACAGCGGCACTGCGGTACCAGCCTCCACCTCGGCTTGTGGCTGATTGGGAAACGTTGCCGAGAGGTGCTACAGGACTGTTCGTGGTTCACGGCTATTCATTTAGTCACATGTTGTTAGGCTGAGTTAGCATAATCCCCGCCATGTTAGGGAATGCTGTAAGGGTCCAGAGATCGGTCTAACTGATGGAGACACAGAAAAGACAGCGACAATGCAACTGCAAAAGAGGCTTTTATTTTTCCAGCTAGCTGGGGTCCAAGTCTCAGCCCGTCGCAGCAGGCCTTCACCAGGACCCCGAGCCTAAGATAAAGGGATCTTTTATAGTTGAGGATGTTCTCTAGACTGTAACACACAAAGGAAGGGGGGGGTATGAGATGCGAGGGTCCAGCTCTCACCACCTGCTTAGGTCTAGATAAGGGCTCTCAGCTAAGGATTTGGATGACCTTGCCTCGGAGGTGCTGGGCCCTCCCGTTTTCCACTTATCTGAGAGTTCCCAGACTCCTGGTTCCCGTCCTTGAGGCCCTAACAAAGTGGGCTCCGTCCCTGAAGACTCAACAGGGTAGTGATTAAGCTAACTTCCCCAGCATTCCCTAACATGGCGGTGATTATGCTAACTCAGCCTAACAATGTTTTAACCCGAAAGTGTTGCCTGGATCTAGCATTGCTCCTTAGGATTCTTTATATCCCTTACCTCCCACATTTATGTTTTTGTTTTTGCTTTCTGCAAAAAGACTTTGGCAATGAGCAAATACATTACATTAATTTTTTTAAAGTTTTTTTGATTTGCCACAATGCTTTGTTTTTTCTTAAACAATTATTTGGGACCAGCAGGTGGTGGTTAAGGCGCTGGAATTCCCACATGGCTGACCATGGTTTGAGTCCTAACATGGCACCTTGCTCTCTCTCGCTCTCTCTCTCTCTCTGTCTTTTTCTGGCAAAACTCATATGAAAATAATAATAAATAAATATAGTAATATTTTTTAAAAAGAATTATTTAATTTTATTTATTTATTCATTTTTTAAAAATTTGACCAGAGAGAGAGAGAGAAAGTGAGGAAGAAAGCCACCAGGTCCAGGACTCGAACTGTGGTAGGCCATCTGAGAACATCAAGTGCCTTAACCACCAGGCCACCTGCTGGTCCCCACAGTACTTTATTTTAAGTTTTTATTTATTTAATTTGCTGTAAGATGAATATACTCACTAGAAAGAGAGACAGAGAAAGTAAAAAAAAGCATGCCCCAGGAGGGATGGCCACAGCAATCCATTCTCTATTCTCCTTTTGGGATTTTGGGTACACATGCACACATGCCTGGTGTGATTTTCAAGCCACTGGGTCTAGGACTTGAACTACATAGTCAGCCATATGTGATCCAGCCACCTTAACCTCCATGCCACTGGCTGGCTCTGAATAAGTGTATTAATTTGTTTAACTATTAGAATAAATTAGTAAATAAATAAATTAAAATAATTTTTAGGGAAAAAAAGGAGGGGCCAGCAGGTGGCATGGTGGTTAAGGATGCTGGACTGCCACATGGCTAACTGCAGTTCGAGTCCTGAACCTGGTGGCTTCTTTCTTACTTTCTCTTCCTCTCTCACTGTGTCCCTCTCTGGTCAAGTTAAAATAAGTAAGTAAATAAATAAAGTTAAATAAAAATAATTCTTTAAAAAATTTGTTTATTAGGAACTAGATGGAGAGTTATAAAAAGTGCTACAATGTCAATCTTTGTATTCAAAAATACACTGTGAGGATTTCACACTCCAGTTGAGGTGGAATAAAGGCACCAGGTTTAGCATCTTGCCTTCAAACAACTAAAAGAGGCAGGAGAGGGGGGCATCTATTAAACAGAGACTTTCAAAACAATAGCCCAAGAGGCAGGGGATGAACATGAGCCTAGGATTGCCTGCTCTACTACCTGAAGAATGAATGGGAACCCAACATGGCTCAGTAGTGTCCCTGACTGGAAGTTCAGAGAGACCAAAATAGCTAGAGTTTGCAAGGCCAGTTACAGGAGAGAACAGAGCAGCAGAGGGGAACCCTGGAGATGTGCAGTATGTCCTCCTGGAATCTGACCAGTGAATACCTGGGAGAAGAAGATGAAAAGAAATAGAAGGAATGAGCCTTGGAGCTCACAAAGGGTCAGGAAGAGTTCCCAGTCTCATTAGCCAGAGTGGAAACCTTCAAAATCCACAGAGCATTACACAGAGCTTTCAGAAGTGAGAAGAAATGAGCTCTTGTTTAAGTGTGCTGATCCTGTTGGAAAAACCTCAAAGCAAGAACTGAAAGTATTGAACTATTTTTAGGTAACTTACCTGGGTCCCAAATCACATTAAGGGAAGAATAGATACTGTGGAAGAGAAGATTAGAGAACTCGAAAGCATAGCAGTAAAGACTATCCAAAATAAAACACAGAACAAAAGATCCAAAATAATGTTAAGGAACTGAACATGAAGATGAAAGCATGCTTCTTGTACCCAGCTGAGACAGGCATGAGGCCACTCAGGTTGCAAATGACTTTCAAAGACTGCCAACTAAGCAAATCCAACAAACAGCCTGCTAATGTTAAGAGAAGTTTTTTCCTGATTTTCAATGATGAAACTGCCTGCCATGCTATTAAGACTAGCTACCGTCACATGGTTTTCTTCATGGCAATGATAGCTTAGCAAAACAGTTTAAGAATTAACTGTGGGGATGAAACTTGAAAAAATTATCTGTGTATTTCTTTGTTACCCTAATAATTAGGATTGGCACTAACAGATGATGGTTCTTTCAATGTCTTAACAAATTTCAATTTTTAAAGTGCATTTTTGAATGCCCATGTGAAATGTCTTCTCTTCTAAAACAACTCCTGATAACCTAAGCCAATTTCACCTCCATATGCCAAAAACCTTTACTAAGTCAGACACATGTAACATATGAATTCTTCCTTGAATTGTAGATAATTGTATATAATTTCCTTTAGATTATACACTCCTGAATGTTCTCATTAATCTGCCCAGCTACCTAGTAGGAAGGAGTTATGACTCTCACTTGACCTATGATGACACTGGAACTGGGAGGAGTTATTTATAATAACTGTCCAAGACCACGCAGTTCAACTATGAGGCAGGTTGTTACAGAATTCATGGAGTTGATGGCTATGTCATATTGTCTTCTTAACTTTCCCTGTGGACACACTCCTATATATATAGAGAGATACATGTTTCTAGAATGTCATTTCCACCCAAACTTTTTGGAAAGAATTTTTTAGTACCTATCAGAAATTGTAATTCTACCCTTTACCAAGAAGTTCTGCTTTTAGAATCTACCCTTCAGTGGGGCCAGCAGGTGGCCTGGTGGTTAAGGGTATTGGACTCCCACATGGCCAACCACGGTGTGAGTACCAGATTTGGCAGCTTGCTTTCTCACTTTCTCTCTCTCTGTCCCTCTCTGATCAAATTTCAATAAATAAACAAATAAAGTTAAACAAAATAATTCTTAAAAAAAAAATCTAACCTGTAGATATGTACAATGTGCAAGGGACTGATGAAGGAAGTTACAGAAAAGCTCTAAATTCTGATGTTTGTGACTTAAAAGTGAAAGCAAATTGCAAAAGCAATTTCTTTTGTGTAAGAAAATTATATCTGTCTATAAAATGTTCGTATTCTGGAACAAAACATTCTGAATTGTTTGAATCAGTGAGCAGTGGGAATAGGTAAGGATGGAAAGAGGGGGGCCGTCCGCCATGTTCTTCATGCACATTTGTGCACCGTTTGTCACAGGGCGTTCCTGTTCTGCCTAGAATAAGTCGTAGCCTTTAGTACTCCAGCTAGGTTCTCGCCAGCTCAGAACAGTCAGTGACTGAGCATCACGCTGATTAACACAGTTTGTTTGCCTTTGATTTTTCATCCGCCTACGGTAGTTCCTATTAACTTGCCATTAGTTAAGACGTCTAGGCTTTTTTCACAGAACTGGAAAACGGTGTGGGTAAAACAACAAAAGGTAACATCCAATACAGTTTTTGCTACTTATTGTTAAGAACAGACTTAAAACAACAGGAAATCCTTGGCATATTCCACTCGAGTTTCTACCTCCGCCCACATGCTCTCTCCTATTGAAGATGTTCCCAGAAGTTCGATGTTCAGAGCCCCTAAAAGGGGGAAAGGGGCCCGGTGGGTGGTGTGTGGACGAGGCTCTTTCAGCAGTGATTCATTCGTTTTGCATCAGTGTACATTTATAAACGGGAATGTTCTTGCCTAACCCTACAAACGGTGTTAACAGACTACGTGACTCTTCATCTAGTTGGAAGTGCTCTTCTGCAGGTGCCCTGCACACCACAGCCTTGTGTCAGGGACTCCCGGTCTCCTCCCACGCACGCAGGCCGGGCCAGGCCCTCGTCTCAGGGTATCCGTCATTCTCTCTCTCTAGACTCAGCGCTTCTCTCACTTGGCATCAGTGTCTCCGGACTCCCCCCTCCTGCCTGCCTCCACTTTACTGATCGTCTTGGCCAAGTTAAGTCTCCAAGGAAGGGATCTCCTCCAGACTTGGCCTCCACGTTCTGCTCGGCCAGGTCAGCACAGAGCGCGCTCAGTGCTCCCGGGGAGTCGAGTCAGTCGGCCTAGAAGCGTCTCTGTGCTGACCTATTCGGGCAACGTCTGAGATGGACTTGGTGAATTTGAGTTCAGGTTCTGGAAACACATCATTTGGACTTTGGGAGAATGAGAAGATCTCTTGGGAAGGTGGAGTGTAGGCGCTAGAAGGACGCCAGAACAAGTGCTGAAAGAGGCGGAGAAGTGAGGGAGGGGCGGGACCCGCATACTGTGTCATCGTGACTGGAACTCGGGTGGTGGCTGGAACGTTTCCTTAAACATCTTTTATGCCACGGATGCGTCTGCGGTTGTATGGAGTGTCAGCGCCCGAGTTGGAGAGGCCGGTACGTGTGGAGCTGCTGAGGGCAGCGTATTTGCAGGTGCTGTGTGTTCCAGGAAGAAGAGATCTCATGTCCCCAGAACCCGGGCAGAGCCCGCACACAGTAGGACGGTGGAAAATGATTGTCAGATCAGTAAGCAGATCAGCCTGCAGTCAGGACGCCTGTCGAGGGATTCCAGCTCCCAGCAGAGGTGGCTGTGACTGCGAATCTTACCCAAAGCGTGTGGGCTTCTCTGAGAGCCAGGAACCCCACCTAACTGGTCAGCCCCAGGGCAATTCTTCAGTTCAGTCCACCAACTCTCCCTAAAGACATAGGGAAGTCTGGACTAAAAAGAAAAAAAAACAGGCTCAACTCTTGATTCTGAACGAATCTCATTAATCTGCCCAGCTACCTTCCCGGGGCACCCCAATCCAGGAACACTCACGTACAGCCAGCAGGGATTTCTGGAACCTTCTCTGAATCAGCTCCAGCTCAGCCAAGCAGTTTAGACTAGGCCAGAATATGGCAGCAGAGCCGCATGCGTCAACGCCGTCCACGCCGCCTTTCTCCCGCAGGTGCTTTTAGAGCACAGCCAAGCAGCGAGCACCGCGGTGGGGTGTTGTTTTCAGCCTCAGGGAGCTCCCAGCCAAAGGTTTGGAGTCACACACGGAATGTTTCAGGACAGCCTCAGAGGTGTAGTGGAGGCACGCACACAGCAAGGGTGTGCAGGAAGACGAACACAAGTCCAGCAGGTGGGGCGCAGCTTTCCAGAGTTCCTGCCGCAGAGGGTACAAGGGAGCACAGCCAAGGCAGTGGGAGACGTCGGGAGGGGAAGAGGCGATGTTTCACTGAGTAGACAGAGGCTGAGGAAGGCAGCGGAGGAATCTGGGCGTCCTCTGGCCAGTGGAGACACTGCTCCATGGAACCACTGAGGAAGAGAGTAGAGGTGGGCACCACAGACGCCTGGAAGGGTGGGGTCTGGTCCGGGGCATGTTCAATAATTAGACCCTACTTGACTTGTGGGCCTTGGCAAGGAGAGTGGTCATGGTAGAAGGAGAGATTTGGGAAGGTCAGCACAATTATTTTTGGAGAATTTAAGGACGAGATGCTTATTTATTATTATTATTATTATTGGAGAAGTTTTGTTATAGGGCGCGTGCACTCACCAGAAAGAGAGACAGAGAGACCGAAAGCGAGAAATCACCCTCCAGAGGGGATGGCCACACCACATTCCCTTCTCCTCCATTCTCCTCCCCGGATCTTGGGCACACATGCACACACGCCCGGCGTGAGTATAAGCCACCAGGTCCGGTACTCGAACCTCCATCAACCACGTGGGAGTTCAGCAACATCACCATTATGTCAACTGCTGGTCCCTATTTCTTATTATCATTGTTTTAAAATTTGCTATAGGGGGAACCAGCAGTTAGTGTAATGGCTATGTCGCTGGACTCCCACGTAGTCGACCGCGGTTCGCATCCTGGACCCGGTGGCTTAAAACTCACGCCGGGCGCGTGTGCGTGCGTGCCCAAGATCCCGAGAGGAGAATGGAGGAGAAGGGATTGCAGCATGACCATCCCCTGGGGGGTGATTTCTCACTTTCTGTCTCTCTATCTCTCTCTGTCTGTCTGGTGAGCGCACACGCCCTATAGTGAAAACCTCTCAAAAAAAAAAATTTGCTATAGGGTGTGTGTACTTGCCAGAGAGAAACAGCAAGAGAGGAAAACTGAGGAAGCAGTCCCTGGGGGAATGGCCACACCACAATCCCTTCTCTACCACTCTCCTCTCAGGATTTTGGACACATGCACACATGTGTCTAGCATGTTTTTTTTTTTCAAGCCACCAGGTCTGGGACTTGAACTGTGTAACTGGTCATGTGGGATCCAACTGCCTTAGGCACCACACCACCTGGCTGCACCACACCCCTGGTTGAGATTCTCATGTGCATATATAAATATATCAGGTATAAAAGTTATTCAATTTCTTACTTTAGTAAACATTTCTTGAACAGTTTTAGATTTATAAGAAAGTCTAACAGGAACTAAAGAGCGCTCCTAGGCCCCTTCGCCTTCCTACCCCCCCACAGTTTCTCTGCTATTAACATCTTGTCTCAGTGCGGCGCCCGTATGGTGACTGATGAGCCAATATTTGATATACCACCACTGGGGCCGACAGGTGGCGTGGTGGTTAAAGGCGCTGGGCTCCCACATAGCAGACTGAGGCTTGAGTCTCAAAACTGGTGGCTTGCTTTCTCACTTTCTCTCTCTCTGTCTTTCTCTGCTCAAATTGGAAAATAGTAATACTAATAAATAAAGGTGAATAAAATAATTCTTTTTTTAAAAAAGGTATAGCACTATTGACCGAAGCCCATAGTCTACACGAGGGTTCACTCTTCATGCTGCATGGTTTTGTGGGCTTGACAAATGCACAACGGCATGTGTCCGCCATTACAGTATCTTCTTTCCCCAAGATTGATGGACGGATTGATGGATTGATTGATGGATGGATTGATCTATTTATTTGTTGTCATTTCCAAGCCACCAGGTCCAGGACCTGAACTGCAGTCAGCCATGGGGAAGTCCAGTGCCTCAAACACTAGGCCACCTGCCAGTCCCAGTAATAGTTTCAATGCCCTAATAACTCCCTGTACTCCCTATGAGCCCCCCTCCCCGACCCCTGATGGCCACTGTCCATTTTACGAGCCCCAGGAAGGCGGTCACGGAGAGCTCTCAGGCCTCTCTCAGTGCCATGCACGTGCGCTGCCCCCGCCTCGTCATGGCTCCGTAACGCACCCCTTTCTCGTGCCGAGTGGCATTCCCTCCCCTCAGGTACCATGGTCTCTCAGTCCACTGCCTACCTGAGACATCCTGAGTGCCTCATGTTCTGGAAACTGCGGATGAAGCTGCTATAAACCTTCACGTGCAGGACTCCGCCGACGGGAGTCCTCCGCTCATTTGCAAAAATGGGCTCTGCAGAGCCCCAGGGCAAGAGGAGGTGTGTTCGGAGTGGCCCCACTGCCCTCGCCGGTGTCGGGGTCCCCAGGCTCTGGGTTAAAGCCATTCTAGTAGGGGTGCGTGGGGGGCGTTGCTGCTTTAGTTTTCAGTGCCTAATGGTGGAGGGTGCAGCGCACCTTTTCATACTTACCAGCTGCGCGCCTTTTTTCCTGAGGTATTTGTTCATACCTTTTACTGTTTGTAAAATCGCATTGTTTTCTTATTGTTAAATTTTAAGAGTTCTTTGTCTTGGGGGTCATTGGAAAAGTCATGACATATTTTCCTTTGTTTTTCTATGTGAAAACGCGTCATGACTTTCTGATGCCCCAGTATGTTTTGAACAATCCTCTGAGGGCTACAGCGTTTACAAACCTCTCCTCCCGGTGTGTGGCTCATCTTCATTCTCTTAACAGTGTCTCTCACAGAACTAATGGGGTTTTTAAAGATGGTTTATTTTTATTATTTTCTTCCATTAGCAAGAGAGACAGAGAGGCAGAGAGGCAGAGACAGAGGAGAGGCAGCACCCCATAGTCTTTTTTTTTTTTTTTTGGAGAGGTTTTTACTATAGGGCGCGTGTGCTCGCCAGAGAGACAGAGAGAGACAGAGAGACAGAAAGCGAGAAATCACCCCCTAGGGAAGATGGCTACTCCGCAATCCCTTCTCCATTCTCCTCTCGGGATCTTGGGCACACACACACACGCCTGGCGTGAGTTTAAGCCACTAGGTCCAGGACTTGAACCGCGGTCGACTACATGAGCATCCAGTGACATAGATATTATGCTACTGCTGGTCCCAAAGCTCCCCATAGTCTTGATGCCACCATCCGCCCAGCCCCGGCCACCCTGCACCGTGGGCGAGCGTGTGCCTAGTATGTTCAGAGAAGTCTCTGGACACAAGCCTGGTGCCGTCCCCTGTAGGCCAGTCCAGGAGAGCAGTGCGCAACCACAATGCCGTTGTCACCATCACCTGCCCCGGACGAAAGCTATTTTCTCCCAGAGGGTATACACACTCACCAGAAGGGGACAGAGAGACACAGGTAGAGGGGACGGGAGAACGCACCCCAGTGAGGCTGGTCATGCTGCGAGCCCTTCTCCTCCACTCCTCCATTCTGTCTGGATTCGGGGCACACGTGCATGTGCCCCGGGCATGATGTTAAGCTGCTGGGGCTGGGATTTGAACCACACAGTTGGCTATGTGGGACTCATCTCTCTTAAATAGCAGGACAAGGGGCCAGCCTCAAAAGCTGTTATATTTTAATGAAATCCAAACTTACTTTTGTCCTCAGTGGATCATAATTTTGGTGTTGTGCCTGAAAACTGATCCCAGTCCCGAAGTACCTTAGATTTCCTCCTGTGCTGCCTTCTTGGAGTTCCACAGTTGTACATTTTACCTAGGTCTACACTACGTTCCACTTTCTTTTCTCTCTTTTGTAATTCTGAGAGTGTGTGCACTCTCCAGAGAGAGACAGAGGGAGACAGCGGCTCTCAATGGGACCTGGTGGCTCACTGCTCCTCTGTCTCCATCCTGCCGGGCTCTGGGCACGCGCGCCCACATGCCCAGTGTGTTTTTGAGCCACCAGGTCAGGACCCACAGCTCGGCAGCCATGTGGAATCCCTTAGCCACTAGGCACAGGACCAGCTCCGCTTTCTCCCCTGCCTTACGCCTCCCGTGATTCCTAGCGTCTTTCTGCGTCCATGATGGCTCCGTCTGGCACCGTGGTCACACTCCAATAACGTGGCTCCCTCTCCCTTCCCCGCATCTCCGCCACCGCCATCCGCACTGAGCACAGGGACATCCCTGAGCGCGAGCATGTTGTGCGCGGGAAGTGACCGAGGCTCATTGACTGTGGGGAGTCACCCAGGCCTGGGTGGAAACTCACTCAGGCCAGCCAGTGACGTGGCGCTTAAGACATTGGGTCCCACATGGCTGACTACGTGTTCAAGTCCCAGACCTGGCAACTTGGGAATCTCACCAGGTGTGGTACATGCGTGCCCAAATTCCTGAGAGGGAAATGGAGAAGGGACTACAGCGTGGCCACCCCCCCGGGGGCGAGTTCTCACTCTCTCTCTCTGGCGATTGCACATGCCCGATAGCAAGTAAAAATGAAAGGAGAGACTTTCTTGACACATGTAAAACTCAGCAGGTAGCACTCCACCCCCCGAACCACCAGCTGGGAAGCCGTGAAGACTCACGACCGTCCCTGAAGTGGATGGTCACAGACAGTGCGGGGCTCTGTGAGCGTGGGCTGACCTGCGCTATCGACGAGGCAGCTCGGCCTTCGCGGCCCAGCACACATGGTGACAGGTGGAGGAACCACAAATAGCCCTGGCCTAAGAATGGAAAAAATGATAAGCCGGGGCCAAGCTTTCAAAGTGACTTAATGACAGGAATGCAAGGGCAGACCTGAGGACCCAGAATAGGCCATTACAAGCCTCACTGAGAGCCCGCGGTGCAGGCTGGGGCTGCCTGTACCCTCGCTGGCCTCTCAACTCTGGGGTAGAAGCTCCACAGCCATCTGTGGGGCCCTGAGAACCACACGCAGCGGTCCCACAAATACCGACTGCCTAAAAACAACACGACAGACATTTGGCGACTCCTCACACCAAACAGGGCCACTTTGACCATTTCCAGGGGCTGTCAGGCTGGGCCATCCTGATGGGCCGTGAGCTGCCAGACACGGAAAGGGCTTAGGCTTGGCCCACCTGCTGCTGTGTCGTGTTACCTGGAGGCCGGGAGGGGATCTCGGAGCTGGGTCTAATCCCAGCCCGCCTCGTCCACTCACCACCCCTTCTGCATTTGTTCTCTCATCTCTAAAACGGGGCTATGAGCTGGCCTGGTGAGCTGGCCACCGTAATTAGCTGACAGAGGGCCGGCTCCGCGCCGTCCCTGGACACACGTACAGACTGGGCCTGGCTTAGAGGAAGGCGTTACTACAGAAGGTAACCACCAGGAGCCGCCGAGGCCCAGACTCTGACAGCTGCATGTCCACGACCGGGGGGCCGGCCCGGAGTGTAATAACAGCAGGGAGTGGGGCAGGAGCCGGGCTTTCCAGAGCCGCTTCTGTGACAACCTCTTTGGTGGACAGTGCCAGTCCTTGGTGCCGGCAGTCTCACCTCGAGGAAGGTCCGCCTCGAGGCCTTCTCGTCAGGTCTGTTGTGGGTGGAGAACTCTCAGGACGCCCGGGTGTCCTCAGTCTTTGCATGTCCTGCGACTGTGTCTCGGGAAAGTCGGATGGTCACGGCGAGGCCATCTCAGTGTGGCCACGGCAGGGCGTCGTCGGCGTGTGCAGGAAGCAGCGCTCAGGCTGCAGGGAAGGGGAGCACCGTCTGGTGTTGAAGGTGCACTGTCGTGGACTCTAGTGCATATTCCTTTTTTTCAATATGTAAACTTGGTATTTAAGACTAAACAAAGAAAAGTCTCGGGAAAGTCGGATGGTCACGGCGAGGCCATCTCAGTGTGGCCACGGCAGGGCGTCGTCGGCGTGTGCAGGAAGCAGCGCTCAGGCTGCAGGGAAGGGGAGCACCGTCTGGTGTTGAAGGTGCACTGTCGTGGACTCTAGTGCATATTCCTTTTTTTCAATATGTAAACTTGGTATTTAAGATTAAACAAAGAAACCCTGCCATTCTACTTCTCAGGGGCTGTTGAAATGCTGCGAGTTCCGAGGAGAGGAGAAGAGCCTAGCACGGCCCCTGCCCCACTATGCCTTGCAGCCTTGGTGTCCCCTGGGTAAGGACGCCTTCCTGGTTAGGCCCCAGGGCCCTCAGCTTCCTCGATCCTGAAATCTGTTTGGGCCATTGCCACACAGCAGGAGACTGAGCGAGAAGGGAACAAGCCCTTGGTGCTGCCGAGGCTCCTGCTGGAGGCAGGCCGGAGACGCCCCCAGCCCATGGCAGGTGAAAGACTGGGCAAAAGGTGTGGAGGTTACCCCCCACCCACCTCCGCCAGGGCCCCGTGCTTGGCTTTCGCTCGGCCATCGCTGCCCCAGCACCATCACAGACGCCGCGAGCTTAGTATCTGCCCAAGGCCCCACACGTCCATCTTGTACTGGACCTGGCAGCTCACACAGCTGGTCTTACCCTCAGCTTTGGGTTTTCGAATCAACTGTGGGTGAGTGTGGCAGTTTTAATAACTACTACGGCCCGGTAGGCTTCTGTGCCCCAGAGTCAGGGTTACTTAGGGCTCGTTCCCATGGCTGGGGCGCCTGGCCAGCCTGCCCTCATCTGCAGAGCCTGGTGTGTGAGCAGGTGGGCCCAGACCAAGGGCTGGCTGAGGGCCAGCTTGCCTCCCTCTTGGGGAGCCCCCTTCTTGGGCCCCTACTCTTTCTCCAACACCTAGTGGGTCCAGGACAGGAATGTCTGCATTTGGAAAGAAGGTGGCCCCAGGCAGACAGTGTATTATTATGGAATGCAGGCCAGTTGTCTTCTGGGGGACTCCTCCAGGGACTGCAGCACCTGGGACTGCAGCGGGAGCTGACTCCCTCAGAGGGGGCCACCTCCTGCCCAGCCTGCAGTGTGCAGGGAAGATGGGGAGCAGGGTTGCAGGTGCAGGTGGGCCTGGGCTCAGCAGCACCCTGAAGCCATCCGGTCCTTTGGGGGTTCCCACCTGGCACGGTGCTTGACCTGCTCTCACACGGACCCAGCTGAGGGCGGCACCGGCCTTTCTAGGCCTAGAGAGAAGTGGAACCCGAGGCTGGGTGTGCGGCCTCCCTGGGGCGGTGCGGTTAGCTTGAGCCTCAAACAACAGCGGTTTGCTCAGAGGACACATGGAGTGGGTGGGAAAGAGCCGACGCAGGACGAAGACCTGGACTGGCAGTGCTCAGTCTCGCGTGGCAGCTAGGGGCAGGACATGCTCGCTAAGGGGAGCTTCCACTGGGTTTGAAAGCCAACTTCGGGATGATTGTCCGGAGTGACTAGGACGAAGGTGTGGAGTGGCTTCCTCTGTCTTGGAGAAGCCACTCTGGAAACCCTAAGAGATTTAACCCCCCTTCCTCTCTGCACACGGGAAGAGGGACACCTCCTATCCTGAAGCCAGAGCATGTCGGCCCCGGGTCTGTGACTGCTCGAAGCCGGCCATGCCCTCCACCCACCCAGCATTAAAGAGGCCCTGTCTGGGAGTGAGGTCTAGGCAGGACTATGTTTTAACTACAGTTCCCTGGGGGCAGCAGACGCCGGTAGGGGTAGGTCGGCAAGAAGGAAACTTTGCACCAGGACTGTTTTGGCGTTAGCCAGAACCTCCTGGATGGGTGGCAGTAGAGCCCACCCCATGCAAATAGACCACCTAAGGGCACCTCTGTCCCTTCACATCCATTCAGGGCCCTCCCAAAACCAAAACAGTCGGACTCAAAGAAAAGACAGCTTCTTATTAGGTGAAACATATTTAAGATCCCAACTACAAATATAAACAGGAAAGGCGGAGAGCCAGTGACCAGGCTTCCTGTGTTGATTTATTCGCTAAATGTTCACACATCTTGTTTTTGACCCACTCAAGTTCTTAAAACATGAGTGTAAAAGAGTACATGAGAACTCACTTAGCGCTGAGCAAACAGCTCGTGTCAAGCTCCGCTCTCCTTCCCGGAGGACAAGCTGGACGGCCAGGCAGCCAGCCGGGCCGTGTGCCCCCGGAAGAACAGCGGCGGCTCTCTGCGCTCAGAGCTGAGCAGCACGAGCCCACCATGCGGCAGCAGGGTCTGCACGGGGCTGGTTGAGTCCCTCTTCAGTCGTGGGTCCTGCGAGGCCTTTGTAGGGGACACGAGACTCTTTCCAGAGGGTGACCAGAAATAGAAACCAGAATCAAAGTTCAGTCCAACCAAACCATACAAGGATTGCAATATGTGCCAGAGTGCCCGCACGTGGGGGGACCTACGTCAAAGCAGCAAGCGTCCACCGCAGCACAGGCCTCGGGGGCATGTGCTCGCCTCTACTGGGCAAGCTGAGCCTCAGCATGGCTCCGCTACACCAAGGCCGGCCACGCTCCAGGGGTCTGTCCCCAGCACACATTCCAAGTACTCCAGTCCTGCGTGTTCTGTTCTGTCCCCAGCTCAGAACTGGCTGCAGTTCTCACAGCAAGGCGACTCGAAGGCTGGGAACTATGATGAGAAACGCGGGCTTTGGCTTCATTTCCAGCTGCGATCAAAGAGCTGCTAAACTCAGTTTCGCAGGTGAGGGGAGCGCCTTTTGTTTTGATCAAGCGCCTGGGTAGCAGCTGGATGGGCCGGTCATGAGAAAGACCGAGCCATGACCAGAGGCCAGAACTCTCAGTCCGCCCACCCTCTGGGGCTGTGGGCCGGAGCCTGCTGCGTAACAGCCCCTGAGCTGTGGGGCTCGAGGGCCCTCAGCTGGCGAGCAGGAGGATGTGACGGCGGGAAGCAAGCTTGAGAGGCCCAGAGGCTGCACACGTGTGTCCCGCTCCTGCACACGTGTGCAGCCCCTCACCCGGCTGTTCCTGAGTGTGGCCTGTGTAGCAGGCTGGCTGTACGTTCCCCATAAGGAGTGTCCTAAGGTCTGCCAGCCACCCTAGCGAACCATCAGGCCAAGAGGGCTGCTGGGGACTCGGGCCACACTGATTGGTCAGAGTGCATGTCCCGGGACCAGCAGATGGCATAATGCTTACTCACTGGACTCCCATGTAGTCAACCGCAGTTCAAATTCCAGATCCCGCAGCTTAAAATTTATGCCAGATGCATGTGCGTGCATACCCAAGATCCCAAAGGGAGAGTGGAAGAGAAGGGATTGTGGTGTGGCCATCCCCACCCCCATGTGATTTCTCACTTTCTGTCACTGGCTCTCCAGCGAGCACATGTGTCCTGTAGCGAAAATCTCTCTAAAGAAAAAAAAGAAGTGCAGGTCCCCACAGAGACTCGAGACTGACACCTGACGGAGCAGTTTTATGGCAGACCCCCCTTTAACCCATGGGGTCCATGCTAACTCTGTTAGTGTCAGAACAGAATGAAATTGTTGCAGACCCAGTCGGCGCCGGCAGAGGGTTGGAGGGTGTCTCGAAGTGGGCCACAGAGAGCTCTGTGTGAGATGCTGAGAAGCCGCGTGCCCACACGTTGCGGTACCCCGGTCAGAGGGTGGTGCCTGCCGTCTCCGAGAGAGCTGAAAGGAGTGTCTCAGTCTCCACCATGTGGCTCCGGGCCACCTGGCTGCGGGGCCCAACCAAAACTGCGTTCTCAATCTCTTCAATACCAACAGTGTCGATGCCTGAGGACCTGTCCTACGGTGACGTTCGAGTGACGTTTTAAAATATCAGGGAAGAGAGTCACGCCTCGTCATATCACCTGCTGGTTTTGTTCTGCTCTTAGACTCAGACCCGGAGGGTTAGCTCGGGCCACTTGGTGAATTCCAGGTCCACGCGCCCTCTCTGTGCCAGGCAGCCTCAGCCCTCGCCTCACTCGGCCTGGCCTAAAGGAGAAAAGAAATACTTCACACAGCGCTGTCAGGAGACCATCGTCCTGTCCCAGCGTACTGCTGGGCTTGAACAGACAAAGCCGTTCTTACTTCCCCGTGAAAGGGCAGCCGAAGAATGTCGCTCTGCTTTTGGAAACACACATCGAAACTCCGGCTGCGACACGCAGGCAGGAAGGGAGAGTGAAAAGAAGCTGGAGAAGATCGGAAGGACATGGGCCACCGCGCTGTTACCCGCGGGGGAGTTCTGACCACCGTCACGACCGCGTTGTTACCCGCAGGTGAGTCACTGTGCTGGCTGGTCTGCATCCTCCGCCAGGGCTGAGGGATGCCTCACAGCCGAGCACCCCTCCCACGGCGACATGGTGCAGCCTGGAGACACAGAGGCCTAAGGGCCTTCCCTCTCTGACGCTAAGCCCGTCTGGTGTGCGTTGGCCAGCATGTTCCAGGTCAGGGGCATGGAGCCGGGTCTCCCACAAGGCTCAGCATTGCCGAGCACCACCGCCTGTGCCTCTACAGCCGGGCTGACTTCTCTCCAACCTGAGAGAGAGCGTGAGGCATCCTCACATGCAGGGACCCTCCGGCCTAGCCTCCCAGTTAGCTAGGACGACAGGCATGCCCCGCTGAGCCTGAAGGGAGCTTAGGCTGGCTTGAGATCTGCGCCCAGGTCTTCCCACGGCTCTGGCGTCACGCAGTGGCACTCTATCACCTGCACCAGGGCTGGACCAGAAGGATGGATTTTTATAAAACATAGCTCTATTTCCCCCAAAAATCGGTGCCTAGAGTGGCAATGTTCTACCTCTTTGCCTGACTCCTCAGTACCCACTGATGGAAGGTGGCCCACTCAGTCCACTCCAGCAGTCTGCCCCGCTATCCTGAGCACAGAGTGTTGAGAAACCTGGCCATGCACTCTTGCAAGGGTGCCATGCACTCCTGTGAAGACACGTCAGTTCTCTGCAGATTACAAAGACAGGTCTGGCCTCCTGGATCCCCAAACATGCAGTGGGTCACACCCAAGTGGGACGCTCTGAGTCAGCCTCAAGAATCTCTTCTGGGACCAGCAGTTGGCATAATGACTATGTTGCTGAACTCCCATGTAGTCAGTCTCAATTCGAGTCCCGGACCCAGTGACTTGAACTCACGCCGGGCACGTGTGCGTGCATGCCCAAGATCCCGAGAGGAGAATGGAGAAGAAGGGATTGCTGCGTGGCCATCCCCCCGGAGGGGTGATTTCTCGCTTTCTGTGTCTCTGTCTCTTTCTGGCGAGCGCACACACCCTATAGCAAAAACCTCTCAAAAAAAAAAAAGAAAAGAAAAGAAAAAAAGAGAAAAGAAAAGAAGCCTCTTCCACTGTCCCTGCTTCCCGTTCTGGGCCCCACCTTTTACCCGTGCTCTATTCCGCCAGTCACAGGCCGCCCAGAACTGGGTCGGCGTTCCGCACTGTGATTCTGCTCTTCGCGGCTTACCCAGCAGAAAGCCACCAGCCAGTCTGAAAACGGCTGGCTTGGATTTCTCCTAAATGCTTTTGGTGGGAGAGGTCAGAGCCAGCACCCGAGCTCCCTTCGTGCTGCGGGCAGGGCCTCCCGGCTACAGAGCGCTAGGCACTGAGCGGAGGGCTCGGCGCATGGCGGGTGCACAGCGTCACCTGCAGCCGCCGACACCGTTTGTCTTTACAGCACTTATTCTTCGGGGACGACAGACAGGGCTGATGACAACCAAACTTACACTCAAAGTCACCGGCAGGTCCCTGGATCAAACCTAAGACCCTCAGTGCACTCTGTCAGCATTCAGTCGAACCCACGCCATCCTCCCTACACCCTTCGGGTTCTTCAGCCTCCCGGTGTAACATGAGAAAGCTCAGGGGGCTGGGGCCTGACCAAGGACTCACGACACCTCCCCCAGGACTTCCCGGGGCTCTGTGGCTCCCCTCTGAGGCCCAGGCACCTGCAGATTGTAGGGGACACTCGAGGGTCTCCTTCTCACGCTGCTCTGGTCAGTGATTCTCCGCTGGGATTTGGGGATGGGGCTCGGGCAGGGGCCTTTTCCAAACTCCGCATACTAATCCCTCTCTGCTGGTCCAGGCAGACAGGTGTCTCCTCACCCCCACCCTGTGGAGAACACCGAGCTGGGCTGCTGGGAGAAGGCTTTGTTACATTTAAATTTAGCCCCCGCGGCTGTGGATAGCTCTCCCTGTTTCTGAGAAACAGCTGTTTACTATTCTAGCTCCGGGAACCCGGCAACCACGACAGGCTGCGGCACCGGCTGCTCACCGACCGGCCTTGTGCTCTGCCCGCTGGCGGTGTCCGCCTTCGGGGGCACAGGGCCTTGGACCGCAGGGCCAGGGAAGGCAGCCAGGACCTATTTTTGATCATCTTGAGGATTATTAGAAAAGGAAATTCCACAAAGTCCACAGAGCTCTCGAAAAGCGTTTTGTCCCGCTCTCGCCCCCATCCCTCTGACGCTCTTTCTGTGTTTGCCTTTGTCTTTGTGGGTATGGGAAGAAGAGCGGAAAGACGGGACGACAGTCCTGGGCACACACATGGTTGCTGGCCTCCCTCTGGCTGGACGGCGGTCGGGATCACATTGCAGAGGACATACAGGAGAACTGACGCTCCGGACATTCGCACGGGATTTTTGTACCACCTGCACTTACTCCAGGGAGAACGTGGTGTGGACTGCAGCTATGTGGGAACGTGGCCCAGCTGTCGCTGTACACTGAGATGCTGCCTCGCCCTCGTTTTCTGTTGGAAACATTTGCTGCGGGAAAAGCCCTCCACTTAGGTCCTCTCTAAGTCACACGCAGGCACGTGACCCTTGGTGTTGCAGCGGCGTCACCAGGCAGTAGGGCAAACCATCAACGGTGTCTTCTCAAGTGACATTACGGACATGCCACACCGCATGATCCCCACGGCAAATGTGAGATGCCCAGAACTGGAGGGAATGGAAAGTGATGACGTGAGCGGCCGGGGTGACACCTAACCAGAAGACATTTGTGGCCAGTTCTAGGGAAGCTCCCGAGCTGGGGCTAAGCCTTCTGATGGCATGGGCCAGGATGTCATGAAGTCCTGTGTGACCCTCCACCGAAAGTGCTCCCTCTGGGGACCTCCTCGTCTGGAGAAAGTACAGCCTGTAGACTTCCTGCTATTTGGGGTCGAAGTGCACCCGGAAGGACACGGAGTCTGTGCCTTCAGTGGACAAGCCTGTTCCAGCAGGACTCACCCGCCCACTGCCTCTGTGTGCCCGGAACGCGTACATCCCCCGATGCCACTCGGTACTCAGTGCGGCCAGGTTGCGGGCCGAAACCAGACCACCGAGCGAGAGAGCGCACCAGGCCTACCCTGATGGGCTCCACGCCAGGCCAGGACCCGGAGTGAGGCTGTTGAGTGCACGCGCGTGTGCGTGTGTACACGCCGACGTCTCCGCACCGCCAGTGCTGTCACGCAGATGGCATGAGCACGAGCAAGCTGTGCCCGTGTAAGCAGCTGGTGGGGTTGTTTGCAGGTTTTTGCCGTAGGGGCCGTGCACTCACCAGAGACAGTGAGAGAGCAAGTGAGGGGTCTCCCTCCAGGATAGATGGCCATGCCAGTCCCTTTGCCTCCATTCTCCTCCTGGGACTTTTTTAAAGAGGTTTTTGCCTTAGGGTACGTGTGTTCATCAGAGAAAGACAGAGACAGTGAGAGAGCAAGTGAGAAATCCCCCTCCAGGGGGGATGGCCACGCTGCAACCCCTTCTCCTCTGTTTTCCTCCAGGGATCTTGGGCACGCACACACATGCATTTCGGGGTGAGTTTCAAGCCACCAGGTCTGGGACTCGAACTGCGGTTGGCCATTTGGGAGTCCAGCAACAGAACTGCTGCTTCATCTGCTGGTCTCTCTCTTTTTTTTTTTTTTTTTTGAGAGAGATTTTTTTCCTATAGGGTACTTGCACTCCCCAGAGAGACAGAGGCAGACAGAAAGAAAGTGAGAAATCATCTCCTACCCCAGGGGAAATGCCACAATCCCTTCACCTACGTTCTCTCGGGATTTTGGGCACGCACACACTCATGCACACACACGCCCAGCATGAGTTTCAAGTCTTCAGATCCAGGATTTGAACCGTAGTTGCCCATATAGGAGGCTAGAGAATTAACTACTACTCTACCTGCTGGCCCCCCCGCCCCGGGACTTTGGGTATGCACACACTCAGAGTGATTTTCAAGCCACTAGGTCCAGGACTCAAACCACGGTCAATAACATGAGAGTCCAGCACCTTAAACACCATGCCACCTGCTGGTCCCAAAACTTAAAAAATATATATGAGTGCTATTTTGACTTAAATATTGTTCATATAAGATTTTAATAATTAAACTGACTCTTCTAAATTTTTTTTTTGAGAGGTTTTGGCTATAGGGCACGTGAACTCGCCAGAAAGGCAGAGAGAGAGACAGGAAGCAAGAAATCACACCCCCCTGGGGCGGGGGGGGGAATGGCCACGCTGCAATCCCTTCTCCTCCGTTCTCCTCTCAGGATCTTGGGCACGCACGCACACGCACACATGATGATGGGATGGAGTATGGGTGTGGAAAAGGTGAGGGTGCTGTCCAGAATGTCTTTGTGTTTAGAAAAGCAACATGTAGGGCCAGCCCGTGGTGTGGTGGTTAGGGTGGCTGGATCCCACAAGACCCACTGGGCTGTTCACTCCTGGACTTAGTGACTTGAAAAAACATGCAAGTGCATGCCCCAAATCCCAAGAGGGGAATGGAGGAGAAGGCACTGCAGCATACCATACCCCGGGGAGGGGGCGTTTTCTCACCCCCCCCCCCAGTGCATTAATCCTATAGCAAAACAAAAGAGAGAGAGAGGGAGAAAGGGAGAAAGGGGGCATGGTGGTTAAGGGGACGCTGAACTCCCACGTGGCCCGGACCTAGTGATTTGCTTTCTCACTTTCTCTCTCTGTCCCTCTCTGGTCAAATCAAAACAAATAAAGTTAAATTAAAAAATTATTATAAAAAGGAAAGAGAGAGAGAAGGTGGGAAGGGAAGAGAGGAGCAGTGTGTGAAAGCGCAAGTTTTTAGAGCTTTGGTAAAACAGTCTAAAGAATTGAAATATGTCTTCTAAGCTTCTTGATTTAAAAACAAAAAGATTCATTTACAGGACCAGGAGTTGGCATAATGACTGTGTCTCTGGGCTCCCATGTAGTCGACTGCTGTTTGAGTCCTTAAACTCACGCCAGGTGCGTGTGCGTGCCCAGGATCCCGAGAGGAGAATGGAGGAGAAGGGACTGCAGCGTGGCCATCCCCCCAGGGGGTGATTTCTTGCTTTCTGCCTCTCTGTCTCTCTCTGTCTTTCTGAAGAGTGCATGCGCCCTAAAAAAAAAAAAAAAAAAAAAAACCACTTTATTTAAAAAGGCTGTTCAGGGCCAGCAGGTGGCCTGGTGGTTCACGTGGCTGGACCCAGCATGGTTGACTATGAGGTTTGGATCCTTGAAAGCATGCCGGGTATGCTCGCATGCCCAAACTCAGGAAAGGAGAGTGAGGAGAAGAGACTGCAGAGTGACCGTCTCCCATCTCCCCAGGGTGACGTCCCTCTATCCCTGTCCCTGAACCGTGCATGTGCATGTGCTCTACAGCAAACAAACACACAGAAGGTGGCTACCAGCAAGCGCTTAGGAGCTTCTCCCCGGCTCACACCCTCTCGGGCTGCCCGGTGGCAGCCGTTCTTTCCGGCAGTGGCCATTCCGTGGGCCGGCCGGGGGGGC
>NW_006159632.1:1441240-1443309 GCF_000334495.1 Tupaia belangeri chinensis
GGCGCCAGCCGTTCTTTCCGGCAGTGGCCATTCAGTAGGTCTGCTGTGGGGTCCCCCGCACCTGGCACCGAGCCCAGAGGTCGCCGAGGCAGAGCAGCGTGCACGTGGGGCCACGTGTCCTGCTGTCTGTGTGCCCTGCGGGTCAGGAGTCCCCTGTTGTGCCTGAGAACAGCACATTCACCAGCTGCACACGGCGGCCTGCTGGGGGACACTCACATACCTGCCCCAGCCAGGCAGTCCCAGGGACCCTCCTCCTCACCTACACTAGAGATGTGCATGCACAATGCACACACATGCTTGCGTGCACGCACGGTTCCCTCTCCCCGCCCGGGTCCTGGGCCATCACAGAACCACTGCACTGTAAGAGCATGTCTGAGCTCGGCCCACGCCGTCTGCCACAGCCGCACAGCCACACCCCTGCCACGCTACTGTCAGCTTCTGCCGGACACAGGACCTTCAGTGCAGGAGGGAGGAGAGAAAGAGACAGACCTTCCCGCTCCTGTCCTCTCCTCTCCCCCTTTCTCTCCTGGGCGACCCGCTCCTGCCTCTCCCTCCATCACCACCTCGCTCCCCAGCGTGTCCCTGTGAGGAGAGAAGGGCAAGATGGCCCAACTTGTGACTTGCACCGGCTGCAGGCGGAGACTCCGGGGAGTCCAGCCCAGCCCTGGCCGCACGGTCTCCCTCCCACGCCCCCGGCGCTAACGGCGTCTGGGTCACGGTTGCTGCCCCAGCAGTGGGCCAAGCATGCCAGGTCCCTGTGACACGGAAGGCTCCCTGTTAGGGTCCAGTTTTGTGCTCCAGGCATGGCGTCCTGGCCTAGAATTCGCCGGTGTTCCTGGGTCTGCCCTCTGAGCTCCCAGCCTTGCCCAGCGTCACTGCCCCTTTTCCGTAGAATTGGATGGAGCTTTGCAGCTGGTTCTACTCTGTCAAAGAGCAGAGCCCCCAAATCTCCACATCTCAAACTGTCTATACCCCATTACTCTGACTTGGTACAACCCCTTCAAAATCTCTGTGGGCTGCTTAGCAAACTGTGTTGTGTGACACAGCCCTGTCTGTCTCTCCCCTCTTCCTGTCTCTCTGGTGAGTGCACACATCCTACAAAAATGAAATAAATAAATTATAGCAGCTAACATTTATTAAACTCACTCTCCCTACCAAGTAGACCTTGCGACTTCTGTGTCATCTGATTTAAATGAGGAAACTGAGGTCCAGGTTGGCTAGCTGTCTGGCCCAAGGCAGGGACTGCCAGAGCCGGAGCCAGTCCCAGACCCCAAGCTCTCCCGCGTGGGCGCTGCATGACCCCCAGGTCCCCTTGCCTGGGGACTTCCGCTCTGGAGCCCACACGCTGCTTCGTGCCCGGATGCTCCCCGCTGCGGCCTTCCCTTTCCATCGTAGAGCAGCGGGGGGTTAGTGTGCTCTGGACAAGCACACAGTGCAGACCCAGCACAGCGGACCCTGGCTTCTTCCCGAAGCAAATCACCATCGCGTGTTCACTCTGACCCGAGGGCCAGAACATCCCACGACTAGAAGCCCGCGTGCCCTGCTGGCCCCGCCCGCCCTGCCTCTCAGCCTACTCCCTTCCTCACACCGAGTGTCCTCGAACCTGCGAAGACAGAGTGATTTCCGAGGGCCAGAACATCCCACGACTAGAAGCCCGCGTGCCCTGCTGGCCCCGCCCGCCCTGCCTCTCAGCCTACTCCCTTCCTCACACCGAGTGTCCTCGAACCTGCGAAGACAGAGTGCTTTCCGAGGGCCCAGCACGTCACCAAGCAGCCTCCATCTGCTGTGATCACTGCCCGGGGCCCGCACTGAGTGGCGGCTCCCACGTCGGCCTCCGCTGTTTGTTGACGACATCTGCAGTGGCTCCCGGCTAGCACACTGCTCGGACCTTCTCGGAGGGCCTCTGGCACCCACGTACACACTCCTCTGCCGGTGGAACACACCAGGAGTTTCAGCCGTCACAAAACAAGAATTCCACAGAGCGCTGCTCCCGGTGGTGCACGAGAAGTTTGACTGCTCTGTCCTCGCCCTCGTCTGATGTCACCAGGCTTTTGAGTGTCAGCCACTCC
>NW_006159632.1:1443336-1451782 GCF_000334495.1 Tupaia belangeri chinensis
AACCTCGTGGTGACTCTGAGTTGACGGTTACAAATGATGAGAGACACACTCACAAGTGTGTTAGACATTCAGACGTTGTCTTTTCTGAAGTGACTATTCAAATCTTCTGCCTGCTATTGGGTTTTCTGTTCATCTTTTTTTTTTTCTCTTCTTCTCCTTCTTCTTCTTCTTCTCCTTCTCCTCCTCCTCCTCCTCCTCCTCCTCCTCCTTCTTTTAAATTTGCCAGCGGGCATGTGTGCTCCACAGGAGGGAAACAGAGAGAGGAGGGAAAGCAAGGAAGCATCCCTCCCTGTGGGGTGGCCTTGCTGCAATGCCTTCTCCTACACTCTGCACGTGCGGGGTCTCGGCACGCACATGCGCGCACTCAGTGGGTCTTCCCAAACTGCTAGGTCCGGGACTTGACCTGAACAGATGGCCGTTTGGGATTCAGCCTCCTTAACCACCAGCCACTGGCTGGCCTTTCTGCTTTATCTGAAGCAGTTCCTAAGTCATTTGTCGGCTAGTGATGCAGTACCGTCTCCATAGCCTCCACTGCACTGCCTCCGCGGGGTCACAGGACGCCTGTCTTGAAGTGACGGCCTGGATTGTGCCAGTAACTGGGCTCTTGCTGCATCCCTCACCTCACTGGACCCTCCTGTCTGCGACCAGCACCCGTGCCCTGGTTTCAGGACAGCGTCCCTCACCTCACTGGACCCTCCCGTCTGCGACCAGCGCCCGTGCCCTGGTTTCAGGACAGCGTCCCTCACCTCACTGGACCCTCCCGTCTGCGACCAGCGCCCGTGCCCTGGTTTCAGGACAGCATCCCTCACCTCACTGGACCCTCCCGTCTGCGACCAGTGCCCGTGCCCTGCTTTCAGGACAGCATCCCTGCTGGCTGCACCGAGGCCCTCAGAGTCCCACGCATCTGTCCCTGTCCTTCTAGGGCCAGCCCTGTGTCCACAGGCGCTCTGGCTCCAGGTTCTGGCACCTTCCCGCCTTCGACTTCCCTGTGGTTGGCTAGCTGTGCCCAATGGTGTTCTGAAAATAGGCTCAGGATGTCCAGACAATTGACTTATAAATGGACTCTGTACCCATGACTGTTCACTGGGGAGTCCTCGAGATCCTGTTTCTTTCTGTCTCAGTCACCTAGGGTTAAACGCCTCTCCTAGCCAAAGGGGACAGAAACCTGAAAACCGTGATTATGAACTCCAACCCTCTGAGACTGGGTACCAGCCCACCAACCGTGGGAGAGCGAAGCCACAGGAAAAGAATTTCTCAACAGGTCACCGCATGCCCGACGTGTTAGTGGGTGTTCCGACCCTGCGTGCCCGACGTGTTAGTGGGTGTTCCGACCCTGCAGAGACGGCAAAGGAGAGCACCCACCCGCATGCATACAGCACTTGGTCTAGACGGGGCCGGCTGTGAGCTAGGCCACAGGTGACGTGTGGCCGAGCAGCGGGGCAGTGGGAGGGCTGTCGGACAGTGGAGCAGGTCGTAGCTCTGGACGGGACCTGCAGTAAGGGGTCACCAGGAAGGTGACGTGTGAGCAGGGACTTCATGGCTCACGTGAGCAAGGGAGAGCCCTGGGGAGGGTGTCCAAGTGAGAACAGTGGCTCCAAGGCCCCGGGGTAGGGTGTCTAGTGGGCAAGGGCGAAAGGGAGCTGCCCAAGCCAGTGTGTCTGGAGGCAGGGAGCAAGACAGAAGTCTAAGAGGCATACAAGCGGTAGAGCCTTCCGGGCCACTGGCCTGCAACCTGAGGCCTGGGTCTGCTACCCCGGATGGTGATGTCCTGGGGCTGCCAGTGTGCAGATGAGGAATACGGCTTAGCCTGCACCTGTTCAGGTTGCATGCTACAACATCAAAAGTTCAAGTCGCACAGTTCAAGTAACACAGTTGTTCTGGGGCCTGATGGTGGCACAGTGGTAAAAACACAGTTTTGCAAAGAAGACCTGCATGAAAACATTCTAAGTTCAAGCCCACAGACCTCTCTGAGTGTGCTGAGCAGGGGCCATGCCAGGGTCCGGGCTGGTGGAAGCTGGAGTGGGTCACAGCTTCAAGACCCTATGGGGGGCTGCTGCTTCTGTCTCTCTGTTCTCTGTCTCTGTCTCACTTGTGGAATCAATCAATCTGGAGGCCAGCAATGGCGTGGTGGTTAAGGCACTGGACCCCACATGGCAGATCAAGTTCAAGTCCTAGACCCAACTTGAAAGTCACACTGGGCACATGGACGTGCATCCCCAAGAGCCCAACAGGAGACCGGAGGAGAAGGGATTGTAGCATGCCACCCACTCTGGGGAGACCTTCCCACTTTCTCTCTCTGTCTCTCTCTGTCAAGTGTACACGCCATATGACAGAACCCTAAAAGAAAACCAAGTGAATCTTTGTATATGCATATACACAGTCTTCACATGCAAATGAGATCTCAGTGAAGTTATTAAATGAGCTGTCCATTAGGGCAGAGATGAAGAACGGCAGGCTGCAGCCCTGTGAGGCCAGGACAGCCCTGAGGCGCAGGGCTGGGGCAGGGCTGACGGGCACCAGCACTGACACCCTGGGCCTTCAGAGAGGAGCGGACCCAGGGACAGGCCAGTGTGCGGGAGGGGGTTAGCCAGTGTCGGAGCCGTCAGAGCTAGAGCAGCCACGGAGCCCAGCTGCTCCTTGTAGAGAACTAATTCACAAGAACGAGGCTGAATTGCAGTAAGAGATCTTACTGGTGCACAGCTCATTATTAAAAATCAACTCTCCGGTGTCTGCCTGCCTTGGGGCATTCCCTCACACCTTAAGGTATTGTTTTTGTATTTTATTTTTATCGGCATGAGAATCAGTCTAACCGAGCTACTATGTCATTATCAGGAGCGGCACTTCTCCCATTATTATTTTATTTTATTTAATTTCCTTGTTTTAGGGAGAGGTTTTTGCTATAGGGCGTGTGTGCTCACCAGAGACAGAGAGAGACAGAGAGACAGAAACTGAGAAGTCACCCCCCAGGGGGATGGCCATGCCACAATCCCTTCTCTTCCATTCTCCTTTCAGGATTTTGGGCACGCACGCACACATACCTGGCATGAGTTTTAAGCCTCCAGGTCTAGCACTCGAACCACAGTCGACTGTGTGGGAGTCCAGCCATGCAACCATATGCCATCTGCTGGTCCCTCTTCCTTTCTTTTTAAAACTCAAGGTGTCGCCTAGCCTCTTCAGCAACCCTCCTGTCACATGTGTTGCTAGTTCTGACTTACACCCCTCCTCTCGGCTAGTGACCATTGCTAAATAAGATGTGTTTATCTCTGTGGGCCCCTTCAGTCTGTGGCCGATCTCCGGTGGGTGGCCCGCCTTCACTTAGTGAAAGAGGTGGGCTGGCAGTGCAGAAACAGTTAGGTAATGGGCCCTCTGGGCATCAGGGGGTTCCAGTCCACTCTCTGCCACTTAATCACTGAGTGTCTAGCCGGGGTTACAGGAGCGAGGCCTGTGTAGCTCACAGCCGGGGAGGTCCAGTTTGTCAAAGCGGCATCGAGCACATGAGCTCAGAGGCAGATCCTTTCCCCGTTGAGTCCCAGCCCTTGTGACCCCAAATAAGAGGACCCGACCTCGTGGTCTCTGGCCCCCTGAGCCACAGAAACTAGGAGATAATCGGTGAGTGCTGCTCCACCCCACTACTACAGGGTAAGGCTGCCCCGCAGCGAGAGGTAACCAGTCCAAGGTCCAATGCCTCAAGCATTGTGTTTGACTAGACTTTGAGATGGGAAAGTGAAGGCGACAGCTCAATGCAGCGGATAATGATGGCAGCATCGGGGCCAGCAGGTGGCACAGCAGCGATGTCATTGGACTTTCACTCGGCCCACCGCAGTTGGAGTCCTGGACCTGGTGGCGAAAACCACCCTGGGCACATGTGCATGTGTGCCCAAGATCCCGGGATGAGAGTGGGAGAGAAGGGATTGTGGTGTGGCCATGCCCCCGGGGGATGATTTCTCACTTTCCCTCTCACTGTCCCTGTCTCTCTCTCCCCGATGAGCACACACCCTAAGGCAAAACCCCTCTAAAATAATAATCATAAAAATAATAAAAACTGATAGCACCACGACTTGAAAGGCCGGAGGCCATGCAAGAAGCCCAGGTTTGGTTCCCAGGCCAACCTGAACAGGCTGGGCATGGCTGCATGTACCTGTGAGTCTCTTCGGAGATGGGAGCAGGAGGGTCACAGCACAGCCAGACCCCGTCAAGGATACCTATCTCTGTAACGCTCCTTTTCCCTCTCTGCCCTCTTTCTCCCATAAAGGAAAAATGAAAATACATATAAATAAATATTTACAAAAACCTAACATTGCTATTTTTTTTTTTGGAGAGGTTTTCACTATAGGGCGCATGCGCTCTCCAGACAGACAGAGAGAGACATAGAGACATAAAGCGAGAAATCACCCCCCGGGGGGATGTCCACGCCACAATCCCTTCTCTTCCATTCTTCTCTCGGGATCTTGGGCACGCACGCACACGTGCCCGGTGTGAGTTTTAAGTCACCGGGTCCGAGACGCGAACCGTGGTCGACTACATGGGAGTCCAGTGACATAGCCATTACGCTAACTGCTGGTTCTCAACATTGCTATTTCAAGGTAAAACAAAAATGTATATATTTCATTTAATTTAATGGAGGGCAGTGGCATCATCCGTCCTGAATACCGAAATCCACCTAAGAGCAGCAGCTGGAGCTACGCAAGTCTACAGAAGAAAATCTGAGAGTGGGGCAGGGCATGCGATGGCGCATCCTTCCGCAGAGCGCAAGTAGATCTGGGTCTTCTGCTCAATGAGGCACTAACAGCCAAGTGTCATTTCAGCTGTTTGTAGATCAGGGTTAGGAAAGTGGTCCTAACAGGCCGTGCAAGTACAGCGTCTGTGATAGCTCTGCAGTGTGTAAAGGAAAAACCCTGATAAGCATATATTGTTGATCAAGAAAGCTCAGGAATTTATTTACCTTGATAAAATCAGTAACTCATTCAGCTTGTTCACCTTGTTAAGAAATACAAAATCTGGGGGACCGGCAGATGGCATAATGGTTACATTGTTGGACTCCCACATAATTGACTGCGGTTTGAGACCTGGACCCAGAAGCTTAAAGCTCACGCCGGGCATGCATGCATGCCCAAGATCCTGAGGGGAGACCAGAGGAGAAGGAATTGCAACATTGCAATCCCCTCTGGGGGGTGATTTCTTGCATTCTGTCTCTCTGGCGAGTGAATATGCCCTAAGGCAAAATTTTCTCTTTAAAAAAAAAAAAAGAAATAGAAATAGAAAATCTGGCCAGCTGGTGGCATGGTGGTTAAGGCAGCAAGAGCCCACATGGCCAACCGCGTGGTTCAAGTCCCAGACCAACCAGCTGAAGAAACTTGCCGGGCGCATGTGCGTGCATGCCCAAGAATCTCAAAAGGAAGAGGAAATGGAGAAGGGATTGCGGCATAGCCAAGCCCTGTGCTCTGCTTTCTCATTTTCTCTTTCTCTCTATTTCCAGTGAGTACTGGTATCTTCAAGTACATGAAATGGTCATTAGCATTTTGTCTCTCGTTATTTATATGGAGTTTTAAAAATTTATTTATTCATGCATCTATTTTAATTTAAGCAGAGACATACACGCACACACAAAAGGAGAAGAAAAGTGGGAAAGCACACCACCAGGCTCAGGACTCGAACCATGGTCAGCCATGTGGAAGTTTCTAGCACCTTAACCACCACACCACCTGCTGGTCCCATATATGGAGATTTTTTAATGAGAAAATATGTTGACTATACTTATAAAGGTTGAAATATTAGAAGCTGATTTGAAACGGAAACTGACAACATGTGAAAATTGTTGGGATGCACAGATCAATTAGGAAAATGTCATTATTTCTTTTGTTTAAAACTATAACATCAGAGTTTTAACTGTATGCATTTACATCAATTGTAGGTGTACTTTATTTCTAACTGTATTTTTAAAAGTCTGCCATACCACACAGTGAAGTGAGAACAGCCTGCTCACAGCCGACGCGGTGTAAAATGCACAGCCGGGGCTGAACTCCCAAGGAGTGGCATGAACAGGGTCTCCTGCTGGTGGCGACTTCTTACTCAGGTCCCTGCCCGTGTCCCCTCCTCCAAGAGTCCTCCCCTGCCTTCCAAACTGACACTAATGACACGCCCCATCGCCCTGTACAGGCTCCGAGCTGTTTCAGCTGAGCACTCGCACTCGGCCGCCCCCAAGGCTCTTTTGGATGGAATGCAGGTCTCTGGGCAAGGACCTCAGCTTTTTCCGCAGCAGCACCAAGCAGAGCAAATGGGTCCAAGCGCCTGTCCTTGAGGTAGAAGGGGTGAGGTGGGTAGAGGAGGGAGAATCCCTTTGGAAACCGCTTGTTCACGAAAATCACTCCAACCAATTTGCTTTTGTGCCTGGTGTCCTTGCAAGAACAGTGACTGGAACGAGGGGACCAGCTCGCCACTCTGTCATGTGAATTCTCCCCACACCAGGATGAAAAGCTGTAGTGGTTTCTCCCTTCTCTCTGTCTCTCGAGCAGCATATGCATCCTATAGCAAAAATCTCTCTTTCTCAAAAGAAGAAATATGCATCAATTATAGTAAAAATTATGGGTTTAATGGATGTAAGACAGCAAAAGCCATGAAAAGGAATATTGGCTGGGAGCATTGCACGTATGCTCTATAACTGATGTTTTATTTATTTATTTTTAAAGAGTTATTTATTTACTTAATTCCATCTATTATTATTATTATTATTTAATTTGACCAGACAGAGAGAGAAAGAGAGAAAGGGAAGGTGAGAGAGCAAGCCATCAGGTCTGCAACTCAAACCAAGGCTGGCCATGTGGGAGTCTAGTGCCTTTAACAACCCGCCACCTGCTGGCTCTTTTAAAAATTATTTATTTTTTAAAAATAATTATTTTATTCATTGTTATTTTATTTTATTTTATTTTATTTTTTTGAAGTTGACCAGAGAAAGACAGAGAGAGAGAAGGAAAGTGAGAAAGCAAGCTGCCAGGTCTGGGATTTGAACTGTGTTCAGCCACATAAGAGTCCAAATGCCTTAACTACCATGCCACCTGCCAACCCCTATAACTGGTATTTTAAAATCCAAAACAGGGGCCTGCAGGTGATATGGTGAAGGTGCTGGGCCCCCACATGACAGATCGTGGTTCAAGTCTGAGACCTGGGGGCTTGAAGATCACACTTGGCACGTGTGCCTGGATGCGCAAAGTCCCAGGGGAGAGCAGAGAGGACTGCGGTGTGGCCACGCCCGGGTGAGTTCTCGCTTTCTCTCTGGCAAGCGTACATGCCCTAGAGCAAAAATCTCTCAAAAAATAAACTAATTATAATTTTTAATTTTTAAAAAATAAGGGGCCGGCAGGTGGCATGGTGGTTGGGGGTGCCGGACTCCCACATGGCCAACTGGGGTTCGAGTCCTGAACCTGGTGTCTTGCTTTCTCACTTCCTCTCTCTCTCTCTGTCCCTCTCTGGTCAAATTAAAATTAGTAAATAAATAAAGTTGAGTAAAATAATTCAAATACAAAATATTATTATTATTAGTTTTTGGAGAGGTTTTTGCTATAGGGCACGTGCGCTCGCCAGAAAGACAGAGGCAGCAAGACAGAAAGTGAGAAATCACCCTCCTGGGGGGATGGCCATGCCACAATCCCTTCTCCTCCATTCTCCTCTCAGGATCTTGGGCACGCACATACACGTGCCAGGCGTGAGTTTAAGCCGCTGGGTCCGGGACTCAAACCATGGTCGACTACATGGAAGTTTCCTCACTGCACGTGCGCATTCACCAGAGAGACTCCGCATCTGCTGTGTGTATATGCCTCATCTGGGCTGTCGCTCTTTGGTAGAGGTTTTTGCCCTAGCACCCTAAGTGTGGGCTGGTCAGAGAGAGAGACAGAGACAGTGAGAGGGAGAATTAGCAGTCACTGGGGTGGGAGGATGGCCACGCTGCAGTCCCTTCTCCTGGGTCCTTCTGGGACCTTGGGCACACACAGCGCCAGGCTGGATCTTCCCGCCCCAGACTGGGCAGCTGGGCGGTATGCCACTGCCGGTCCCCAGGGCTGGCTTCAAGGAGACACTCACAAAGACAGCCTGCCAGGAGCAGGGGCAGGGCTGGGCACAAGGGTGACCAGACAGGATGGCTGGGAGAGCAGGGAGAGGAGAGCAGGGAGAGCAGGGAGAGGAGGGAGGGGAGGGAGAGGAGGGAGAGGAAGGAGAGCAGGGAGAGCAGGGAGAGGAGGGAGAGGAGAGAGAGGAGGGAGGGAGGGAGAGGAGGGAGAGCAGGGAGAGGAGGGAGAGCAAGGAGGCGGGCGGGGTGGGGAGAGCAGGGGGAGCAGGGAGAGTTGGCAGCTGGGCAGCAAGGCCGGCGGCATCCAGCAGGGTGGGCAGGAAGAGGTGGAACTATTAGAGAGCGTCGCGACTAGGGGGGCGGGGCGAGGGCGGGGCTGAGTGGGGG
>NW_006159632.1:1452099-1456857 GCF_000334495.1 Tupaia belangeri chinensis
CCCGCCCACTGGCCGGGGGACCGGGGGCTGGCTCGGCCGTGCCGGCGGAGGCACCGGGCAGGGAGGCCGCGGTGCGAGGGGGAAGCGGAGGGACGGAGGCGGTGGGCGTGCCGGCCTCGGAGGGGAGCGCCGCGGTTCCGGCCAGCACGCGGCGCCGCTCCCCTCCTGGTGGTGCGACTCTCCAGTCCGTTTCAGGCTGTGTTACACTACGCGCTACGAGGACGTAGAGACCTGGGGTAAACAGATGGAGGCACCGGGCAGGGAGGCCGCGGTGCGAGGGGGAAGCGGAGGGACGGAGGCGGTGGGCGTGCCGGCCTCGGAGGGGAGCGCCGCGGTTCCGGCCAGCACGCGGCGCCGCTCCCCTCCTGGTGGTGCGACTCTCCAGTCCGTTTCAGGCTGTGTTACACTACGCGCTACGAGGACGTAGAGACCTGGGGTAAACAGATCTAGAAGGGGGATGAGTGTGCTCTCGAAGGGTTTTTCATCTGTTCTTTCTCCTAGGATGCACTGGCCTGGAAGAGCTTCTTGGAATTGACCCTTCCTTTGAGCAGTTTGAAGCACCGTTATTCAGCCAGTTAGCAAAAACCTTGGAGCGCAGCGTTCAGACCAAAGCGGTGAACAAGCAGCTGGACGAAAACATTTCCTTATTTCTCATTCACCTGTCCCCTTATTTCCTGCTCAAACCGGCACAGAAGTGTCTGGAGTGGCTGATTCACAGGTAGGTAGGATTCAAGAAATACCTGGGGATAACTACTTTGACCCTTAAAGAAACTAAGTAGTTGAGAACATTCGCCAATTTATGTTTTTAATCTTTAATTTACATTTATTTATTTACAAGTCCATTTAAAGCTGAAAAATGAGGTATATTAAGAAATCAGTAACAGGTCTATGGCATGTTTGTTTTTTCCCCTAGTGGTTGTGGCAGATTTGATTTCCAAAGATGACAATATGAGTAAAGCCACATGTTTATGTTCATCTTTTTCTTTTTTTTTTAATTTATTTTTTCAATTTTTAAAATTTTTTTGAGAGGTTTTGTTTTTTTGTTTGTTTTTTTTTTGCTATAAGGCGTGTGCGCTCGCCAGACAGAGAGAGACAGAGAGATAGAAAGCGAGAAATCACGCCCTGGGGGGATAGCCACGCCGCAATCCCTTCTCCTCCATTCTCCTCTCGGGATCTTGGGCATGCATGCACACGGCGCCCGGCTTGAGTTTTAAGTCACCGGGTCCAGGATGCGAACCGCGGTCGACTACATGGGAGTCCAGCGACATAGCCATTACACTAACTGCTGGTCCCTGTTCATCTTTTTCTTTTTAGATTTTTTGTTGTGGTGAGCATGTGCTTGCTTGACCTAGAGAGCAAGAGGGAAAGTGACAAGGAATGGCCACACTGCAATTTTTCCTCCGCCATACTTTTCTTGAGATTTTGGGCACACACACACATACCTGACTTGTTTTCCAGGATGCTGAGTGCAGCATTTGAACCACACAGTATGCCAGTGGTCCAGCACCTTAACCTCTGTGCCTTCTGCTGGCCCTCTTTTTCTTTTCGACTTTGCAGAGGGCACACACGCTTGCCAGATAGAGACAGAGAGTAGAGACAGAAAGTGAGAAAGCACCGTCTGTGGGGAATAGACGTGCCATGCGTGCCTGTTGTGATTTTCAAGCCGCCAGGTCTAGGACTCGAACTGTGTTTGACCATGTGCAAGTGCCACCTGCTGGCCCCCAGTACCTTCATGTTACTGCTGTCCTGCAGTTGTGGGCACTGAGGCTCAGCAGGCTTGAGCTGAGACTTACACAGCTAGGAGGTGGCAGAGCGAGGGTGTGCTTGAACTTGGTTTCCAAAGTTGGGTGTTTCATCCATTTTGGAATTTATCAGTAAATTCACATAGCTTATTTTCTCACTTATTTGCATCACATCACAACTTACACATTTTTGTTTTTCTCCCAATGTTTGTGTTTTAAAAGTAGATTTCCAGGGGCCAGCAGGTGGTGTGGTGATTAAGATTCTGGGCTCCCACATGGCCAACCATGCTTCAAATCCTGGACCCGGCAGTTTGGAAAGCATGCTGAGCACATGTACATGTATGCCTAAAATACCAAGAGGAGAATGTAGGAGAGGGATTGTGGTATGGCCAATCCCTCTAGGGGGTGATCTTGCACCTTTTCCCTGTCTCTTCCCGGCAAGCTTACATGCCTTATGGCAAAAACCTCAAAAACCAAAACAAAAATGATTTCCATTTCATTAATTGGTGATGTAGGGATAAAGTGATTTCCTTTCAGGAAGTGAGTGAGCCGTTGAGAAAACATAAGGCAAAAACATATATTCAAAAATCTATATTTCTCTGTTTTCTAATGTTTAATTTTCTTCAATAGATCATTAATGTTAGAAGTACTTTTACTCTTTGTTTATTTCTTTCCGTAAGTTTTTTCTTTTTATTCAGCAAGCATTAAGTTTGATAGACAAATGAGTAGGTTATTACTAGCTATTGTGTTAAAATAAATGTCATAATAACGATTTAAGCCAAGTTTTGAGAGTTTAGGTCTGCCTGGATTAGCTGAAGAAGGCTCCATGGGAAAAAATAATGTCTTGGCTGGTACTACAACTGTCTGGATATAAAAGGCAAATTTGCACGATTCTGTGTGAAAAATACACGGAAAAGGAGTTTTGAACCCAGGACCTTTCTCATGAAGACCCAGTTGTGCCACCTCTACCCTGATAGAGGTGTTTTTTTTGTTGTTTTTTTTTTTTTCTTTAAAGAGATTTTTGCCTGAGGGCGTATGTGCTTCCTGGAGAGAGAACAATAGAGATGGAGACAGTGAGAGGGAAAGTGAGAGGGACCAGCAGTTGGCGTAATGGCTATGTCGCTGGACTCCCCCGTAGTCGACCACGGTTCGCGTCCCGGACCCGGTGGCTTAATAAACTCACACCGAGCGCGTGTGCATGCGTGCCCAAGATCCCGAGAGGAGAATGGAGGAGAAGGGAGTGCGGCGTGGCCATCCCCGCAGGGGTGATTTCTCACTTTCTGTCTCTCTATTTGTCTCTGTCTTTCTGGCGAGCGCAGGTACCCTATAGCAAAAATCTTTCCGCAAAAAAGAAAAGAAAAAAAAAAAGGAAAGTGAGAAATCGCCACCCCCCGGGGGATGGCCACACCACAAACCCTTCTCCTCCACTGTCCTCCTGAGATCTTAGGCACGCATACACACATGTGGGCATGATTTTCTTCTTCTTTTTTTTGGAGAGGTTTTTTTTTTTTTTTTTCTTACTGGGCGCATGCACTCGCCAGAAAGACAGAAAGTGAGAAACCATCCCCCAGAGGGGAAGGCCACGTTGCAATCCCTTCTCCTCCATTCTCCTCTCGGGATCTTGGGCACGCACGCACATGCGCCTGGCATGAGTTTAAGCCACCGGGTCTGGGACTCAAGCTGCGGTCGACTACATGGGAGTCCAGCGACATAGCCATTACGCTAACTGCTGGTCCTGTGGGCATGATTTTCAAGCCAGTTGGTCTGGGACTCGAACTGTGGTCGGTTATGTGGTAGTTCAGCAACGTAACCACTATGCCATCTGCTGCTCCCACCCGATTAGGTTTTGGCCGACATAAGTGGATTCACCTCACTGGGAAAATTAGGAAGTTTTTTTATTACTTTTAATTGAGAGGAGTGCAAGCTGGGGGAGATAGTTGCAAGTGGTCTGTTCAGAGTGGTCCAAGATCCACACCCAGGCCCCAGGCCACTGTGTGGTCCCAGCCTCCTGCAGTGGTGCCCTGTCACCTAGGCCTTTGTGGCCAGGCCCCAGAGAACATCTCAGAAAGGAGGTATTTGAGCTAGTTCTTGAAGTCTAAGAAGAATTTAATGTATCTGATGGACTTAATGAATCTTTTACATTATTAGGGTAGAAGGGATCTATAAAAAGTTTCGTGAAATTTACAAATGGTGGGTGGACGTAATGGGTACATTTTTTTAATCCAAAGAAATGAACATGATTTTCACTTGATTAGAGTTGCTTTTAGATACGTGGCCAGAGAAGCTGTGCAGGCAGCTCGAGCTGAGAGAGACCGAGCTTCACTTCCTCGTCAGAAGGTCGCTTTACAAAGAACAGGAGAACGTGAATGAGATGCAAAGTTTGGTTTTGAGTATTCGTGAATATTACCCAGAAAAATGGCAGGACTACGTGGAGGTGTACTTAACGGCCAGATGTCCTGTGTCTTGCTTACAGTTATGGGATTGTTTCTGCTGGTACTCGTTCTAGGTAGTCTTAGTGTGTCTGTCTACACTGTGTGCCAGGAAGGACGTAGGTGTGTGAGCCTATGTCAGTTTGATTGTATTTGCTCTCCCCCAGGTTCCATATCCATCTTTATAATCAGGACAGCCTCATTGCCTGTGTTCTGCCCTATCACGAGACAAGGACGTTCGTGCGGGTCGTACAGCTCCTGAGCATCAGTAATTCAAAGCACAGATGGTCCTGGTTGTTGCCAGTTAAGGTATGGATGCCGGGTGACACCTTCGTATCTTTACGTTTTTTAAGAGAGATTTTAGCTATAGGGTATACTTGCCTCAGAGACAGAGAGGGAGAGAAAGTTGAGAAATCAAACCTCACAGGGCGGTCTGCCTGCGGTCCCTTCTCAGGATTTTGGGCATGTACACACATGTGCCTGGCGTGAGTTTCAAGCTGCCAGGTCTGAGATGGAAACCATTGTCAGCAGTGTGGGAGTCTAGTGCCTTAGCCACTATACCAGCTGCTGGCCTCGCCATTTTTTTT
>NW_006159632.1:1460012-1482196 GCF_000334495.1 Tupaia belangeri chinensis
GAGTGTGGCCTCACAATTTTTTTTTTTTTTTTTTTTTTTTTTTTTGAGAGCTTTTGCTATGGGGCATGTGTGCTCGCCAAAGAGACAGACAGAAAGCAAGAAATCACCCCCCAGGAGGAATTGCCATGCTGCCGTCCTTTCTCCAATCTCCTCGGGATTTTGGGCATGCATATACACGTGCCCAGTGTGAATGTCAAGCTGCCAGGTTTGAGACTCAGACCACAGTCAGCCATTTGGGAATCCAGTATCGTAGCCATTATACCATCTACGGCCTCTATAAATCTTAAGATTTGATTGAGGGGTAGAGTTTGGGAAAGTCCTGCACTACTTCATTTTCCAATCCCCATGGTTCCCATGGGAACCAGTACTAACACAGGCCCCTCTGATTTAGTGCCTGGGTTAGGCTGGCACTTCACATTACGTTACTTGGATTCTCAGGAAACTCCACTTCCACAGATGAGGACAGGCTCCGAACATTAAGTTATTTGTCAGCTTCACATGACTGCCACGTGGGAGCTGGGGTTTGAATGCCGGTGTGACCTAAAGTCTGTGCTTTTCCACTTGCCGTGCTGATTGACATTTGAAATTTTGGAAAGAAGGAGCTTAAGAAAAGTTTGAGGTGGGAACCAGCAGTTAGTGTAATGGCTATGTCGCTGGACTCCCACATGGTCGACCGCGGTTCACGTCCCGGACCCGGTGGCTTAAAACTCACGGGCGCGTGTGCGTGCGTGCCCAAGATCCCGAGAGGGGAATGGAGGAGAAGGGATTGCGGCATGACCATCCCCCCTGGGGGGTGATTTCTCACTTTCTGTCTGTCTGTCTCTGTCTGGCGAGTGCACGCGCCCTATAGTGAAAAACGTCTCCAAAAAAAAAAAAAAAGACAGAAAAGTTTGAGGTGAAGAAATAAAGGAACAAAATACAAAAATTAAAAGGGTAGAGATAAATAGGAGGGCGTTAGGGGATTGTTAGAGCTGTGAAGATGCTAGGGATGAATGTGCTGATGAGTGAAGTGGCGCCTACAGAAAGGGTCTGAGCGGACCGGATGGCACCATCCTGGAGCCTCCCGTCTCGCCCATGGCCCATCGAATGCTCAGTGGAGGGAAATAGTCAGGCTGTGAGCCGGAGCTTCGCTGAGGGGCGCAGTGACCCAGGCTCGGGAGCAGATGGGGATCAGCAAGGCAGGACGTGGGCTGTGCAGAGCTAGCTCGAGAGTGCTGGTGGGTCAGAATAAGTGAGAGGCAGAAGATAGGAGTGGTTAGTTGGAGGAAAGGTTCAGAGATTTGGGTGTGAGTCATTTGACCTGAAGAATGTTCAGTCAGGCCGATTTTTCTCAGTACACTGCTCACCCTCCAAACTGTCTTCCCCTGGTCTATGCACCTTCCCTGCGGCTCCCTGGGCGCGCTCAGTCCAGGTGTCCAGACTCCCCCTGAGTCAGGGTCACCTCACAGCTGCCTTTTGTCTGTTCAGGGTGGATTGAGCACCTCGACCGTGTGCACTGTCCAGTGGTGAGACCACCATTGTAGAGGGGGCAGGTCCTCGTCTTTTTCACTTACTAGTGTCCTTACAGAGCTGTGACAGGACCATGTCACATTGGCCCGAAAAACTGATCCAACCAGTGAAATGACTACAGATCTAGAGAATGCAGATTTAACTAAATACGTATCAAAACGTAGCTCATGATACACATTTTTACTAGTGCCCCATTCTCAAGGTCTGCACCATTGCTTGTTCACCCGGGCACCACTGCAGTGCCAGGACACGTCCTCTGTGATGAGCCATGGCAGTGTAGAGGCGCTAGCAGGGCGGGTACTTGGAGAAGGGTCTGCTGGTGAGTGTCTAACGGTGTGTCCTGTCAACAGCAATCCGGAGTGCCCTTAGCCAAAGGCACTTTGATCACTCACTGCCACAAAGACCTCGGGTTCATGGACTTCATCTGTGCTTGGGTGACACAGTCTGTCAAGGTGAGTGACGTGTGGTCTCACGAGCACGGAACACGTAACTGCACAGAGGTTGCACCAAAGTGAGGGGAACATGCAACACCGGAACTTTGAAGAGATTCCTTTGGTTAAATGATTTGCTGTCTTAGAGCATGAACAGTTTGCGAATCAAGGCTTCTCTTTCCAAGAGTCTTTTTTTAGAAAATCTAATTGTTCTGTTTCTTGACATTTGGGTTACAGTGACTATTTAAACAGAGACCATCTGGAAATGCCAGGAAGATAATAAGGCAGTTCATTCTTGCCACATGTGTATTTATTTATTCAGTGTTGAATATGAGGGTAAGCCCAAAAAGTTTGTGGATTTAAAACACGCAGTTTTTTGGGTACAAAACTTTGGAAACTCATACAGTTTTTTCATGGTACAAATTTTCCGTGAAATTTTAAAGACCCTTATGGTAAAACTTGTCAAAGCCTGAAGCAGTTCAAGAGGGCTATAGATGTATGTGTGCTTACTCTGGTCAGCCTCTCCCTCTTGTGTCCCTTGTCCCAGGTTTTTGCTGAATGTCAGGGAGGCTCCGCTCAGTTAAGGGTGCTCCTGGCCTTTTATGCCTCAACCATCGTGTCTGCCCTGGTGGCCGCTGAAGACATATCGGACAACGTCGTCGCCAAGTTGTTCCCGTATATCCAGAAGGTTGGCCCGCGCCTGTGATTTAGCCTGCTCTGTCCTTACAGGGATTGTCTGTCTTTGGGATATTGCACATGGACAAGCATTTCAAACTTACAGTTTATTTCAGATGGTTCATAAGATTTCAACTCTAGGTATAAAATGACCTCCATTGTTTTAAAAATTCACCGGAGCAGGACCTTACTTCGGGCTCTAAGAATAACTTAACTTGCCTGGCCCTCCTTTGATCTCCTGGATCTGTTTTCCTACCAGTCACTTTACTTCCAGAAAGAGATGGAGTCCAGAGCCCGCGCAAGGAGTAGCTGTCCAACAGCCTCGCGCTGCCTCCGTCTCACTGCCCCTTCCCACGTGCTGCTGCCTGCAGCCGTCCTCGGCCCCAGGGAGGGCTGCCGCACGTTTCCTGCGAGTGTCCCACATTCCTGTCTTATCAGACGCGTGCTCACGTGCTAGTGACCTGATGGCAGGCCCTGGGGTTTGCATATGAAGCAGGCTGCGGCTTCTGTCCAGGTGCATAGACATGTTGGAGTTGGGAGTTTCTGGGACATGACTTGTCCCTCTGCCCACTCAGAGAAAGTGGACACATCTGAGTTCTCCACTTTGGAAGGCTGGTGGCCTCAGTGAGCATTAAGATGTGTTCATGTCTAATTACAGCATTCCTAGTTTGTCAGAGTAAAATGGTAAGTTAAAAGAAAATACTGTAGCTTATCAATTTTCCTTATACTTTAAAAAATATTTAGGGATTGAAATCGTCTTTACCAGATTACAGAGCTGCGACATACATGATAATATGTCAGATTGCTGTGAAAGTGACGATGGAGGAGACCTTCGTGAGTTCTTTGGCATCACAGGTCATCAGGACAGTCACCCGGATCCCCTCTTTGACCAAGGATGGATTAGGCTGCCTGACAGTGCTCCTGCAGAGACAGAAGCCGGACTGCCTGGGGAAAAAGTGCGTGCGATTACGTTGATTGGGGGGGGCGCTAGTTAAAGATAGATGGGATTGTGGGAACCAGCAGTTAGCGTAATGGCTGTGTCCTGGACTCCCACGTAGTCGACCATGGTTCGCATCCCGGGCCCGGTGGCTTAAACTCACACTGGGCGCGTGTGCGTGCGTGCCCAAGATCCCGAGAGGAGAATGGAGGAGAAGGGATTGCGGCGTGACCATCCCCCCTGGGGGTGATTTCTCGCTTTCTGTCTCTCTGTCTGGCGAGTACACGCGTCCTATAGCAAAAAAAACCTCTTAAAAAAAAAAAAGATAAATGGAATTATCTGGAACCCTTTTAGAAATTTTTTCAGGGACCAGCAGAGGGCATAATGGTTATGTTGCTGGACTGCCATGTAGTTGACTGCACTTGGAGTCCCGGACCTGGCCGCTTAAACTCCGCTGGGTGTGTGTGCCCGTTTTCCAGAGGAGAAGTGATCGCAGTTTGGCCATCCCCCCCGAGGGGGTGACTTCTTGCTTTCTGTCTCTCGGTCTCATGCACCCTATAGCAAAACTCTCTCTCAAAGTGATAAAAAAGTTTTTTTCAGTTTTTTAGTTTTTGCTAGAGGGTACATGCATACACTAGAGAAAGACAGAGAAAGTGAGACATCGCCTCTCGGAGTGATGGCCACGTTGCAGTCCCTTCTCCAGTCTACTTGGGGGTTCGGCACACGTGCCCCTCTGCCCGTGGTTAGCCAGGTGGGCCCCAGAACCTCAGCCTCCGCCTCCTCGAGCCCCTTGAGTGCACCCCTCTTGTTAAAGGTGTGTGATAGCTGTCTCGTGTCTGCCACTTGTTACCTCGTTTGTAAAGTCAGTGCCACGTGTGCTTGCTTCTTCGAAGGCCGTTACCTCATTTGTGTAAGGTTCCTGATCTTATTACGATACTTCACGGGATTTCTCAGACTCACGACATCAGTCCTCTTCTGCGTTACCTGCTTCCCCATCTGGTCATCTCCATCATTCATCATGTCACAGGTATGTGTTGTGTTGTTTTTTAAAGAGAGATTTTCGCTATAGGTCACGTGTGCTTGCCAGAGAGACAGAAAGTGGGAAATCATCCCCCAAGGGTGATGGCTACACTGCAGTCCCTTTCCCTCCATTCTCCTCTTGGGATTTTGGTCACACGCGCATATGCACCTGGTGTGAGTTTTAAGCCGCTGGGTCTGGGACTCGATCCATGATACAACTACATGGGAGTCCGACAACGTTACCATTATGCCATCTACTGGTCCCCAGGTATATGATCTTATAGTTCACGCCCAGAAATGAACTGACTTAGATTTGATCCTGTTAAAATGGGAACCACATCCTGGTTAATAGCTTTAAGATACTTAAAAGTTCTACCATCCAATGGCTTTTGTGTAATCTGTTTCTCAGGTGAGAAACGTTTGTGCTCCCTAGTCAGTGGATTGCGGAGGTTCTTGTCTGGACCAGCCTTGTAGCCCAGCAGTGAAGTCCTGTACCTTGTGGAGCCATGTCCTGCATGGCTGACTGCATTTTGAATTGCAGCCTAGGTGGCTTGTGTGCCCAAGATCTTGATGGGATGGAGAAGTGGGGGAACACAGGTGGCTCCATGACCACAGCACACTGGGGTTGCGGACGCTCTTTCTGGGGGTGCATGTGCCCTCTGTAGTTCATGAAGGAAGAGAGGTCCTCGTTAGCTGAGCGTTTTTCAGAATTCTTTTTTATTTTTAAATTTGTTTTTAAATGTTCTACATGTAAAAAAGCTGTGGTGTCACTTAAAGTTATAAATGTTATTTAAAAGTTTATTGAGTCAAACTTTTTCCAGAGTTATTTTATTTAACTTTATTTATCTTATTCATTTATTGCTTTATTGATTTTTCATTTGACCTGAGAAGGACAGAGGAGGGAGGGAGGGAGCGTGAGAGCGCCAGCTGCCCGGCCCGGGACTTGGAGCTGCGGTCTGCTGTGTGGGGTCTCACCACCACGCACCTGCCGGTCCCCAGTAAAACCTTTTTTCTGCCATTTAGCTACTGGATAACTTCAGTGGTTCATTTACAGTACTATCTCATCCATTTTCCATAAAGTGTCTTCTGCTTGGAGTCATTACAAATATAAGTCGAAGAAAATCTCATGCATAAAAACTCAAATAATAAAGCCAAAAAACAAATTAGAGTAGTTATTTACATTATTTGTTTTAACCTATCAATAGGTACAAAAAGACAAGGAATACCATTGTTGCATGGGTGACTCTGAGAAAGGCATACCCACCATTACGTCAGTCTGCAGAAAATGAGGCTATGTAAGCAAGTCGGATTAGTCTTGTATTTTGGAACGATGACTAGCGTAAATAAAAAGGTACCCTTCCTGAGTGATGGCGTTGAGTACTGTCCCACTCCCCACATGAGCGTCACGTGAGCAGTCTGGGGTAAGAAGCAGTAGCCGTGGGCTCCGCGCAGGGGTATTGAGACGAGAGGTAGGCTGTAGTTTGTCCATCTAAGTTGGTGGCTCAGCTTCACCACTAACTTATAACGGCACCTGGGCAAGACTGATTTTGCACTTCTGTCTGATTACTGAGAGAAGCATGATGGTAGTTATTAAAAATGTGTAGAATTTCAGGGAAAGGACAGCGAAGGTAATGTATATGGAAACACTTTACAAAAGGTGAACAACTAAATAGGCAACTGTACTTTTGAAAGTGGTTTAGAAGTTGGATGTCGAGGTACGTGCTTTAAAATTAGTCTTAAAGTATATTCTGCAACAAGTAAAATTGAACACTGAGCTTGCAAAAATAATGTTCTCCAACTCAGTTTTATTCTGTCCCTTAATAAGGAGAAGAAGCTGAAGGGGTGGATGGTCCAATCTACAAGAGACTCTTGGAAGCTATACTTACAAAGATCTCTCTGAAGAATGACTTAGACCACCTGTTGGCTAGGTAAAAGCTGATTTTTGACGTGCTTTCGAGTTACATTTTTATGGCTCGGTATACGTTTTAGGGTTGGTCAGCAGTTTTCTAGTGTCCCTTTCTAATGTATATCTTGGTTTGTCTATATCACTTCATTAATTTCAGATATTTAATGCAATAATCGTGACAGCATAAAAGGCAAATGAGGTTTTTACTCTTTTTTTTTAATTTATTTTTGACTTTTTTAAGGCACATTTATTTATTGACCTGTTTATTCATTGCCATCTTCAAGCCATAGGTCTAAGACTTGAACCTCAGTCGATTATGTGGGAATCTAGCACCTTAACCACCATGCCATCTGCTGGCCCATTGCTTACTTTAATATGTACAGATGGAGTTGGAAAGCTAGTGGTTAAGCTGAATTTGGGTTTTAACTAAACATGATTTGTGGCCGTTTGATGTGTTCTGCTAATAAATGGACCCTAACTGAAACTATATTTCACAGTTGATACTCAGTCAATACCAGTTAGAAACTTGATGTTGAGGGTAGGTGTGGAGCAAAGGTTACGTCCCTCAGTCTCCCTTTTTTCTTTTAATTGAAGGGCAGCCTGTAGAGTAAGAATGTAGGCCTTGTAGAGACTCAGGCGTAGGTGTGAGTCCTGCCCCTGCCACTGCCTGGAGGGGAGGAGATAGTGGCGGTCAGACCCCTTCCCTGCTTTGCCGTGGTATGCCTTTGGGCTTGTGCCTGCCTGCTGTGTCATTCTTGTCTGTGCTTGGAGGCTTAGCTTGTGTATTGAGTGTAGGTGGACGCCTGAAGTACCATGGAGAGCCTAGGCTCTGGGATCAGACTGGGATTTTAAATGAAAGCCCCACCCTGATTTTCATGGCACCGAAGGGCTCACTCCTTTGTCTGTAAGATGAAGTGTTTCTGATTTCTACCTCGTAGAGGGGTGGCAATTAGAGACTACGTTTCTGGAGCACCAGGACTGGTTGGGGCTCAGCGAGCAGTAACTCATGACTGCTGGTCTCTGCTTCCATTGCAGCCTTCTTTTTGAAGAGTATGTGTCGTACTGTTCCCAGGAAGGAATTGGGCCTGGCGAAGTGTCTCTGCTTAACGAGCAGTTTCTCCCACTCGTCAGACTTCTGGAAAGCAAGTAAGTTGTGTGTACCTGTTCCTCTCTCACAGGTGCCTCTTGGTCTGTGAAGACATTCACAAACCACGTCTTTCTCTTTTTTATTTCTTAATTTAAATTTTTGCCAGAGGGTGCTTACGCTTGCCAAAGGGAAAGGGAACGTAAGAAAGCACCCCTTCGGGGATGGGTCACGCCACCATCCTTCTGCGGTTCTGGGTGCACACAAGCCCAGTGCGCTTTCAAACAGCTGCATAGTTTGCCATGTTGGGTGTGGTTGCCTTCACCACCAGAATACAGGTTGGCCTATGAGCCTTCATTTAGTGAATTGTGAAGAGATTGGCCTTTCTTTTCCTTTTTTCCCCTTCTTTTCGAGAACAGGTGAGTATAGGAATTTTATTTATTATTTATTTATTTTTTGCCATAGGGTACATAGATTTACTGGAGAGAGGCAAAAATGAGAAAGTACCCACCAAGGTGATGGCCATGCCACAATCCTTTCTCCCCCATTCCCTCCTTGGGATTTTAGACACAAGCACATGTGTACCCTGCATGGTTTTCATTCTGTCAGGTATGGCACTGAACCAAGGTCGGCCGTGTGGGAATCTGTACCCTAACCCCTTGCCACCTGCTGGCCTCGGAATTAGTATTTGAAATATAAGGAAATAGGGATTCTGTGAGGGCTGTGGGGAAAAAAAAAAAAACTTTTAAAATTTGCTATAGGATGCATGAGCTCGCTGTAGACAGTGAGAGAGGGAGGGAGAAACAGGGTGAGAAAGCAACGCCCCCTCCCCCCGGAGTGATATGCCTTCTCCAGTCTCCTCTGGATTTCAAGCACACATGTACACATGCCCAGCGTGAAATGACTATTAGTTTTTTTTTCAAATGTAGAGACTACTTTTGTTATTGGATTGATATAGTCACCAACTTGATCTGTGTCATTTGGTTTTGTATATACTATTTGTTAAAGTTTATGTCACCTTGGGCCAGCAGGTGGCATGGTGGTTAAGATGTTGGAATTCCCACATGGCCGGCCATGGTTTGAGTCCCGGACCTGGCGGCTTGCTTTCTCTCTGGCAAAACTCAAGTGAAAAATAATATTGACAATAATAATAATAATTCCTTTTTTCTTTTTTGGAGATGTTTTTGCTATAGGGCGTGTGCGCTTGCCAGACAGAGACAGAGAGACAGAAAGCGAGAGATCACCCCCCCCAGGGGGGTTGGCCACGCCACAATCTCTTCTCCTCCATTCTCCTCTCAGGATCTTGGGCACGTACGCACACGTGCCCGGCGTGAGTTTTAAGTTACCTGGTCCGGGACGCGAACCGCGGTCAACTATGGGAGTCCAGTGACATAGCCATTATGCTAACTGCTGGTCCCAATAAATAATTCTTATAAAAAAGTTTATGTCACCTTTTCAGTAATTATTTAATTTTTGCTATAGGGAACATGTGTTTGCCTGAGATAGAGAGGGAGAAAGTGAGAAATCATCTTCCAGTGGAGATGACCATGCCTCAGTTCCTTCTCCATTCTCCTTTCAAGATTTTCAGCACACACACACACATGTGCCCAGCATGATTTTCAACCCGTAGGGTCTGGGACTTCACCCATAAGTCAACCATGTAGGATCCAACACCTCCGAGCCACCTATGGGCTGAATTTTGATAGTTTTTGAAATCGTGTTTTAAATCTCTTTGCACTTGCATGGCGTATGCAGTTAACAGCTTTCTGAGAACAGTGGGTTAACTCGCTAACCTCTTCCCAGGTACCCCAGGACATTGGACGTTGTGTTAGAGGAACACCTGAAGGAGGTGACCGATCTTAAAAAACAAGAGCTCTTCCATCAGTTCATCTCCCTGTCCATGGGGGGAGGGAAGTACCAGGTATGCCGTTCTAAGGATTGAGGACGAGCAGGGGTGCACCTGGTTATCTGGAGAGCCCCACGGGGGTTTGCTGCTTCCTCCATCTGGAAAGATGAGTAGGGTCCTAGGGCAAGAGTCGAATGATGGAAGAACAGTGCCGTGGGTTTAATAACTGCGAACAGGTGCTTCAGGGGACGCAGCGCTCGGTGATTTCAGACTGAGGCTCATGGCCAGTCACCCAAGACCTGCCCACAGGCGTCTGTTGGGGTGGCCCCACTGGCCACTTGTTGCTGTTGAAGTTGTTGAATATTGATTACAGTGAAGCCGTTGACAATCATGTTAAAATTTGAGATTATGTGTTAAAATTTGAGATTATGTGGTCCATCAACCCTGTCTTTGTATTAGAACTTAGACACTGATGCAGAAGTTGTTTCTTTGTTTGTTTTAGTTTTTGTTTTTGTTTTGGGTGAGGTTTTTGCTATAGGGTGCGTGCGCTCACCAGAAAGACAGAGAGAAACAGAGAGACAAAAAGCGAGAAATCACCCCCAGAGGGGATGGCCATGCCGCAATCCCTTCTCCTCCATTCTCCTCTTGGGATCTTGGGCACGCATGCACACGTGTCCACCGTGAGTTTAAGCCACCAGGTCTGGTACTCAAACCATGGTCGACTACATGAGAGTCCAGCGACATAGCCATTACGCCAACTGCTGGTCCCAATGCAGAAGTTTGTAGGCGTGCTGCAGTCCGTCTCCACCGAGCGCTAGCGTAGGCAAACTACAGTCTGTTCCCACCGAGTGCTAGTGTAGACAAGCTGCAGTCCTTCCTCACCGAGTGCTCATGCAGCTCCTCTTGGTGCGTTTCACTTTACAGACGTGCTCATAGAGTACAGAGTCACTTGAAGACTCAGACCTACACTCAGACACGGGGATTGATGAAATCACTCCATGAATAGAGATTTCCTCTGTTGTAACTGCGCATGTTCAGGAGTTGCTCTTTAGTGCTGACAGTTAGGTGGTTGCGACAGTGTCGGGCAGTCAGAGCAGTTCTCTCAGGTTGTGTTCTTGGGTTGAGTGGGGTCAGCTGGTAATCATGTTGAACTTACAGTTTTTAGCCGATTCTGACACCTCCTTGATGCTTAGCCTGAACCATCCACTTGCTCCCGTGAGACTTCTGGCTGTGAATCACCTGAAAAGTGTCATGAAGACATCAGAGGTTTGTGGCACAGGTTTTCACCTCCGGTTTTCCCTTTGGGATGAGCAGTGCAGGCCTAGAGTAAGAACTGGGAGGTGCTGAGTTAGCGGTGATCATACGCAGTTAGGGAGATAACGGAGCCACGGACGCGAGGGCTCACACCGAGTGCCGAGTCAGGGTGGACGATGTGCTGATAGCTGCTGTTTCGGCCTGGCCTGATGACTGCTGTGCGGTATTTCCCCGTCGCAAATTACTGACTTGACTTTAGGTCACGTTTCTAAATTGACTCACCTGCTTGTTCCGTAAGTGAGAGAAACAGATCGACAGCACCTTCAGCAGGGCCTTGTTGCTGCGATCCGTGTGCAGCTCCAACCAACCCTGGGTCATGGGTACTGCTTTCCTGGTACACTCAGGGACATCTTGGGACCTGAAGCTGGAACCTCCCCATGTGGTCAGCCTCAGGGTATTGTGTTTTACCACTGTGCTGCCATCTGGCCCTTACTTCAGTGTTTTTCTGTTTTCTTAGCGGTTTTTGCCTTAGGGCAAGTGTATCACAGAGGTTGAGGGTGGGGAGAGAGACAAGAAGGAAAGTGAGAAATCCCCCAGGAGGGATGGCCACACTACAGTCCCTTCTCCATTCTCTTCCTGGGGTGTTGGGCGCTTACCCACGTGCCCAGCGTGTTTCAGATCACCAGGCCCAGGACTTAACCTGGTTGGCCATGTGGGAGTCGAGGGACATAACCGCTGTGCATCTGCTGGCCCCTCGTTCAGTGTCCATCAAGCTGGCCTTTGTAGACCAAAATTCATAGGGTCTGATCACCTATTTGGTAATTTTATTTTTATTTGTGTAATTTGATTTGATAGTCTTAAGTTTTGTAACTTTTCAAGGGACAGGCAGAGGGAGAGGTAGATGGATACTGTTGACAGGGTCTCTCGCAGTCCTGCCCCACCTAGTTAGCCAGGGTTACTGGCCCACTGCAGCCTTCTCTGGGCTTGTGCAGGTGGGCCTGGGAGCCCAGCCCTGGCTTCTCTTGTGACTTCTGGCCCCTGAGGCGGGGCACTGTCTGCACTGCTGGTTGTAGTTTCGATTTTGCGCGAGTGTGTGTTCTGAGACATCTGATTGATAACTTCTGAACACTGTTTCATGGTTTCTGTAGCTGCAGTTTGTTTATTTATTTATTTTTTAAATTTTTATGGCTTTAAGTAAGAAGTGTAGAGCCTGGCTTAATTGGTAATGTATTTATACCAAAAGCCGTCATACGAAGACTGCAATGATTCAAAAAGAATGGTTTTTTCAGCTTTTGTCATTCAAGTAATACCTGCACGTTTTTTGCTAAATTAGTTTACTGGTGATATTTTCTTGAATGTTTTATTTAGCTTGTTTTAAATGGACTTTAAAGCAGCACTAGGATCTAAGAGAATGTTTATGTAGGCATGGTTGATCTTGGGACCAGTATCCTAACTTAATTTTTGCACATTCTAGGGGTTTTAGCTTTCTCCCAACAAAAAGACTTATATTTTTCATAAGTGTTTTGTTTTGTTTGTAAGCTTTTTTAACTCATCCATGAGAGAGGAGAGGTATCGTCCTCTAACTTTTCATGTTTTAATAATTATTTAACAATTAATTTTATTCACTGTCTTGTCTTTTTTTTTTTTTTTTTTTTTTTTTTAAGTTGACCAGAGAGAAAGAGAAGGAAAGTGAGAAAGCAAGCTGCCAGGTCTGGGACTTGAACTGTGGTCAGCCATGTGGGACTCCAGCTGCCTTAACCACCACGCCACCTGCCAGCCCCAGTCCTCTGGTTTTTCACAGTAGATGCGCTCCAGTCCCCGTCGACCTGGGTTGCAGACATACATGCCACGCCTGCTCAGGGAGGTCCCAGGACCCAGGCCTTTAACTTGGGGGCCAGTGGCATTATCACTGCGCTCTCCTTGGCCTCATGTGATTCGGTGGTTTTCCCGCACTGCGTACAAGTGGGGGTATGTTTGGGTTAACGGGCAGTCTTCTTTCTTGGTGACTGAATGAGGGCATGCTTACGTGTTCTTGCTTTCATTTAGTACTTTAAAAAAAATGAAAAGAATCTGTTTTTGGCAGACTGGTTTCTGCAATACATGTGTGCTTATCCTTATAAAAATCTAGGTACTGGGGCCAGCCGGTGGCATGGAGGTTAGGGCGCTGAACTCCCACATAGTCAACCATGGTTCAAGTCCCAGACCTGGTGGCTTGCTCTCTGACTTTCCCTTTCTTTCTCTCTCTGGTCAAATAATAATAATAATAATAAATAAAATTAAAATAATTCTTTAAGAAAATCTAAGTACTAGTAGCTCACTTTGAGCAGTACTCGCTCTCCATGAAGCATGGCGCTTAGCACTGGCATTTGGTAACCGTCCAGCACCTCTCTGTGGGTATTAACGACAGCAGCTCTGTTGTAGGCAGTCACACCAGGAGGCCCAGAGATGCTAACTCGCCAGACCACGAGCAGTCAAGTGCTAAAGCTTGGATTCAGACCTAGACATTCTTGCTCTTTAGTCTGTGCAGTGTCAACATCAGGCCTCTTTTAGCAAGGTGAATTCCTTAATACAAAAATTGTATTCGGAGCATACATAATTTACTGTACTTTCCAGGCAACTGGAAAAGGCTTGTACCAGTTAGTAATCTCCAAGGCCCTTAGAGATTAGCTGGCTGAGCAGCACTGGGTCCCCCGAGGCAGGGCTGTGTTCCTGGGCTGGTGTTCTGGAGTGCAAAGGCCAGGCTTCCTATCTGCACTCGTCTTAGGCTGTAAGCAACAGCTAATTTTTTTTTTTTCCTATTGCTCAGGAGAGTATTGATGAGTCTTTTATAAAAGAAGCTATTCTGGCCCGATTGGCTGATGATAACATTGATGTTGTTTTATCAGCTGTCAGTGCTTTCGAGGTGAGTGAATTTGTTTGTTCAGATACACACTTTTTTTTTTTGCAAATTTTTCTTGTCCTCATGTAATTCTCTGCTCTGGGCATTCGTATGTTTGGAAACTACATTTCCTTTGAAAATTGACTTTCTTGAGAGCACAGGCAAGTAAGCACTGTATGTGTTAGAGACAGGCAGAAATTTCTCACAGGTGCTTCTTCTCTCCAGATGTTCAAACAGCACTTTAGCTCCGAAGTGACTGTTTCCAGTCTTCTCCGTCTCTTCCAGAGAGCAGAACTCTCCAAGATTAGAGACTGGTATGTACACACTTCCCCTGCTGTTAGGAACTGTTGGGGTTCTTACATTGGTGTCACATGGATTTTCTTTAATTTTTTAACATTTTCTTAGTTTATGATGTGGTTACGTGACCTTGCTAGGGGGCTTGTGCATTCATCAGAGAGACTGAGAGAGGGAGAAAGCACCCCTAGTGGCTGCTCTCGCTGTCGTCTCTTCCTTCTCCATCCCGTCAGGATTTTGGAAATGCAAGCACATCTGCCTGGTGTGTTTCTGAGGCTGACAGGACTGGATTCAAACCACGGTTGGTCATGTAGGATCAGCTCCTGTACCCACCAGGCTGTGGGCCTGGCCCCTCAACAGATCTTAATGCTATATACTGGTTTGCATTATAATGCTAATTGTGGTTTCTGATGATGCTGTTCTCTGTGTTTGAACTTTCTATTAATGAAATATGAGTTCAAAAATTTTGTGGACAACTATAATACATTTTGGTGCAAAAATTTTGAAATTTATAATGTGCATTTTCCATGAAGTTTCATAGACACTGCCTCCACCCCCGTACAAAAATTCAAAACAAGTCCAGGTGTATTAAATTGAAAAATAAGTTCAGGGACAGCCTCAAAGCCTGGTGGTAAAGGGAGCTGGATCCCACATGGCCAACTCTGGTTTGAATCCCAGCCCCTGTGACTTGAGAGACACAGATATGTGTGTGTGTGGGCCCCAAGACCCAACAGGATAGGGAAGGGGAGATGGGATTACCGTGCAGCTGTGCCCCATTGGGGGTGCTTACTCTCCCTGTCTCTGGGAAATGCGTGGCAGTTTATTTATTTACTTATTTGAATTGTTTTATTTGTTTATTTATTTTTATTTGACCAGAGAGGGACAGAGTGAGAGAGAAAAATGAGAAAGCAAGCCTCCAGATCCAGTCTTGTGGATGTCCAGTGCCCTTAACCACCATGCCACCTGCCAGCCCCAGAGTGACAATTTAAAAGAAAAAAATTAGTTTAGAGGTGCATGATGTTCTCTGTATTTGAATAGCTAGTTCTTTCATTTTTGGCATTTCGGCTAAGCTCCTTCGAGGGTGCAACCTGACCACGTGTTCGTGTCTGTCCCCAGGTAGTTACCTGTCACACAGGGTGTGCTCCATTTAGTATGTTCTAGATGCCCGAGTGAATCTCATTTCCAGTGGGGCTGAGACATCCAGTGTTGTGTTCCATTCTGTGGTTACTCTAAGGGTTTACACACACACACAAGATCAGACAGGGTTAGCAGTTTACCATTATATCACACGTGACCCCTTCATTGACGTGGCTCTTCGTGATGTCTGAGTGAGTAGTCTTTCTGGTGAGAAGGCCAGGCTGCTGTCAGCTAGCTGAAATGAGTTTTCACTGAATGGAAGCCTGGTGTGTCCGAGCGAATGTGCTGTCTTACCTTCTAGGTACACGGTGCTGGAGGTAGCAGCGGGTGTGCTGATTAGAGAGGAAGTGCTGGGTGGGAGCCACCAGCTGTCCACTCAGGTGGCTGTGCGCCTGCTGCCATTCATGGTCATCAGTAGCAGCGACGTGGAGTCTGCCGAAGTGCAAATGGCCGTGCATTTATCAAAATCAGGACTCTGCTCTCTGCACCCTTTATTCAGAGGTTGGGAAGAAGGTAAGAAATCCAGTCGTTTTGTATTAGGAAAGCTGAACAGGTGACACTTGAAACAAGAGAAGTTAAAATGACCTTATTTGCCCTTTGAAGTTGTTATGTGCTGACACAATTTCTAAAAACTTCTACCAAAATAAAACGTATACACTGTAAAGGACAAATTCTAAATTGGATAAAAGGGAAAAAAAAAAAAAGGATAAAAAAAAATAATATAAAAATAAAAAGGAAAAATAAAAATTCACAGAGAAATACTAAAAATCCTGCCTAGTTTATTTCCTTTGCATAACCTAGGGCTCGCTCTCTGTCCCGTTTCTTTTGTAGCTCTTGGAAGTGTGATTAAAAGCACAGCGTCAGGACAGCTGATTGGTGCAGCAAATCAGAAGATGACTCAGGTGCTGGCTGACAATATAACGTCAGGAGACCGGCCTTCGATGCTCCGGCTGGTGAGCTGCTCAGGGCCCTCCCCTGCGTGGCCTTCTTGGGCACTCATCAAATTCTCGCCTTTGCTCCACTGGGCTCCTCTTCTTTTAAAATGTGCTTGTGTCCTTGAGGACTTTGATTGTTTTGCTTCATACAAGCACAGCCTTGTTGAGTATGTTCTGCAGAATACTTGAAATCCTTAACATTTTATGTCAGGTTCGGCAGTGTGTGTACGTTAGACCAGTGTAAGTACTGTGTCTTTTTTCACCTTCATTTTTTCTCATGGTCATTTAAAATGTTAGTGTCATATTTTGTCAAAAATAAATGTTAAAAGAAGAGAAGATTGTTTTTGCTTAGGAATTAAGCCTTCGTAAAGGTATTAGATGTGTGGTTTAAGTGCATTTGCCAGTTGGCAAGGGTAATTATGTTCATTATAACATCAGAAAGTACTTATTTTTATAGTCACTTAGAAGTCGCTGTTTGGATCTGTCGTCTCACTTTTCACTGTAAACATAACGCCGGGGTGGGCCTGCGATGGCGAAGGCCATTGTGTAGCAGTCCAGAGCTGCCGGTAATGGAGCGTGTTTTTTTTCTCAGGTGGAGGATTTAATAAGCGTTGGTGAAAAGGAGTCCTTTAGCCTGAAGCAGAAAGTGACGTCTCATGTGATCCTGTCTGTGCTCGTCTCTTGCTGTTCATCCTTAGAAGAAACTCACTTTCCATTTGCGAGGAGAGTCTTCGGTTTGTTGCAGAGCAGAGTACGGAAGCTCGAGAGGACCATCACGGCGGTGGTGAGAGCATGGGCACTCGGGGCCAGGCGCGCTGCGGGGCAGGCTCGGGTGGCAGCGGGGCGGGTGGGTGCTCTCTTGCTTCCGTAGGAAATTCACTTGAATGAGAATTTCAGCCTGTAGTTCTTTTGTTTGTCCTTTGGAGAGGTTTTTGCTATAGGGCGCGTGTGCTCACCAGAAAGAGAGACAGAAAGCAAGAAATCACCCCCCCCCCCAGAGGGGATGGTGACATTGCAATCCCTTCTCTTCCATTCTCCTCTCGGGATCTTCGGTACACACACATGCGCCTGGCCTGAGTTTAAGCCACCGGGTCCGGGACTCGAACCAGAGTCGACTACATGGGAGTCCAGTGACCTAGCCATTACGCCGTCTGCAACTGACAAACTGCTAACTTGTTTTTAAGTTTTTTTACTTAACTTTATTTATTTATTTATTTATTTATTTATTTATTTATTTTAATTGGACTAGATAGGAGCAGAGCGAGATCTAGAGAGGAGAGAGAGAAAAAGAGACTTGAACCATGGTTGGCCATGTGGGAATCCAGCATCCTTAACCACCACGCTACATGCCAGCCCGTCTATTTTCTTAAAAAGAGACTTTTTTGGTTTTTTTTTTTTTTCCAATAGGGCACTTGTGCTCATCAGAGAAACGAAGTGAGGAATCACCCCTGCAGGGGGAATGGCCATGCTACGCTTCCTTCTCCTCCATCCTTTCGAGATCTTGGGCATGCACACAGTATGAATTTTAAGCCACCAGGTCTAGGACTCAAACTGCAGTTGACTACATGGGCGTCCAGTGACACAACCATTACTCTGCCTGCTGGTCCCCAGCCTGTAGTGTTTTCATGTGCTGGTCACCTCTCACTTTATCTGCAGTGAGTGACCATCCGAGCGATTCCGAGCACTGCAGTGATGGCACATTCACTCGGTGTGTCAGTGTTTGGAAAAAAGTACTTCATGCTATTATTTACCAGAAGTAGATTGTGCATGTTTTTAAATGTTAATCTTACATTAGATTTGGATTGCTCTAGATTATTGTGGTCTCTGACAGTATTATTAAGGGACATTCAGCTGTTTGTATTTTTACCTACTGTCCATCTCAAAGTGACAAGGGTCTTTTGTTTAGTTTTTTTTTTCTTTAGGATTTTGCCATAGGATGCAAGAGAGACTGAGGTGGGGAGGGATGTGAGAAATCACCCCCCTGGGGCAAGAGGAAATGGCCACACTGCAGTTTCTTTTGCATCCTCCTAGAATTTGGTGCCTGCATGCAAACACGCCCAGCATGATTTTCGGGCCACTAAGTCTAGGAGTCTAACTGCAGCCGGCCATGTGGGAGTCCAGAGCCTTAATCACCATGCCATCTGCTGGCTTAAAGATTATTTCTTTTTATGTCTGCCTTATTTAATAGTATTTCATTTTTATTTGACCTCCAAATTTCAGAGTGCTCTTCATTATAGGATTTGCTAAGTGAATTAACATTTTCTTTTTTTACATTTATATGTATCCTTGGATTTTATATGTTCTGTTCATGGCTATTATTAACTAAAATTAAGTAAGCGTTGACACAATGAATCTTTATATTTTATTGGGTCATTGGGAAAGTCATGATGCGTTTTTGCATAGGAAAATATGTCTTGACTCTCCTGGTGACCTAATAAAAAGCAGGTGGCCTTTCTTAGCTTCTACCTTCTTTGTGGCTTTTGTAAAGTTTAATAACCTGAATTGTACTTGTTCTCAGTGTAAAAATTATGGGCAAATTAAGTTTCTATACACAAGTAGATTTATTTTAATACCCCTTCTGAGGATTATGAACAATATAAATAATTATTTAATGCTATTTATTTTAGTTTACCAGAGAGACAGAGACAAGGAAAGCGAGAAAGTAAGCCACCAGGCCCGGGACTCAAACCATGGTCCGCCATGTGTGAGTCTAGCGCCCTTAATCACCACATCACCTGCTGGCCCCTACGAGCATATTTTTAGACATAGCTATAGTTTGAGCCAATCAGATCCATCACTAAAGACATTATCTCATAGATCTGACTTGATGACCCTGTCCCCGATTACTATTGTGTTGCATGTACAGAGTGTCATTTGTCATGTTTCCACACCTGCACTTCTGAATTTACAGTGTGATTTTTACTTCGAACATTTTGTTGGAAAATATCACCTGCAGTTTGGAAATTTTTACCATGCCTTCTTGAGAGTAACAGTAAAAATGTGAAATGAGAAGTCCCTTTAAAGATCCTAGGAACTCTAAAGCCTTATCTTTCTGCTCGGAAACATGCATATTTTTTTCTGATCTTTATTTGGTAAACAAAATTTATCTGAATAAAGTTTATTTCGAAATAGTATTTTAAGGGGGACCAGCAGTTGGTGTAATGGCTATGTCTCTGGACTCCCATGTGGTTGACCATGGTTCGAATCCCGGACCCAGTGGCTTAAACTCATGCTGAGTGCATGTACATGCGTGCCCAAGATCCTGAGAAGAGAGTGGAGGAGAAGGGATTGTGGTGTGGCCATTCCCCCGGGAAGGTGATTTCTCGCTCTCTGTCTTTATGGCGAGCACATGTGCCCTATAGCAAAAAACCTCTCAAAAGAAATAGTATTTTAAGGTAAAATGGAGATGGAATGAGGCCATGTTTAACTTGTCTGTGTCTTTCCTTATGAGTAGCAGGAGACATCTGTAAAAGTCTGGTGAGAACGATTCATCTCTTCACTGAATGCGCAGAGGCCCATAGTGCATGTGACCCGAGTGGGCCTGGCACCCTTGGCCGTCGCCCAGCAGACCATGACGTCTTGGGTTTGTGCTAGTCTGCTGCTTTTGCTGTTTCAGGAAATCCCCGCAGAATGGCACCTTGAGCTGATGAAGGACAGCACCTTGCCAGTGGAGCTGTGGGCACATTACGTGGAGCAGCTCGGCAGGGCCCAAAGGGTCGCGGTGGAGGACTCCGTTTTACTCGTGTTCTCCTTGAAAAGTTTTATTTATGCGCTAAAGGCCCCTGCGTCTTTTCCTAAAGGTAGGACACATCAGTCCTCTGTGAGGTGCTCCGCAGGCCTGAGTGACGGACTCCACCCGAACCCTCAGTCTCGAGGGAACGGCTCCCAGCAGCCAGTGCACACGTGCGTCATCGTCCCCCCCCCCCGCCCCGGCAGACGCCCCCCCCCCCCGCCCGTGCAGATGCCGTGTGGTGGAATCCTGAACGACTGCGAGAGGACAGCAGAGAGTACCTGTGCCTGCTCGTCCGGCTCTTCGAGCTGATTCTCGGTGGCACTGGCGCCGTTCACTTCAGGGTCCTGATGCGACTTTTCCGACAGGTGCCCGGCTCGTCCCTCAGAGGGGCCATGGGTGGTCATTTCTGCTGGGGCCGTCTTTAGTGGGAATGAAAAGTGGCGTATAACAGTGAGGTCTATGCTGCTGTGTCAGTAGTACGCAGTGGCACGGCCGGCAGCTGGGCAGACGCGGGCATTGCTGCACCCTGGGACTGTGGAAGGCCTCTCTGTAGCCCAGTGGCCGACCGAGATTGACTCCCAGTCCCAGAAGCTTGAAAACACACCAGGCACCTGTGTGCACACATGCATACATGGTAGCCCCAGACCTCAGTAGGATGGAGAGGTGGAGGGAAAGGGATCGCAGTGTGACCACACCCCATTGAGAGGTGCTTTCTGCCCCCATCTTTGTCTGTCTCTCTCTGGCAAGTGTATGTGCTTTCTGGCAAAAACAAAAACAAAAAACCGCAACAGCCCAACCTGTTTGGCTGGTTAATACCATTTACAGACGAGAATACTGATGCTCAGGGGGCCCACAGCAGCCATGCCACAACAACTCCTTAGGACATCACACCCAGGCCTAGTCCTTCCTGTCGCCCGCCCCTGGTCAGCCTCTGCCCTGCCCGTGTCTCACGCCAGCCAGACCCAGGCTGCACATGGAGCGCCCAAGGCCTCTGGATGTAAGCCCGGCATTGCCAGACTCATCTGACCACTGCACTCCAGGCTCACTCCTGACGAGGCTTCCCAGAGGCCAGCCATGCTTCTCTCCATTTCTGCTTAGCGAGCTCGTCATCTGTCGGGTGTTCGCAGGCGTGGTTACAGTAGGGCTTCTGAGCGTTGCCCCGTCTGCATATTCCCGGGGGTTGGGAGACCAGGGGTCCAGAGGCTGTAAACGCAGAGACCGCGTGTTTTATAACCATGCTCTACTGGAAAGGGGTTAGACCAGCTTACTTGAGTAAGAATTAAACTTTCTTATGTTTCTGTTTTTGTTTTGTGTTTTTTAACTAGGTACATCTAGATGGTGTATTTCAGTTATTCAAGTTCTTTTCTGTTTTATGGACCTATGGCTCCAGCCTTTCAAACCCTCTCAACTGCAGTGTGAACACGGCCCTGCAGACGCAGGCCCTGTACGCGGGCTGTGCCGTGCTCTCCACTCAGCAGACACAGTGCAGACGCCAGCTGGCATCCCCGTCTTCTCCAGGTACTGAGAGGCCCAGCGTCGTGCTGTCATAAGCGACTGTTCACACTTTCTCCCTGTGAGGTGCATGGGTTAACTGCAGTTTGGAAAATCGTAACTCTATTTGTTGGAAATAGGTATATGTGTGTATAATTTTTCTGGTTACTTCTGAGGATTATTTCCTTTTTTTTTTTTTTTTTTTTTTTTTTAAGGTTTTTGCTATAGGGTGGATGGGCTTCCCGGGGAGAGGCAGAGTCCTTGAGAGAGAGGGAAAGTGAGAAATTGGCTCTCTAAGGGGAGATGGCCATGTTGTAATCCCTTCTCCTCCATTCTTCTGTCAGGATTTTGGGCATGCACACATATGTACCTGGAATGATTTTTAAGCCTCCAGTCTGGGACTCGAACTGTGGTTGGCCATGTAGCGAGTCATTGCCTTAACCACCATGCCACCTGCTGGTTCCCCAAGTATTACTTTTAAGTTAATAATGACTCTTGCAAAATCTCACCAAACACAAAAGGTTAAGAATAGAAACGGGGAAGAAGCCACGGGCCTTCAGGAGAAGGTTCCACATGGCGACAGTGAACTAAATTTTTAAGGGAATGAAGATTTTCTACTAATAATTCAACCTCCAACAAATGAGCTAGCAATCTAAGAGCACTGCAGCTAAACATCCAAATACTAATAGGGTTAAAATATTCCCCACTACCTACAGAATCTGCTGCACCAGTGATCACAATAGAACGGCAAAGAGATTCTAGATCACCTCTGCCTGCTTCCTCCTGAACATTAAGGCTGAACTTCAAGAATTTGAAAGAAACACCACATCTATCAGATGACAAGAAATCACCACCGGATCACGAGAAATATGGGAAAACGAAAAAATACCTCTCCTCCAAGGGAAAAGAGTAACTCTTCTTCATCCACAAGCAGTTTGGTGAAAATCATGGAAATGTCTGATAAGGAATTCAGATCATTTATAATGTCTAAGCTAACAGAGACGGAAGAGAAGAGAGATAATGAACTGCTAAAGAGAAAGGAGAAAGAAGTTGA